>NC_133653.1:233407640-233763853 GCF_009905375.1 Apium graveolens
TTCATTCAGGACTTTCTTGCTAGTTCTAATATTGAGTACGCTCTGACCGAACCGGATGCAGTCTCAGGTACTCAAGTGTTGCAGTTCTGGAGAAGCGGATTATGTGATGATGGTAGTGCTCAAGGGTCCCCAAGTATAATTTTTTCATCAGGGGAGGATGAGCATGTCGTGACATTGGCTACGGTTCAACAAGCACTGCAGCTGCCTGAGAACTGTGTTTATTCTACTGTTGAAGAGCCAGTTCTTCGAAACATGATGGCCAGTCTGGGGTATGAGAGGACATTGGCAAAGCTGGGTCAGTTGAAGAGATCTTACATGAGGAGGGAATGGAGTTTCTTCTTTGACTGCATAACCAAGGCTTTTGCAAATAAATGTTCTAATTTTGATGCAATCCCCATATTCAGCCAACAAATCGGGTATGCTCTCATTAACCAAACTGATTTTGATTATGCAAGTGCTGTCTTAGGGTTCATTGGGGATATAATGACAGAAGACAGAAATACTGTTTACTTTGCTAGATTCTGTCAGCTTATCTATAGTTTTTGTTGTGATGATAAGCCCCAATCAGCTAGTGAATTAATTTTATCATTCAGACTAGCTAAAAGAGCATTTAATGACTTATTATCTACTGATAATAAGAAGGCTGTGTTAAGACCCCTCTGAGTTCCTTTATCTATCAAACAATCCTTAATAACCTATGATCCAGTTAAATACACTGAACTATATCCTGATGTCCAACCATCAGAACCTCAACCATCAGTACATACCACCTCTACACGAACACCTCAAACTTCTCAACCTCAACCTTCAGATCCTGCAGTGAAGCCTTCATCTTCCAAACCCAAGAGGACTAAAAAAGTACCTCAGACTCAACGGAAGAGAAGGAGAATTATTTTGCGAGATGAATCAGATGCTGAGGAACAGGTTCCCATATCAGAAATTGTTGGTGTAGAAACTGAGAAGGTTTCTTCTCAGAAAGATACTGTAACTGGGAGTTCTAGGCCCCTCAAAAGGCTTAGAAAGTTAAATTCTGATGATAAAGCTCCTACAGTGTATCCACTTTTAAAGAAGTTAAAGAAACAGAGAGCTCACAGGGACATAGTTGAGTCAGATTCAGAGGATGTAGTGGAAGCAGCTAAGGAAGGGGAGCAGGAATCTCTGATTTCAACGGAACCGATTATTATTGAATCACTTCCTTATGCACAACCAGAAACTGCTCAAGACAGAATACCTACACCTCCTATGTCACCTATAGTTGATCCAGTACATACTGAAGAACCAGGTACAATTGCTGAAATTGATATTCATAACTTGATTGTGCCTGAGATTTTGTACTTGGAAGCTCCACCAATTCAACTCACTCCACCAACAACATCAATTTTGGATGTTGATCAGAACCTGGCTGCATATCAGAATTTAGAGGATGATGTTGAAGCCTCTATAACCTCACATACTGATATTTTATCAGAGGATGCTGATCCTAAAGGATCTACAAGTTCTGATGCTGCCAATGAGGAAACTACTGGTGAAGCTGCTGCTAATTTAGATGCTGATGCAGCTGGTCCATCAGGACATGCACCTCAACAAACAGTTAATAAAGTTGATCTAATTAAGAAGTTAGTTAAGGAAGCACCAGTACCTTGGAGTGAAACTCCTAGAGGAAAGGAGTGGACTAAGGAATGGAACACGGTTAGTTTTGTTCCTTCTGAAAAGATTCTTGCTGAGCATCTGGCAAAAGCTGATGAAATGCTGATAAATGATGATTTCAAGGCACAGCTGAGAGTTACTGCATTGAGTACTAGGTGTTGGATTTTAAACGCAGCGGAGGCATGGTAAAACACTTTTACATATATAAAATCCAAATAAAAGCATATAAATCGTGGTAAAAACATAGGGATCGATTACTAACCTTTAATATGCGATCCAAGAGCAACGATCGGAGATCCTTAGCAGCTGCTCCTCAAACGTGAAGCACTCCACCGGTATCCACCAAGAAAACGACGTTAAGGAGGAGGAGGAGGTGGAGAGAATTGGGTTTTTCTAAAATTTTGGGGTTAGAATAAAAATAGGGTTTATAATAGTATATTTATAGGCAAAATTTTCAGCTGAAATTTTCCCATAAATATTATTATTATTATCCCATTTATTATTCTCATTAATAATTAAAACACCTTTTAATTATTAATCCTTTTTTTAAACACTTTAGAAATAATTCTCTCTCTTGATTTAATTTCCAAAAATTAATTCCTTAATTATTAATATTAAGAACTTTTCTTAATTAATTTATAATCAATTAAATCTCATTTAATCAATTATTAAATTTGCCAATTAATTATTTATTTCACAAATAAATAATTATTAGCCATTATTAATTAATTCCTCCACCATTAAATCATTCTCTTTTTATTGTGTGACCCTGTAGGTTCATATTAAGCCGGTAGTAGAAATAAATAATAATAAAACTATTTTATCATTATTTATATAAATTCTCTAATTTATTAAATATGATTAATTAATTAATCACATTTATTCTACATCGTGAGGGATACTTCTCAGCATATCGCGACTATCCGGATAATACGAATTCACTGCTTAGAATACCAAGAACCTATTCAGTGAATAGTTACCGTACAATAAACTCCTTCTACCCTACAATATCTCGATTAAATACAAGGCATGGATCTCGTGTCAAGCCTATCTAATTTAATCACTTGCTTACCATTTACTATGCTTAGTTCTATGCAAATTAGAAACTCCTTTCTAATTTCATTCACTCTGGCCAGAGATTCCTGAACTAGCATAAGTGGATCAGCCTTGAACATTCGCTTCCTTCACTGGAAGGGGTAGATCCTTTATTGATCATACACTATCTTCGTGTACAAATTCCTATACCCAGTAGAGCCCTAATAATTGTCCCTGGAGACTAAGAACTAAACCAAAGCATAGTTCAGTGTACACAAGATGACTATGATGACCTCAAGTCTAAGGATACTTGTACAACTATCACTGTGTGAACAACTGCTGACACGTGAGTGAACTCCATCAGTTGTTTAGCTGTGCGAGTCATGTTCAGTGAACTTATTCTATAATAAGCACCTACATACTAGCTATAGTGTCACCACACAAATGTCTATGAGAACAGATATTCTTCATAATGAAGCAAGCATAGTATGTACCGATCTTTGCGGATTATTAATTACCAGTTAGTAATCCTACGACCAGGAACTATTTAAGTTTAGAGTTATCATCTTTTAGGTCTCACTATTATGATCTCATCATAATCCATAAAAAGCTTTACTCTAAATATGGTATATCTTATTTAAACACTTAAACAGATAGAGCCCGTAATAAAAATAAAACAAGTCTTTTATTAATATCAATGAAATCAAAACAAATTACATAAAAGTTATTCCTAAATCCTAATACATGATTGGACTTAGGACATATACCTTTCAATCTCCCACTTGTACTAAAGCCAATCACTCTGGTATCTAATACCCATCTTGTCTTTATGACGATCAAAGTGACTTTCAAAAAGTAGCTTTGTGAGTGGGTCTGCTATGTTTTTATGTGTGTCAACTCTATTTCAATACAATATAAGAAATGTTACCGCGCTCCCACTAACCCTTTTGTAGACGCATGGTTCATCTACGTTTTTGATAAAATCAAACTCTTTGGTTGTCTCATCAAAACGAATGTTCCATCTTTCGAGAAGCTTGCTTTAAACCACATATGGTTCGCAGCAGCTTACACACTAGGTTTTCATTTCCCTTGGAAGGAAAACCATCTGGCTATTTTCCAGATCTCATAGTCGTAGTAAGCAGCAATCGCAAGCAAAATCCGAACTGATTATAACAGGGCTACAGGTAAAAGACTTCATCAAAGTCAATCCATTGCCTTTGTTTGAATTCTTTTGCCACAAGCCTGGCCTTATAGGTCTATACCTGGCCATCTGCTCTAATCATTCTTTTGTATCCCGTATACATAGATTTCATTCCGGATTTCATGGCACTATGCCATTTTTCTGAGTCAACACTACTCATAGCCTCATTATAGGTCACAGGGTCGTCATCATCAATGATCGACAACTCATTGTCAGTCTCAATGACAAGGCCATATTACCTCTCAAGTTGGCGAGACACTCTCCCTGACCTACGAATGGGCTGTTCTAAAGAAGGTTGTTCAGTCAGAACAGGTGTTTCCACTTGAACCATAGTAGTTTGTGCTTCTTGAACTTCATCAAGTTCAATTTTGCTCCCACTGTTTCCTTCAAGGATAAACTCCTTTTCCAAGAAGGTAGCATGTCTGGAGACAAACACCCGATGATCGGTGTAAAAGTAATACCCTAAAGTCTCTTTAGGATATCCCACAAAACTACATTTTACGGATCGATATTCCAGCTTATCTGGGTCAACTTACTTGACATAAGCTGGACATCCCCAAATCTTAACGTGTTTAAGACTCGGTTTCCTTTCTTTCCATATCTCATACAGAGTTTGAGGAACAGATTTGGAAGGCACCTTATTCAGTAAATATGTTGAGGTTTCCAATGCATAACCCCATAGGAATACTGGAAGATTTGCATAGCTCATCATGGACCGAACCATGTCTAACAGAGTTCGATTTCTCCTTTCAGATACCAATCTGGAGGAGCCCACTGGGAGACTATACCATTTACTTTGAGATAATCTAGAAACTCTCCATTCAAGTATTCACCACCTCGATCTAATCGAAGAATTATAATACTATGTTTGGTTTGTTTCTCCACTTCATACTTATACACTTTGAACTTTTCAAAGGCTTCAGACTTGTGTTTCATCAAACACATATCCGAATCTAGATCTATTATCCATGAAAGTAATGAAGTATGAAAACCCACCCATGGCTTGCGTAGACATTGGTCCACATACATCTGTGTGTACCATTCCTAGCAAATTTGCAGCCCACTCTCCATGTCTACTAAATGGAGACTGTAGTGCCACAATGAAGTGAGATTTTCATCATCCCTTTTTCTTTTATTAGTTTGTTCAATCTGAAGTAAATTATGTCACATTTATACAGACCATTATTTAAAGTACCACGTCCATAAAGAATATTATTTCTAAGAATAGAACATTCATTATTCTCAATAATAAATGAAAATTTAGCCAAGTCTAACATGGGAATAATATTCCTCACAATCGAGGGAACAAAATAACAATTATTTAAAACAATAGTCTTTCCCGTAGGCATATATAAATGAAATGATTCTACATCTACAGCAGCAACTCTTGCTCCATTTCCCATCAGTAGAATCACCTCCTCTTCCTCAAGAGTCCTACTTCTCCTTAGTCCCTGCAACAAATTACAGATATGAGAACCACAGGCGGTATCTAATACCCATGTAGAAATTTGATTTAATGACATATTCACTTCTATCATGAACATACCTGAATTAGAAGCGGTAGTCTCACTACCCTTCTTCTTCTTCAATTCTGCAAGGTAAACCTTGCAGTTCCTCTTCCAGTGCCCCACCTTGTTACAGTGAAAGCAAACAACTTTGCTCTTGGGGTCTTCAGCTTTTGGTGGAACCGGCGTTTTCTCACCTACTTTCTTCTTCTTGGAAGGGTTCCTCTTCCTTTTCTTAGGATTGGAACCTTCACCAATTAGAAGAACAGAACTCTTCTTAGGGGGAAAATTCGATTCCGCAGTCTTCAACATGTTGTGGAGTTCAGGCAGGCTGACATCCAACTTATTCATGTGAAAGTTCACAACAAACTGCGAGAACGAACTCGGAAGCGATTGCAAGACCAAGTCTTGGCTCAGCTCCCCATCCATGGCAAAACCAAGTAGTCCAAGACGTTCTATCAAATTGATCATCTTAAGTACATGGTCATTCACGGATGATCCCTCAGACATCCTACAACCGAACAACTCCTTCGATATCTCATATCGAGCTGTCCTCCCTGCCACATCATACAACTTTTGTAGATGCATGAGGATAGTGTGAGCATCCATATGCTCATGTTGATTCTGTAGCTCAATGTTCATGGAAGCTAGCATGATGTATTGAGCAACATTTGCATCATATATCCACTTACGATACACAACATGTTCATCATTATGTGCATCACTAGCAGGTTCAGTAGGCTTAGGTGAGTCAATCACGTATTCCATCTTCTCAATCCTGAGAATAATTCTCAAGTTTCGAAGCCAGTCAGCATAATTAGGACCAGTCAATTTGTGAGCATCCAGTATGCTCTTGAGTGATAGTGCAGAAGACATAATGTATATTGTAAATCTGTAAATGATAAACACATAACAACACTTAGCAAATATTCGATTTCATTTTAAAACACTATATGAATCGGGTCTTTATTCATAAGTGGCTCCCACTAGTTTATCTAATTTATTCAACCCCTACGTGAAAAATTAAGCATTCATAATGCTAGTGGGAATAGGGATCCTACATTCCATTACACAACCCCGGTTGTGGCACAAAACACCATGTAATGTTCGATAGGCAGACAACTCTTGTCAATTACATCTAATGTTATTCCCTAATCAAACTTTAGCCTCTTGAATAATTGAGTCACGGCTGTGGCACAACAAACTCAATATTCTAAGTCAAGTCTAACCCAACATTCCATACAATTGAATCAGTCCCCAAAGGCCCACGGCTGTGGCACGTAACGACCTTTAGATTCTTATTTAATGTACACATCTCTATGTAATAGACAAGTATTTCTTATTTCGAAATCAAAGCCCTCGGCTGTGGCACGAAATGACAATGATTTAAAAATAAGAACTACTTTCTATCATGTTGGAAGGCTATGACCGACAAAAGCCCGTTGTGTCATTGGCCAATTACTACTTGATATTATTTAATTTTAGAGGGATTATATTACGTTACAATCATAATCATATTATAAAGAGATTCTTCCTTTTAAATTAAATATTTCAAATCAATAATCAATAATCAGATGATTCCCAGATCGGGTGGAGCATTGTCAAGAGGCGTCACTTAATAACCCTTTTCTTACAGATAGAAATCTGTTGTTAACAGAATCATCCTTTCTCTCATATCAAAAATTCATATTCAATTACGTGTTTCACAAACACAAGAATCTCATGATTGTATTCATAATATTGTTATTAAGGTTATGAAACAATTTCACTATACTAGGTTGTCTAACAAACACCTTATGTTCATTTAAGTTCACCTAAATCTATCATCGCATGATAAACTAAGCATATATCACATATATAAACATGAATAAACATCAAGGTAGGCATGTTACATCATCTAGCATATTGGTCTAAGCATTATACATCTCTATGTATCACATGAAGCATTTAAAAGCAGTTAAAACAGTTAAAAAACAGCTTTAAAACACTTTCGGAAATATAAACAGTTCAAAAATTTTATATAAACTAAAATTGATCACTCCATTAGATCCGTCTCGGAAAAACGAATCCAACGGTATATTGCACGCCCAAAACGGAGTTACGAAACTCCCAGAAAATCAAATTTAATGTGGACAGTCGGGCTGTAACGCATTACAGGAACGCGTTACAAGCCCTGTAACGCATTCCGGTGATGCGTTACAACCCTTTTAACCAATTAAAAGGTGTAACGCATTCCGTGAATGCGCCACAGGGTGTAACGCATTCCCGGAATGCGCGACACCCCCCCCCCACCCCGCGCGCGGGCGCTACACGCACCTGCAGCAGCCGCACCTGATCTGTCTTCTTCGATCGCCGTGCCTGTCCTTTTTCTGCCGTACCTTTGCTTTGCTTTTCTCTGTCTGTGCTTCCGTGCAGCAGTAACAATAGACAAACAGATGTACAAATATATATACATACTTACAGTTCATATATATATATATGATTATTTAATTATGAATTTAATTGCAGGATATTCAAAAATTCATAATAAAAAATCTATACATCATAAAATTATGAAAAAAATACCCAGACGATCTACAACACTTGTAGAACCCAGATCAACATTCAAAATTATTCTGAGAAACGATTTCTCATCAGACAAAATTAATCCATGATATAACTTGTAAAAATCATAATTAATTCATACAAGCACATAAAATTCTGAATTTTTTACCACAGATCTATATGCATACAACCTAAGCTCTGATACCAATGTTGGATTTTAAACGCAGCGGAGGCATGGTAAAACACTTTTACATATATAAAATCCAAATAAAAGCATATAAATTGTGGTAAAAACATAGGGATCGATTACTAACCTTTAATATGTGATCCAAGAGCAACGATCGGAGATCCTTAGCAGCTGCTCCTCAAACGTGAAGCACTCCACCGGTATCCACCAAGAAAACGACGTTAAGGAGGAGGAGGATGTGGAGAGAATTGGGTTTTTCTAAAATTTTGGGGTTAGAATAAAAATAGGGTTTATAATAGTATATTTATAGGCAAAATTTTCAGCTGAAATTTTCCCATAAATTTTATTATTATTATCCCATTTATTATTCTCATTAATAATTAAAACACCTTTTAATTATTAATCCTTTTTCTAAACACTTTAGAAATAATTCTCTCTCTTGATTTAATTTCCAAAAATTAAATCCTTAATTAATAATATTAAGAACTTTTCTTAATTAATTTATAATCAATTAAATCTCATTTAATCAATTATTAAATTTACCAATTAATTATTTATTTCACAAATAAATAATTATTAGCCATTATTAATTAATTCCTCCACCATTAAATCATTCTCTTTTTATGGTGTGACCCTGTAGGTTCATATTAAGCCGGTAGTAGAAATAAATAATAATAAAACTATTTTATCATTATTTATATAAATTCTCTAATTTATTAAATATGATTAATTAATTAATCACATTTATTCTACATCGTGAGGGATACTTCTCAGCATATCGCGACTATCCGGATAATACAAATTCACTGCTTAGAATAGCAAGAACCTATTCAGTGAATAGTTACCGTACAATAAACTCCTTTGACCCGACAATGTCCCGATTAAATACAAGGCATGGATCTCGTGTCAAGCCTATCTAATTTAATCACTTGCTTACCATTTACTATGCTTAGTTCTATGCAAATTAGAAACTTGTTTCTAATTTCATTCACTCTGGCCAGAGATTCCTGAACTAGCATAAGTGGATCAGTCTTGAACATCCGCTTCCTTTACTGGAAGGGGTAGATCCTTTATTGATCATACACTATCTTCGTGTACAAAATCCTATACCCAGTAAAGCCCTAATAATTGTCCCTGGAGACTAAGAACTAAACCAAAGCATAGTTCAGTGTACACAAGATGACTATAATGACCTCAAGTCTAAGGATACTTGTACAACTATCACTATGTGAACAACTACTGACACATGAGTGAACTCCATCAGTTGTTCAGCTGTGCGAGTCATGTTCAGTGAACTTATTCTATAATAAGCACCTACATACTAGCTATAGTGTCACCACACAAATGTCTATGAGAACAGACATCCTTCATAATGAAGCAAACATAGTATGTACCGATCTTTGCAGATTATTAATTACCAGTTAGTAATCCTACGACTAGGAACTATTTAAGTTTAGAGTTATCATCTTTTAGGTCTCACTATTATGATCTCATCATAATCCATAAAAAGCTTTACTCTAAACTATGGTATATCTTATTTAAACACTTAAATAGATAGAGCCCGTAATAAAAATAAAACAAGTCTTTTATTAATATCAATGAAATCAAAACAGATTACATAAAAGTTATTCCTAAATCCTAATACATGATTGAACTTAGGACATATACCTTTCACTAGGCGCCTTCAAGGTCTACACTCAACAACTCATGCCAAGGTGAACAAAATTCAAGAAACCTTGATCCAGCAAGATATGAATGTTAAACTTGAAAAGAACATATTTTTCAAGCCAGCCTTTGACAGAATTGCCTACATTGAGAAAACTCAGGAGAAGCAACAAACTCAAATTGATGAAATTCTGAAGAATCAAGCTTCTCACCAAAATCAACTCAATAAGATCCAATCCTCAGTGGAATTGCTTGTCTCTCTTCTTTTACCTGCTGATGCCAAAAAGGGGTAGAAAGTGATTAAGTCTAAATGCAAATCTATTCAGACACTGAAGGGAAATGATTATGGAAATGATGACCAGGGATACTCTAAAAAGGGTAGAGGTCAAGGTCAAGGCAAAGGATTTTCATCAAGTAAATCTAGAATTACAAGTCAAGGAACAAGTTCTGATATTGGGAGAAGAATAAGTTCTGATACTGATAAAAGGATAAGTTCTGGTGAACATCTGGAACTTGATGAAGAAATTTCAAAGGAGTTATTTCTTAAAGAAAATCCAGGATTGGAATTTGAGAGTCTAAAGGAAGAAGAAGCTAGACTCAAAGCAGAAGGTGTCAAGACAAAATCTAAAGCTTTTGTTGTTGAAAAGAAATTTCCAAAGCCTAAAGGTATTGTGATAAAGGAAAAAACAAATTCTGAGGCAACCAAAGCCAAATCACAAGTGGAAATTGGTCCAAGGGCAAAGAAAAAGTTGATGAACCTGTAAAGGTTTATATGCCAGTCATGGATGAAGAAATACCTGAAAATGAAGAAGATGCTAGTCTTACTCTGATTTTAAAGAAGATTTTTCAAACAACCTCTGACATGGCTCTTGTTGTTCAGAGTCAAGATGTAGTAAGTTCTGATATGACAGAGAAGCAAGCAACCTCTGACATAGCTCAAGTTGGCTTGATATCAGAAGATAAGGAAAAGGAAACCTCTGACATTGCTCATGTTAAACCTTCAAAGATACTCCTACCAGGATTCACCAAAGCTAAACAGACTCAATCTTTGAAGACTGCAACAAGTGGTTTTGAAGCAAGAGTTGTTACAGGAAAGGAAGCAAGAGATAAATCTGGATTAGGTAGTTCTGATGAAAGAATAGTACACAACACTACCAATGATCCAACTTCCTTAAGTGAACCAGGTGTTGGAGAAACTCCTGAAAGATTGAATCGACTTGAATCTGTACAAATGGTTTACCATACCTTTTTGAAAGAACATATCTTGTTATATTTTATGACAGATGGAAGGGTATACCATATTAGGCAGAATATTATACCACTGAAGTATATTGAGGAACTGGAACATGTTCTATTCCTACTTCAAGTGAAAGACAGATTAACAGATAGTGCTGCAGGTTATTTAAAGTCTCAAATTCAAAGACAGAAGAAGCTTTATTCTGTAAAGTCTGACAGCACATATTGTCCCAAGTACAGAGATCACAAAGGTGATATTGTCGAAATGAAGCCTAAATCTGCTAAGATCATAACAACTTTTCTGGGGTATAAGTCTGTGGAATTCAATTTAGAGTCTGACAAGGCATATCTGATCAGACTAGATCAGGAGATAAGAAAAGCTAAGATAACTGATCTCAGAGCAGCTATTTTTCAAACTGGTGAAGATACAGCTGAATTGATAAATGCTAAAAGGAGGATGGTCAATGAACTTGGATATGCTGAGAGATATTTGTTGAAGAACTATCTCAGAACAACTCCTGATATCATAGAGATCAGAAATTGAAGCCAAGTCAAAGATCTACAACTACTTAAATTCTGAAGTGTATACAGACTGAAGCTGTTATCAAAATTTAAAGATGGTAAAGCTGAAAGGACTGTAAATTGTAGTTATCTAGTCAAATTCTCATACATGTGTACTTAATGTTTTTGACATCATCAAATATCTGTTGAACTTGTATATTATGCTAATTTACAAGTTGGGGGAGATTGTTAGATATATTTGATAATGTCATGTGTAATATGATTTGTGTTTAGTTTTCAGATCTTACCTAACAGGATAAATCAGTACATAACTGGAAATCAGCACTTATACTGAAGACAGAACTTGAGATATCAGAACTTAAGTTATCAGAAGATAATTATCAGGAGATAATATCAAGACTTAAGATGACTTTCAGATAAGGCAGGCGGCTGATTGAAAGGAAAAAGATCGAGACTAAGACAGGAAGAAATATGCATGAAGAAGGAATTTTATGAAGAATAGAATACTTGGAAGAAAATATAACTAGTTGATATATTTTAGGAAGCAGAATTATATTCCATATCAATTAGAACATTATCTTGTAACTGTGTAGTATATAAACACAGGCATAGGGTTTACACTATAAGTGTTATCTTAATCGAAGTTATTATTCATTATAACCCTAGCAGCTCTCGTGATAATTTGTTCATCACTGAGAGAGGACAGTTCCATATTGTAACAGAGTTTATTGTGTTGAATAAAATCTATTTTATGTTACTTGAGTTCTTATATTCGATTTAATTGTAGTAAATACTGTATTCAACCCCCTTCTACAGTGTGTATGACCTAACACTCATATTGCTGAATTAGCAGCTGCATCTTATTTTCCCTTACTTGCTCAGTACCATCACAGATAATCTGAATTGTATCCCAAACCTCCTTGGCAATTTTGCAGTTAATGATGTTATCAAACATATCACCATCAACTCCATTTAACAAAATATTCATGGCCTTCTTGTCTTTCTTGACTTGCTCAATATCAGGATCTGACCATTCATCCCTAGGCTTGGGAACAAATGGTTGATTCCCTGTTGCAGCTCTCATTGATATATGAGGACCTCTTTCTATGCAATCCACATAGGCCTCATCTTGAGAAAGAAGATGTAGGTGCAGTTTCACCTTCCAGTGGTGATAATTGTCTTTGTCCAGAAATGGAATCTTCACTTCAACATCCTTCTTATTCATCTTGTTATTTTGTTGTGATCTTTAAACTCTTTGTACTTCAAGGGCTTGCTCTGATACCAATTGTTATTCCCTAACAATACAACAAGAATTACAGAAGGGGGGTTGAATGTAATTCTGGCTTCTTTTTGAGATTTATGAAAAATGGTTCTGATAATATATATATAAGTGTTTGATTTGCAAGGTGCGGAATGACAGAATTATAGAAATCAAAACACAAGTAATAAAAACACAAGTCTTTAAAACTTTCTGGTGGATTTGAATGTATCCACCAGATATATATATATATATATATATATATATATATATATATATATCGAGAGAGAACACTGTGTAGCTCAAATAAGCTCACAGCTACTTACAAGTATAAACAACTAAAACTTATAGAGAAATGCTACAGGATACAACTTACAAATATTTCTCTGAGAATATATTTTCTTAGTCTAGTTAGTTATTGTTCTACTTGCTGCACTTGGTTTATATATCACCAAGTTTACATAGCAAAAAGACAAGATAATAAAACAAAACTATCAAGTCTAACTCTATGCTGCTTCATTACTCTATTCCAGCATCTTTGAAAATCTTCATAGCTTGCATGAAAATGGTAATGCTCCTTTGTTCTCATTTTCCTGCTAAACAGACTGCCACATTCCTTTTGCAAACACTCAACGCATGTGAATGTGTTGTCACTATCAACAGATATTTGAATTGATCATCTGTCGGGTACATGCTTGTTATCCATCGGGTAGCCTTGTTGATCATCCGTTGGGTACCTTTGTTGATCATCCGTCGGGTAGCCATTTATCACTTGACTCCATTTCATTTGTGCAGAATTACAAGACATCTTATATTTACATTTAATCAACCTATTTTGCACATCTACTAGTAGTCAACATGACTCATAAGCTACTACAAAATTTATACAAAGATGTTTGCAGAAATGTGTTACATGACTTATTGTTACATAAGCTACTCACCCGGTGGATATCAATTAGTCATCCGTCGGGACTATAAAGATTTATCTGTCGGGACTATAATTGATTATCCGTCGGGTGCTACAAAATTCACTAAGGCAAATCTACTAAGGTGTTTTGTTTGGCTTATCATCAAGTACACAACATATTCCTAACACAAGAACGAAGTGGTATTGATTCAAGAAGGATTAGAAATAGCTCAGGATAGACAGAGAAAGAACGCAGACTTGTATCGAAAGTACATGGATATAGGAATAGGATCGTGGTATGGTTAAAGGTATCACCTTGGAAATAATTGGTTAGATTTGTATAGAAAGGAAAGTTGAGTCCTATATAAATTTGCCTTTGAATTAGCACCGCTGCCGCAGCTGCATTATATTTATAACGTGTTCCACGTATCAATGTTGAGGCAATATATCCCTGATTTGAACCAAGTTATTGAATATGATCCACCGAGCTTTAGCCAGATTTGTCCTACGTGGAGCGGTCAATCCAGACCCTAGGCTGTAAAGAGCGATTCCTTAGGAATAAGCCTATTCCTATAGTAGCAATATTTTTGAGAAATTCTCGAGTAAAAGAGTTTACTTGGGAGTTAGAGCCAAATATGCTTGATAAATATCCTCATCAGTTTAATTACGTCAGATTCTGAGGACAGAATCTTTTTAAGGGGGGGAGATTATAACGACTCGTATAATTGTATTATTAAAGTGTAATTAGTAATTAAATTAATAAAAATGTTATGGTTTTGTCAACAATCCGTTGTGCTTGATATTAACTGTCTGTGATTTATGGGTGTACGACGATTATTTGTATTATTATTTTTGGAGCAATATTGTTTTGTTTTTATTTTTAAAAGTGATTTTATGGAAAAGTTATTTCTATAAATATTAAGATTATCTATAAAATCATTTTTATTGCTTTATAATTTTATTAATTATTTTTAGAAATTTACAACATTTAGAAAATAATATTTCATCAATTATTTATTCCTAAATGATTTTTTCTGATTTTATTTAAGTGTAAATTCAGTAATAAATTTCAGAATGTTTCAAAAAAAATCATGAAATTCACATTTTTTTAAGTTTTGAATATTTTGAGAATTTTAAAATTATTTCAAAAAAAATTCGGATTAAACTCGTCCGCCCGTTTGTCCGCTAAAGCGTTATATGCGGGTCTGTTGCGAAATTCAGTAATGACTTAAAAATTATTAATTTTTTATTTTATTATTCCAAGGATTTTAAATTTTATTTGGTAAATTTTCGGGTTAGAGTCGCCCGCAAATTGTTCGTTAAAACAAGAAGCGTGGTTCAGAATCAGACCTTCATAAAGATATAATACATGTGTAAAATCCTTATTAATTCAGGGACACATGGCATGTATTTGGCTGGGCAGAGAAAAAATAAAATAAAATAAAATAATATGGAAATATACATATCTTTAACCCCCAATTTTCTCTAATCAATCTCAAATCTCTCTCGGCTCTCAATTTCTCGCATGTCTCTCCTCTCTCGATCTTGCCCTCTTCTCTCTCGTTGTATCTCTTTCATCTCTGTTAGATATATTTTAGATGTCATGTCTAATATATTTCATATTTAGTTTTTAGATCTTAACAAACAGGAAATATCAATACTTACTGGAATCAGTACTTACTGGAAGTCATAACTTAAGGATATCAGAACTTAGATTATCAGAAAATAAATATCAGAAGATGGATATCAGAACTTAAGTACGGGAGGACTAACAGTTAAGGAAGGAAGCTGATTTACAGGAAAGAAGATCGAAACTAATACAAAAGAGAATATGCATGGAAACAGTTAAAGGACTGAAAGAATTGTATAAGATATCTGATTGATATATTTTAGGAGACAGAATTATATTCCATATCAATTAGAAGTTATCTTGTAACTGTGTACTATATAAACACAGACATAGGTTTACACTATATGTGTTATCATTATCGAGAAGATCATACATTGTAACCTAGCAGCTCTCGTGATATTTGTTCATCACTGAGAGAGAACAGTTCCATTGTAACAGAGTTTATTATATTGAATATATTTGTTTACTGTTACTTGTGTTCAAAATCGATTTGATTGTATTCTAACTGTATTCAACCCCCTTCTAAAGTGTTGTGTGACCTAACAATTGGTATCACAGCCTATCTGTTAACACACATACAGTAAAGATCCAAAATAATCATGTCTGAAGAAGCAGAAAATCCAACCAAGCCCACCAAAACTGAAGAAACTAAAAACACTCAAGTCCACAGTCGATATGAGACTATTAGGGTTCCCATATTGAGACCTTCTGAGTATCTCATATGGAAAGTGAAGATGGCTATATTTCTGGAAGCTACAGATCCAGAATATTGTTAGGCACAAAACACACGCTAATAATTCACGCAAGTATACGCGTTCGCAAGTAATATAGAATAAATTCTAGTTCGTTCCCACAGAGACTCAGACTATCTATGTTCAATTAACACTTACTCACCAATGTATGATTACTTCTCAATGTCAAGACAATAACACTTAGATTTGATTAACTAATTATTAACTACAATTAACTACGAGAATTAAACACTTAATTGACACTTAAATTAACAATATTAAACACACATGAGATCATAACTTTAGTACTACTTCCTTCAATAGTTATCGTTATTACCCTTAGCATATAACGGTGATGATATTAATCAAACAACACGAAACTGATAAAAGCCAACTTTTGTTGTACTAATACCATTCTACCAAACATTCACAATTAAGATAGAAGTTGAATAGGCATCAATTATGTTAAGACCCTATATGTCTACAGAATTTGACAACATAACGATTTAAGCACAAGTTATTCTTTATGATTACACAGGGCAAGTAAAACGGTTAGAGTTACCCACTAATCATGCATACACATACATGAACCTATGCTAGCATGGCATGTTCTAAACCTTGAGATCCACCGTCGCTTCACAGGAGATTAACAGACTATCTTATATGTTCGCGACGCACATAAGACGAATAAGCGTAACCTATGCTAGATATCATACAATCATCACACGCTAAGGTATTAAACAACTAACTAAAGAAATCCATAGTAAATCCGTTATGACCCCATGATCATGATTAGCCCATGATAAAGCTCTTCGTCACCATGGGTTCATATGAAAACATGATAATAACACACAATATATACTAATAAAAATACTTATTAAAACCAGAGTACATCACAAGAGTAATAAGGTTCAAAGTAAAGAAAACTAGCATCCACTGATACAACGAATAAAAGAATCACAAGAAAACGTATGCTTCATCTTCTTCATTGTGATGTGCTAAAATGGTCTTCTTCCTTCTCTCCTTCCTCCTTGCTTGATACCACACTTCTGTGAAACGTCTCTGAGAACTACTTATATAGAAGCCCATAAGAACCAGCCGTCTCAGAAGTCCATCAGAATAAGGATTATAAAATTCAGTATTAAAATTCTCGTCCTTGAGCGGCCGCCCCAGATTCCTGAGCTGGCGCCCAAGCTCCCAAGCGGCCGCCCAGCATCCTGAGCGGGCGCCCAAGCACCTTCTGGAAAATTCTGAATTTTGCTCCTGATTTTTGCTGCGTTCTGCCCCCAACTTTCCACAACCAATGCCAAGCACTTCCCTAGGCTTAATTCTGATGAATTCTTCCTACATACGCAAGTTATACCCTAAAATGCAAAAACACTAGAAAAACGCATCAAATACACAAAATACCTTATTTCAAGACATCAATTCAAGCCATTATAAGACGTTCTAGGTGGTATAAAATGCCACTTATCACACCCCCAAACTTAAATTGATGCTTGTTCTCAAGCGTCACAGACTCAAAAACAAAACAAAAACATGCATGAATGCAATCTACATGAAATGCAGCGATCCCCCTCACAATGACTAAACCAACCAACTCATGACATCTCAACAAATGCAATTAGGAGAATAAAGATCAATCAAATCATGCAAAGTAACATACAACCAGAAACGTGGTATGCGCGGATGCTTAACAGATATGCTTCGATACTAGATCAATTATCATAACTCGATTATCCTCAAGGAAATCACATGATTATATGAAGAATAAATTCTAGGTACAAAATGACTTATAACACTTCAAGATCACTGGAGCTTACTACAGAATCATGCTTTTATTCAACACAACAACAAATGCTTATTTGACCGTGCAATGAGTGAGGTCCACAAAAGACTTATGCAATGGCATCCATTTAGCGAACGTTAGGTTAGCGGATCCCAGACTATAAAAGCCTTAGGTCACTAGGCACAAAGTCTCCTAAGAACTTAATAACTTGAATACCAAAGAGCCCACTCGTGATCAATTATGCATTAACTCTTTTTTTTTTCCTTTTTTTTCTATTTTCTCAAATTTCTGAGCAAGTTCGTTTCGCTCCATCTTGCTCAACCCTAGACTACTCGCATAAAAATACGAGCCGGCTACTAGCCATTTGACGCCTAGCCACAATTAGCAATGAATTCCAATTTTTACTCCATTTTTTTCTTTTCATGCCTTTTATCATTAAGAGCCTATCATAAATTCTAAGCATAATCAATAGATTAACCTCAAAAACTATCAAACCATGACAACAATCTAATCCTTAAGCATACTCTAAGACTTAGTGAGATTACAAGTATTTCTAGCATGCATGTCAACCTACAAGACTCAATCATCACTCTAACGTTATCACTACACTTGCATCAATATCACAAATCAATCGGTAAAGCAACGCAAAAGGGATCATGGTATATGCATGAGCTAAATGACATGATAAATAAAGCTATAAAATAAAAAAAACTATATATCGCAAAAATATGCAATTATATAAACTAAACTATCATGAATATGCAACTACATGACACACACACAAAAATATTCCTTAACTACTACCCCTAAGCTTAAAATCTTCACTGTCCCCAGTGAAGGTAGTAAAAAGGAACACAGGGTATACCTACTCGAAGATATCATCATCATCACCCTCAGAGGGTGGAGTGTCCAGAGGCGGATAAGCAGAGTCCTCACCAAAAACGTGCCACTGGATGTCAGCTCCAAGGCCTCTAAAAGCAGTCCCAAGTGCAAGGGGTGAGCTCCTGAGCGAACCTACTCTGTGACTCATACATCACATCCATCCTCCTCGACAGCCTCCTATACTGGCATCAGCCATCCCAGCACCTTCCTGGGCTCTAGAAGAGCCTGCCTCATCATGAACTTGACTGGGCCTAGCCATGGTAGCACCAGCTGCTGAACGTCCTCCTAGAGGACGATATCCCAAACTATGCTCCTCGGGCTCTCCACCCGTCCACTCCTGCATCGCATTCAGAGTCGCTGAGTCAATAGGAGCGGCCGACATCTGCTGTAATATCCGGGATATATCGTGTAATTATTTTTGCTATTATATATTTATTATGTGTCTTCAATATCTATTCTGTGAGCTAATTGTTAAGTGTTATCTGTACTTGAATATTCAAAAATAATATTAATTGAGTATTTTAATTTTTATATGTCCAAAATAAAATATAGATAATTGTCATATCTTCCTAATTATTTTTATGTTGGTTTATGGATTTACAAGAATCATATGAAATTTCTAAAATCTTTTTCCGGGTAATTAAAGTCTATTTTATAAAAACGGGAACCAACCGACGTCACCCGTTGTTACGTTTTTGGAACCCGAAACTCTTTCGAGAACTCCTTCCTAACCTAATTGTAATATTCCGAGCATATTCCATGTTTCGACTTTTTTGATCCGGCGTACGGTTTGTCCTGCGCGGGTCCCGGCGCAACATTTTCGATACATTATTCGTTTCGGTAAATCAATAAAACCCGTATTTTCGATAAACGGGAGCTTTTTATTAAACTATCCCAATTATCACTTCGTAATACGTGTAACCAGGCGCTGAGACCAAGACTGCAGTACAAATTGTACTGATTTGGATAATTATCCCAAAAACCGATACCGTTTGGATCAGTTTTTACAAATAAATGTACCGTTTTATATCGGGAATGATCCAACGGGATACTAATTTTCCGTAATTATAAATAGCCTTTTACCATATTTTATTTCGTATCAAAATCATTTGCAGACAGATAATTATATAATTTTCAGAGAAAAGCCCTAATTACATAAACTGTTCAAAGAATCAAACAGCAAAACGAAGGCGTTACCGATCTCTGTTTTCAAAGCTTGAGTAACCAAAACAAAGGATTTGAGGTGTTCTATCAGATTCCGAGCTTTGTTTCACTGCAGAAATCAAGGTTATTTTTCTAAAAATTTATTTATTTTCGAATTTATTTTATTAAAAATATGAATTTTTGTTCGGATGATTGTTTGTATGATTTGATGATTGCATGTTGTAGAGCTTGTTTTCCTGATGATTTTCATATGTCATACGTCTGATTTGGAGTTCAATAACATGCTCAAAAGTGGGTTTAATTTTCGAATTTCAGAATTAGGGTTTATAACCCGTATGAATGTTCTTAATTGAAATTTGGGGGTTTCTTATTCTGTGATAGATTGATGTGGTGTTATAGTGGGTTGTGTTCTCTGTGAAATTTGCAATCCAGTCGTATAAGTTTCATGAACCAACGAGGTTTGTAGAGAAGGGAGTTGTGTTTTGAAGTTTTCCGATGTTCGCCGGAAACTGGAAAACTTCACGGCCAAATTCCGGCCAACTCAGGGATTGTTAGGATGAATTGATTGCATGGTTGTGTTCCTGATGTTGTGTAGATGTGATCTGGAGGTGTTGGTGAGGTGAGGACGCCGGGAACGTGTTCTCCGGCGAACCCGACTGTTTTCCGGCGAAGGGCTGGAAAATTACAGTTTAGTACCCCAACTTTTAAAAACGATGCAGTTAGGTCCCTGAAGTTTCCAGACTTTGCAAATTTAGGATTCCTGTTTATAAAATGTTGAAAAATCATATTTCCTATTTATTTTTATTATAAAAATTCGTTTTTAATTTTTGAAAATTCTAAAAATTATTATTTTAATTCTGAAAATTATTTTTAATTCACAAATAAATCTAAATTAATTAGTTAATTAATTTCAGTTAATTTATAATTGATTAATTGTTCAATTAATTCAAAAATTAATTGATTAATTGATTTAATTAATTATTAATTAATTTTAATTAGTTATTTAATTAGATTTAATTATTTAAAAATGATTTAAAAATTCTGAAAAATAGTTTTGAGCTTTAAAATATTATTCTAAATTATTTCCAAGGCTCGATAATTATTCTAAAATTATTTCGGAGCCAGAATGGGCCAACCGAACCCTGTTTATTAACCCGAAATTGATCCAACGACCCGTTTTAATTCCGAAAAATGTTTTAAAAATCATTTTAAATACCAGAAAGCCTATTTATGACCTGAGACTTTTTTATAAATAATATATCATTGATTACGTGATGTATTATGTGCTATATGTGACTTGTTAATTGACCATCGATCTGTATATTCGGTGTTTACTTGATTATTGCATAACTTTCAATCCGTTAATCGGATTTGGGTAAAACGAAGGGTAGATAGAAGTATGTGTTGAATAGAATTCCATGAGTAAATTATTGATAGATGCTTATGATATGTGAGCAGAAGAGGCAAGACGTAAGAAAGGGAAACAGATAATTGAAGAGTAAGACAGTTGTGATTGGAAACGAGTGCAGTGTAGTAAGCTAATATCAGGCAAGTGTTCTGAACTTTCTCGAGATATTGTAGTACTTGATAATCCTGTGATATTGCAAGTGCTTTGAAGCACAGAAACCTAAATCCTGATTTCAGTTATTGTCCTTGAGCCATGAATCATATTCTTTCTAATTCATTGATTATTGTATACCCAAACAAGAACCATAAATCTACGATACTACTCTACAAATACATACAAACTAAATACCAAACACTGAAATGAACCATTATATACTCAACCCATGGTATCTTATACTTTGAAAGACCGAATCCTTGAAACGTTGATTCCTTTGTTATCCAATTATTTCATTACCCAGCATCCAAGCTTTTAAATTGCCTTATTGATCCTTACAAGGATTGAAACCCTTTCATTGTTAAACATTTATTATTGTTAATGATTTCGGTTATTGTTTATTATTGCATACTCTGTTATTATGTTAGAATTGGATTGTTTTTATAAAATTGTGGACCAGATTTGTGGTCAGACCATATAATGGTCAAGTTAGGCCAATGTGTGCCTTGGATCCAGTAGTTAGAGCAATGTTGTGTGCCTTTCTCGGGGTTAGTGCGTGTAAATTAAAAGTATAATATCCAATTCTAAATCATAATCCATTGTTCACTTGATATCATAAACATATTCACCTGATGATCATTATTCTCAGTTTTGTCATTGTGACTTGCTGAGCTAGTTAGCTCATTCATGCGATGTTGTTTATATTCTTTCCAGTTAAAAAGGAACCAGTTGGTAAAGAGGATCCCCAGTCCAGCGCGAGAGCTAGGGGTTCAGGTTGAGAAAGCTGAGCTAGTAGGCTTCTTTTGGAATAATTTAAGTTTGTAAAAGTTTATAATAATGTTTAATACTCAGTTTGAATTTGAAATAGTTGGGATTTAAACGGTTTGTAATATATTAGTATGTTTGGCTTGTGTGCATACTTTAACCTGTTGCGGTCCGTGGTGGTTGGTAAGTAGGGTCATTGCATATATTATTATTATATTTATTATTGTTATAAGCAGGTTATAATTAAGGTGTGTGTGTGGACCCCAAACTTCTGACCCGAGTTTGGAGGGCGCCACAGATTTGGTATCAGAGCCACAGGTTATAAGTCACTGACACAAGCCTAGGTTGACGGGAATAGGTAGAGGGATAGGATTAGAAGTAAGGTATAGGATGATAGAACGTCGAGAGGTTGAGTGTTATGGTATAACCGGTATTAGTATAGTTTGCGTCGTGGTACGAGATTCTTATATTACGATATGATTTCAGATAGCAGAGATAGCCGACTCTTTTATTCCCGTATCAGCTAATCACTCAGAGCCTTCAGTTGGAGCACCAGCATTGGATCCACGTCCTGTTATTCCACCAGTATTGGCTATTCTACCTCCACCGGTGTTGCAGCCCGTACCATTGCAGGTTATTCCACCTCCAGGCATGAGGCCACCTGTCAGAGGACCCCCACCAGCTGATTCAGATTCCACTGGGCATTCAGTAGCGAGTGCCCCATTCCAGTCTACATTGCCCCCAGTTCCTTATTACCGGTATGAGGCTCTTCTATTGGAGCGTGATTCCTTGTTAGCTCAGATTAGAGAGTTACAGCATATCATTAGGACTATAGATGTTGATCGTGGTGTGAGGGAGCTTCGAGAGGAGATTTATGTGACACGGAGGGTTCTTGAGGCTAGGCTACATGGAGCTACACTACCTGGCAGAGGCCCTGATGCACTGCTGGGCTGGGCTACTGAGGTGATGGAGGACTTTGAGAGGCTGGCAGGACCAGAGTTTCCTTGGGGCTGAGTTAGAGATTTTGAGATGGAGATTCTGAGCAGTGTTGTTATGGTTATGTAGTATGGACAGTAGTGTGTAGTATGTATCAGAAGACTTTTGAGTTGTATTTATAGACTAGCGATGCTGACTAGTGAGTAGGTTGTTGTACCCTTTTTGCTTTTACTTTCGAAGCATCTTTACGCTTGTACTACCTAAAACTTTTGATCTATATATCAGTACCTTTTCCTTTCCAACACTGTCATTTACTTTATTGCACCTGTTTTACTTTACCTTATTTATTGCACCAGTATACCCTGTGATACCATGTACCCTGTTTTCTATAACTATTTATATTCTGTAAAGAAGCATGCAATTTACTTAGTTACAACTGTTTTCAAAAAGAGATATTTCTATTTTACAAAACTT
Source organism: Apium graveolens (assembly GCF_009905375.1). NCBI lineage: Eukaryota > Viridiplantae > Streptophyta > Magnoliopsida > Apiales > Apiaceae > Apium > Apium graveolens. The sequence continues at coordinate 233,431,280 of NC_133653.1, forward strand.
TTCTTTTATAAAAAGATTTGATTCAAAAGCTAAATAAATTGATTGATTCTTTACAGAAAATGCCTCCCAGAAGAAATACCCGCACCAACACCCAGAATGAAGAAACCAACAACAACAACAATAACAACCAAAATGATATAAACCAGAATGTGAACCCAGGACCCATGGACCCAGCAATACCCCAGATTCTTCAAATCTTGGCCCAACAAACAGTTCACCTGGCACAACAACAGTAGAGACAGACCAATCCCCAGGTAACTTTCAAAACTTTTCAGGCAGTAAACCCACCAGAATTCAAGGGTTCCTTAGAGTCAATTGAAGCAAATGTGTGGTTAAAGGAAATAGAGAAGGCTTTTGCCTTGGTAAAAGTGAAAGAGGAGCAGAAGGTTGAATTTGCAAGTTACTATCTGAAGAATGAGGCCACCTATTGGTGGGAAATGGTGAAAACATTGGAAAGCACATATGTTATTACTTGGGAAAGGTTTAAGGAATTGTTTTTAGAAAAGTATTTTCCTCAGTTTGTTCAGGATCAAATGGATCTGAAGTTTTTAGAATTAAAGCAAGGAAACATGTCGGTAACAGATTATGAGGGGAAGTTTGAGGAATTGTCAAGGTATGTGCCGTCGTATGTTGATACTGATAGAAAGAAAGCTAAGAGATTCCAGCAAGGCTTGAAGCCATGGATCAGAGGGAAGTAGCTATTTTTAAATTGGATACCTATGTCGGGGTTGTACAGAAATCTATGATCGCAGAGACAGAGAGTGAGATGTTCCAGAAAGAAAAGGAAAGCAAGAAAAGGAAAGTTGAGGGAAGTGAGGGTCAGTCACAAACAGGGAAGTTTCCAAATTTTAAGAAGGCCAAGTTTCAGCCAGGGAGAAATTTTAATTTCAGGAGACAAAATGCAGGAGATGGAGGCCAGGGCAATCGTTCAGCTAATGTGAATCAGCCGAATCAGTTGAGATTAACTTTTCCAGATTGTCAAGTATGTGGAAAGAAGCATAGAGGAGTTTGTAACAAGTTGAATGTGGTATGTTTTAAATGCAACCAGAAAGGGCACTACTCGAGGGAGTGCCGAAATCAGCCAGCAAGAGAGCCAGCAAATAAGGATCAACCTATCCGGAATCCAGCAGTGAAAGTTCCAGTCATTGGATTTACATGCTTTAAATGTGGGAAGCCAGGACATATGGCCAGGGATTGCAAGACACCAACCTCAGTCAGTAATGCATTAAGGATTATGGAATCTACCCCAACAGTGAATGAGGCTCCGAGGGCTAGAGTTTTTGACATGTCGGTGAAGGATGCGATCCAGGATACGGATGTCGTGGCAGGTACGCTTAATGTGAATTCTTTATGTGCCAAAGTGTTAATAGATTCGGAGCAACTCGATCGTTTGTTTCGCAAGATTTTGTTAGTAAGTTAAATTGTCCAGTTGGGTATTTAAATGAAATAATGACTGTGGAATTAGCAAATCAAGAACGTGTAACTGTTAATCAAGTTTGTGGGAATTGTGAGATTGAGATTTCTGGTAGTAAGTTTTGTGTAGATTTGATACCGTTTAAGTTAGGAGAATTTGACGTTATATTAGGAATGGATTGGTTATCTAAGCATGATGCTCAGATAGATTGTCGAAATAAGAAAGTAATGGTGAAAATGCCAGACGAAAGAATAGTGACATTCAAGGGACAGAAGCAGGTAAAGAAGTTCTTAACGATGATTCAAGCCAAGAAGTTACTACGACAAGGATGTGAGCATTTCGTAGCATATGTGATCGACAGAAGTCTGGAGCCAGCAAAACTTGAAGATATTCCAGTTGTAAATGAATTTCCAGACGTATTTCCCGACGAGTGACCAGGACTTCCTCCAGATAGAGAAATTGAATTTGCGATCGATTTAGCACCTGGAACCGAACCAGTATCCAAGGCCCCGTATAGAATGGCGCCCGTTGAGATGAAAGAATTAGCAAAGCAATTGCAAGAGCTGTTAGAGAAAGGAGTAATTAGACCCAGCGTATCCCCGTGGGGTACACCGGTATTATTTGTCAAGAAGAAGGATGGAAGCATGAGACTGTGCATCGACTATAGGGAGCTCAACAAGTTGACGATTAAGAATAAGTATCCGTTACCCAGAATTGATGATTTGTTTGACCAATTGAAGGGAGCCAAGTATTTCTCTAAAATCAATTTAAGATCGGGATATCATCAACTGAAGATTAAACCAGAAGATATACCAAAGACAGCTTTCAGAACAAGGTATGGGCATTACGAGTTTTTAGTGATGTCTTTTGGATTGACCAACGCCCCAGCAGCGTTTATGGACCTGATGAACAGAATTTTCAAGGAATATTTGGACAAGTTCGTTATAGTATTTATAGACGATATTTTGATCTATTCAAAGACGGAGGAGGATCATGCGGAACATTTAAGGACAGCTTTGGAGATTTTAAGGAAAAAGAAGTTATATGCTAAATTGTCGAAGTGTGAGTTTTGGCTACAGGAAGTTCAGTTCTTAGGACACATAGTCAGTAACGAAGGGATCAAAGTGGACCCGGCAAAGATCGAGGCAATTACGAATTGGGAAAGACCGAGAACACCCACTGAGGTAAGAAGTTTCTTGGGATTGGCAAGATATTATCGATGATTCGTTCAGAATTTCTCAAGAATTGCAACACCATTGACAAAGCTTACACGAAAGAATGAAAAGTTTATATGGAATGACAAGTGCGAAGAAAGTTTTCAGGAATTGAAGCGGAGATTAATCACAACACCTGTTTTGTCACTTCCAGACGATCAAGGGAATTTTGTAATTTATAGCGATGCTTCCTACAAAGGATTAGGATGTGTTCTTATGCAGCACGACAAGGTGATTGCGTATGCGTCAAGGCAATTGAAACCACACGAACAGAAGTACCCTACTCATGATTTGGAGTTAGCAGCTATAGTTTTCGCTTTGAAAATTTGGAGATATTATTTGTATGGAGAAAAGTGTGAGATTTTCACAGATCACAAAAGTTTGAAATATATATTTACCCAGAAGGAACTTAATATGAGACAAAGGAGATGGTTAGAATTGATTAAGGATTATGATTGCTCGATTAATTATCATCCCGGTAAGGCGAACGTTGTAGCAGATGCGTTAAGTCGAAAGGAAAAGTTAAATGTATTATCCGTACCTGAAGAGATATATAAAGAATTTCAAAAATTGGAATTGGAGATTAGGATTTGCAAGCCTGAGGAAGCAAAAGTGTACGGTATGATTTTCCAACCGGAGTTATTGGAGAAAATAAAGAAATGCCAGAAAGAGGTAATGGATCAAGATATAAATAGTTTGGTAGGTGAGGAATCATGCACACAACAAGATGATCAAGGTATTCTTAGGTTTTCCTCAAGAATTTGGATTCCACCAGTGACGGAGCTGAAAAATAAAATTTTACAAGAGGCACATAGTTCAAGATATTCCATCCGTCCAGAGAGTACCAATATGTACAGAGATTTAAAGAAGAATTATTGGTGGCCAGATATGAAGAGGGAAATTACGGAATGGATTAGCAAATGCTATACTTGTCAGAGAGTTAAAGCAGAGCATCAGAGACCAAGCGGATTGCTACAACCATTGGAGATTCCAGAATGGAAGTGGGAACATATTACCATGGATTTCATAGTTAGATTACCAAGGACAAGGACTAATCATGATGCCATTTGGGTTATAGTAGATAGACTTACCAAGTCAGCTCATTTTCTGCCTATAAATGAACGATTTTCGCTCGACAAGTTAGTTCATATGTACTTGAAAGAGATCGTAGTTCGTCATGGAGTTCCAGTGTCTATTGTATCTGATCGAGATCCTAGATTTAATTTAATATTTTGGAAGAGTTTTCAAGAATGTTTGGGAACAAGACTGAATATGAGTACAGCTTATCACCCCCAAACGGATGGCCAAAGTGAAAGAATGATTCAGACAATCGAGGACATGCTACGTGTTTGTGCTATTGATTTCAAAGGAAGTTAGGACGAGCATTTACCCCTGGTAGAGTTTGCTTATAACAACAGTTATCATGCCATATTGGGATGCCACCTTATGAAGCCCTTTATGGACGCAAATGTAGATCTCCAGTATATTGGGATGAAGTAGGAGAACGCAAAATACTCGGACCTGAATTGGTGCAACAGACAAAGGAAATTGTTGAAATTATCCAGAAAAGATTAATAGCCGCACAAGATCGTCAAAGGAAATATGCAGATCAGTCAAGAAAAGACATGGAATTTGAAGAAGGAAGCTTAGTATTATTGAAAGTATCACCGTGGAAAGGACTAACGAGGTGTGGGAAGAAAGGGAAGCTAAACCCAAGATATGTCGGACCTTTTGAAATCCTAAAGCGTATTGGCAAAGTAGCTTACGAGTTGGCATTACCTCCGTACATGGAGCACATTCACAATGTTTTTCACATATCAATGCTTAAGAAATATAATCCAGACTCCAGGCATGTAATAGAATATGAGCCAATAGAACTTCAAGCAGATTTATCATATGTAGAGAGTCCGATAGAGATTCTAGAGGAAAGAGAGAAAGTATTGAGAAATAAAGTGGTAAAGTTAGTAAGAGTATTGTGGAGAAACCCAAAGGTTGAAGAGTCAACCTGGGAGTTAGAAAGTGATATGAGAGAAAAGTACCCTTATTTGTTTTCTTAGAGATTCTGAGGACAGAATCCTTTTAAGGGGGGAAGGATGTAATATCCGGGATATATCGTGTAATTATTTTTGCTATTATATAATTATTATGTGTGTTCAGTATCTATTCTGTGAGCTAATTGTTAAGTGTTATCTGTACTTGAATATTCAAAAATAATATTAATTGAGTATTTTAATTTTTATATGTCCAAAATAAAATATAGATAATTGTCATATCTTCCTAATTATTTTTATGTTGGTTTATGGATTTATAAGAATCATATGAAATTTCTAAAATCTTTTTCTGGGTAATTAAAGTCTATTTTATAAAAACGGGAACCAACCGACGTCACCCGTTGTTACGTTTTTGGAACCCGAAACTCTTTCGAGAACTCCTTCCTAACCTAATTGTAATATTCCGAGCATATTCCATGTTTCGACTTTTTCGATCCGGCGTACGGTTTGTCCTGCGCGGGTCCCGGCGCAACATTTTCGATACAATATTCGTTTCGGTAAATCAATAAAACCCGTATTTTTGATAAACGGAAGCTTTTTATTAAACTATCCCAATTATCACTTCGTAATACGTGTAACCAGGCACTAAGACCAAGACCGCAGTACAAATTGTACTGATTTGGATAATTATCCCGAAAACCAATACCGTTTGGATCAGTTTTTACAAATAAACGTACCGTTTTATATCGGGAATGATCCAACGGGATACTAATTTTCCGTAATTATAAATAGCCTTTTACCGTATTTTATTTCGTATCAAAATCATTTGCAGACAGATAATTATATAATTTTCAGAGAAAAACCCTAATTACATAAACTGTTCTAAGAATCAAACAGCAAAACGAAGGCGTTACCGATCTCTGTTTTCAAAGCTTGAGTAACCAAAACGAAGGATTTGAGGTGTTCTATCAGATTCTGAGCTTTGTTTCACTGCAGAAATCAAGGTTATTTTTCTAAAAATTTATTTATTTTCGAATTTATTTTATTAAAAATATGGATTTTTGTTCGGATGATTGTTTGTATGATTTGATGATTGCATGTTGTAGAGCTTGTTTTCCTGATGATTTTCATATGTCATACGTCTGATTTGGAGTTCAATAACATGCTCAAAAGTGGGTTTAATTTTCGAATTTCAGAATTAGGGTTTATAACCCGTATGAATGTTCTTAATTGAAATTTGGGGGTTTCTTATTCTGTGATAGATTGATGTGGTGTTATAGTGGGTTGTGTTCTCTGTGAAATTTGCAATCTAGTCGTATAAGTTTCATGAACCAACGAGGTCTGTAGAGAAGGGAGTTGTGTTTTGAAGTTTTCCGATGTTCGCCGGAAACTGGAAAACTTCACGGCCAAATTCCGGCCAACTCAGGGATTGTTAGGATGAATTGATTGCATGGTTGTGTTCCTGATGTTGTGTAGATGTGATCTGGAGGTGTTGGTGGGGTGAGGACGCCGGGAACGTGTTCTCCGGCGAACCCGACTGTTTTCCGGCGAAGGGCAGGAAAATTACAGTTTAGTACCCCAACTTTTAAAAACGATGCAGTTAGGTCACTGAAGTTTCCAGACTTTGCAAATTTAGGATTCCTGTTTATAAAATGTTGAAAAATCATATTTCCTATTTATTTTTATTATAAAAATTCGTTTTAAATTTTTGAAAATTCTAAAAATTATTATTTTAATTCTGAAAATTATTTTTAATTCACAAATAAATCTAAATTAATTAGTTACATAATTTCAGTTAATTTATAATTGATTAATTGTTCAATTAATTCAAAAATTAATTGATTAATTGATTTAATTAATTATTAATTGATTTTAATTAGTTATTTAATTAGATTTAATTATTTAAAAATGATTTAAAAATTCTGAAAAATAGTTTCGAGCTTTAAAATATTATTCTAAATTATTTCCAAGGCTCGATAATTATTCTAAAATTATTTCGGAGCCAGAATGGGCCAACCGAACCCTGTTTATTAACCCGAAATTGATCCAACGACCCGTTTTAATTCCGAAAAATGTTTTAAAAATCATTTTAAATACCAGAAAGCCTATTTATGACCCGAGACTTTTTTATAAATAATATATCATTGATTACGTGATGTATTATGTGCTATATGTGACTTGTTAATTGACTATCGATCTATATATTCGGTGTTTACTTGATTATTGCATAACTTTCAATCCGTTAATCGGATTTGGGTAAAACGAAGGGTAGATAGAAGTATGTGTTGAATAGAATTCCATGAGTAAATTATTGATAGATGCTTATGATATATGAGCAGAAGAGGCAAGACGTAAGAAAGGGAAACAGATAGTTGAAGAGTAAGACGGTTGTGATTGGAAACGAGTGCAGTGTAGTAAGCTAATATCAGGCAAGTGTTCTGAACTTTCTCGAGATATTGTAGTACTTGATAATCCTGTGATATTGCAAGTACTTTGAAGCACAGAAACCTAAATCCTGATTTCAGTTATTGTCCTTGAGCCATGAATCATATTCTTTCTAATCCATTGATTATTGTATACCCAAACAAGAACCACAAATCTACGATACTACTCTACAAATACATACAAACTAAATACCAAACACTGAAATGAACCATTATATACTCAACCCATGGTATCTTATACTTTTAAAGACCGAATCCTTGAAACCTTGAAACGTTGATTCCTTTGTTATCCAATTCTTTCATTACCCAGCATCCAAGCTTTTAAATTGCCTTATTGATCCTTACAAGGATTGAAACCCTTTCATTGTTAAACATTTATTATTGTTAATGATTTCGGTTATTGTTTATTATTGCATACTCTATTATTATGTTAGAATTGGATTGTTTTTATAAAATTATGGACCAGATTCGTGGTCAAACCATATAATGGTCAAGTTAGGCCAATGTGTGCCTTGGATCCAGTAGTTAGAGCAATGTTGTGTGCCTTGCTCGGGGTTAGTGCGTGACTGATCAGCAGCCTAACCTTGATTTTAAATTAAAAGTATAATATCCAATTCTAAATCATAATCCATTGTTCACTTGATATCATAAACATATTCACCTGATGATCATTATTCTCAGTTTTGTCATTGTGACTTGCTGAGCTAGTTAGCTTATTCGTGCGATGTTGTTTATATTCTTTCCAGTTAAAAAGGAACCAGTTGGTAAAGAGGATCCCCAGTCCAGCGCGAGAGCTAGGGGTTCAGGTTGAGAAAGCTGTGCTAGTAGGCTTCTTTTGGAATAATTTAAGTTTGTAAAAGTTTGTAATAATGTTTAATACTCAGTTTGAATTTGAAATAGTTGGGATTTGAACGGTTTGTAATATATTAGTGTGTTTGGCTTGTGTGCATACTTTAACCTGTTGCGGTCCGTGGTGGTTGGTAAGTAGGGTCATTGCATATATTATTATTATATTTATTATTGTTATAAACAGGTTATAATTAAGGTGTGTGTGTGGACCCCAAACTTCTGACCTGGGTTTGGAGGGCGCCACATCTGCAGCTGTTCGTGAGAAGGCCAATGAACTCCCACTGCTCTGCACAGCTTCATGAGAGTAGATGCATAAGGGATGTTGTTGTGTTTCGCCCCCTCAAAAACTTCAAAATCCCTTGGTAGATGAACTCACCAAGGTCCACATAATACTCCTCATTCAAGATCCCTCATAACAACCTTGCTCTCTCGACCGTAACCTCATGTGCATGCGAAGTAGGCAAAATATTAGCACAAAAATAAGGCATTCCATGCATGGGCATACCTATTCATCGCAACCGCCGGAAAAGAACGATACTCTTTAGATCCTGTCTTGAACTTCCACACCGTGCCCGGCTGACAGAGGGTAACCAGAATCAAATCCAAATCAAAATCCTCCGTGGGTTTCCGTTGTCGCTGCCCAATAACACGACGAATCACCTCCAGCTGATAATCCACAGTAAGCCCACGAACAACAGTAAACCCATTCTTTTCATCCTTGGCGTTTGCATAAAGCTCGCGAACCACACTCATTGGAACCGCCTCCGGTGACTTACAAAAGAAATCCACCATTTCTCCGCAATCATCGGTAACAACTTACCATCCCTCCCCGATGGTAAAAATCCCCTCTCCTTCAAAATTGGCTTAGTCAGAAGCCTAGTATACTCCTCCCCAGCATCTCTATCCATCAAACAAGGTCTCGCAGCAGTTCCCCTCGAAGAATCAGTAGTAGGAACGGTGCTGCTGCTATCAATAGTTTGGAATCTCTTAGGTTTCATTGAAACTGAGAAAAAGTGTTTAAGAGTTGTGTTTTGAGTGTAGGAGAGAGTTTTAAAATTGAAAGTATATGGGAGTGTATATGGAAGAGTTGTGTGTATATATAGGGTAGGAATTAGGGTTAAAATTAGAGTAGGAGTGGGGTTTATGGGAGAGAAAACTTGGAATTGTGGGAGAGAAATCGTGGGTTTTTATGTTTTTTATGTTTTTCTGATTTTTTTGTGTTTTTTTATAAGGAAAAAAAATTCTGGCACAAGGGTCCTGAGCGGCCGCCCAGGACTTCCAAGCGGGCGCCCCAGACTCCGAGCGGCCGCCCAAGATTCTTGAGCGGGCGCCCAAGGCGTTTCTGGAAAAAACTTTTTTTTCTGCCCATTTTTTTTTTATATTTTTGGGTTTTTTGGATATGGTACTAACTTCTAAAGGTTCCTAAAGGTTAAAGTCTTGGGCTGCCTCCTAAGAAGCGCTTCTTTTACGTCATTAGCTTGACGTAGAGTACTCCGATCAAGTTGACAATAAAACGGCACTAACCACTTCCCGGTTTGCCATGTCCCCATAGTAATGCTTCAATCGCTGACCATTAACCTTGAATGCTTGGTCCGGATCGTTCTCAAAAATCTCCACCGCTCCATGTGGAAACACAGTTTTGACGCTAAAAGGTCCAGACCACCTTGATTTCAACTTTCCAGGAAAAAGTCGGAGACGAGAGTCGAATAAAAGGACTTGTTGCCCCGGCACGAATGACTTAGGAGATAGCTTCCTGTTGTGCCACCTTTTTACTTTTTCCTTGTATATTTTGTTGTTCTCGTACGCTTAAGTCGAAATTCATCAAGTTCATTTAACTGAAGCATTCGCTTCTTCCCAGCTGCATCTAGATCAAGGTTCAACTTCTTCAACGCCCAATAAGCCTTATGCTCAAGCTCCGCAGGTAAATGACATCCCTTACCATAAACAAGTTGAAACGGGGACATCCCAAGTGGAGTCTTGTATGTAAAGTGGAAAATTTGGTACACGACATATGAACACGACACGAAATGACACAAAAAAACGGATATGGGTTTTAATTTTTGGTACACGAAACACGAATGTACACGAACACGAAATTACACGATAGGTTTTGTGTCAGATATGGGTTTCAATTTAGGTACACGAAATTACACGATATAAATATATTTATAAATTAATATATATAACACATGCATATATTTATGTATATAATATAAATATTTACAAGTTTTTATAGAATACTATGTAAAAATATATATATATATATATTTATATATACACTCTCCATATTTCATTAAATTATACATTAAAATAGATTTTTTTATATATTATATGTATATATATTATATTAATTTTTTATTTAATATACACGAAAAGTACACGGAAAGTACACGACACGATTCGAATCGGATATGGGTTTCACATATGGGTACACGAAATCATTTCGAGTCGGATATGGGTTTCATGTTTACGTACACGAAACACGAAATTACACGACACGAAAGTACACGACATGACCCGATTGCCCGCTCTACTTGTATGCTGTTCTATAAGCCCAAACAGCTTCATCGAGCTTTAAAGACCAATCCTTCCTTGACGGATAAACAACTTTCTCCAGAATGTGCTTGATCTCTCTATTAGACACTTCAGCTTGACCATTCATTTGCGGATGATAGGCAGTAGCAACACGATGATTCACATTGTAGTGCTGCATCATAGAAGTGAACTTACGATTGCAGAAATGCGACCCCTCATCACTTATGATTACCCGTGGCATTCCAAACCTTGTGAATATCTACTTATGGAAAAAACTCAACATTACCTTTGCATTATTCGTCGGTAGAGCCTTGACTTCTACCCATTTCGAGACATAATCTACTCCCAGCAAGATGTACAGATTATTGCAGGATGAGACAAATGGTCCCATAAAATCGATTCCCCAAACATCAAAGACCTCGACTTCAAGCATCACATTTAAGGGCATCTCATCCTTTCTAGTAAGATTCCCCACTCTTTGGCAACGATCACACCTTAAAACGAACTGATGCGCATCCTTAAATAACGTAGGCCGGAAAAAACCTGCTTGCAAAATACGAGCTGCCGTCTTTTCACCACCATAATGTCCACCATAAACTGTGGAATGGCAGTCTCATAATATCCCCTTCGTCTCACAGAATGGGATACATCTCCTGATGATCTGGTCAGCTCCCTGTCTAAACAAATATGGTTCATCCCACATGTACCACTTCACCTCATGCAGAAACTTCTTCTTTTGAGCTGTATTCATATTAGGAGGCATTATATTGCTGACAAGATAGTTCACAATATCTGCGAACCATGGCTCTTCCTCCTGAACTGTGAACAACTGCTCATCCGGAAAAGATTTGTTGATCAATGTCTTATCATGTGAAGTCGAACCGGGATTCTCCAATCTAGAGAGATGGTCAGCTACTTGATTCTCAGTACCTTTTCGATCCTTGATCTCTAACTCAAATTCCTGTAGCAAGAGCACCCACCGAATAAGTCTAGGCTTCGAATCCTTCTTTGAGACCAAATAGTGAATGGAATCATGATCGGTAAATACTGTCACCTTTGTCCCAAACAGATAAGATCAAAATTTTTTGAAACCAAAGACTATAGCCAAGAGCTCCTTCTCAGTAGTGGTGTAGTTCATTTGAGCTCCATTTAGAGTCTTACTAGCATAGTAGACCACATGAAAAAGATTATTCTTGTGCTGCCCAAGAACTGCTCCCACTGCATAATCACTCGCATCACACATCATCTCAAAAGTTTATATCCAATCAGGTGCCGTAATAATTGGTGCAGTTATCAAACTCTTCTTGAGAGTCTCGAATGCTGCCAAGCATTCATCATCAAATTTGAAAGGCACATCTTTCTCGAGCAAGTTGCACAACGGCTTAGATATCTTCGAGAAGTCCTTGATGAAACGCCGATAAAAACCCGCATGACCAAGAAAACTACGGATTCCTTTCACAGAAATAGGTGGTGGAAGATTTTCAATGACTCCCACCTTGGCTTTGTCCACCTCAAGACCCTTCCTAGAGACTTTATGCCCAAGAATAATGCCTTCACGCACCATAAAGTGACAATTTTCCCAATTGAGCACCAAATTAGTTTCCACACACCTTTTGAGCACTGAACGAAGATTATTCAAACATTCATCATACGACTGTCCAAAGACGGAGAAGTCGTCCATGAACACTTTGACATTGTTTCCAATCATATCAGAGAATATAGCCATCATACATCTCTGAAAAGTGGCAGGTGCACCACATAAGCCAAACGAAACTCTGCAAAAAGCAAATGTGCCAAATGGACAAGTGAAGGTAGTCTTTTCTTGATTTTCTGCTGCAATGCAAATCTGATTATACCCCAAATAGCCGTCCAGAAGACAATAATACTCATGACCATCCAATCTGTCAAGCATCTGATCAATAAATGGAAGAGGGAAGTGATCCTTTCTCGTGGCTTTGTTCAACTTTCTGTAATCCATGTATACCCTCCATCCTGTGACTGTTCGAGTGAGGATGCGCTCGTTCTTCTCATTTGCTACCACAGTTATACCTCATTTCTTAGGTACACATTGCACGGGGCTCACCCAAGAACTGTCATATATAGGATATATGATTCCTGCATCTAGCCACTTCAGAATTTCTTTCTTCACCACTTCTTTCATGATAGTATTAAGTCTCCACTGTTGCTCAACAGTCGGCTTACTACCTTCCTCTAGCAAAATTTTATGCATACAGTACGAAGGGCTGATCCCTTTTATATCTGCTATAGTCCATCTGATGGCCGATTTGAATTCTCTCCAAATCCTCAAGAGCTTGTCCTCCTCACTACCTGAAAGGTCAGATGCAATAATAACAGGTAAAGTAGATGCATCACCTAAAAAAGCATACATCAAGTGTTCAGGCAATGGTTTAAGCTCCAAAGTAGGTGCTTCCTCAATAGATGGTTTGAGCTTTCCTCCAGTATTCTTGAGATCAGTAGTACCAAGAGATTCAAATGGCATGTCTAGCTTTCGCCTCCAAGGAGAAGCATTTAGATATTGTAGTTGCTCATTGCCATCCTCATTGTCACTTTCAAATTCCCCCACTAAGGCTTTCTCTGAGGCATCAGACATTAGCATATGATCAAGTTCTGAAGTTACCGCAGAATCAATCAAATTCACCTTTAAGCACTCCTCTTCTTCTGTTGGGAATTTCATTGCCTTGAATACATTGAATGTCACATCCTGATCATGCACCCTCATGGTAAGTTCACCTTTCTGCACATCTATCAAGGTACGGCATGTAGCCAAGAAAGGTCTTCCCAAGATTATGGAAATCTTCTTATCTTCCTCGAAATCCAAAATGATAAAGTCTGCAGGGAAGAAGAGCTTATCCACCTTTACTAACTCGTCCTCCACGATGCCTCGTGGGTATGTAATAGAACGATCAGCCAATTGTAGAGACATGTAGGTGGGCTTTGGATCGGGCAAATTCAACTTTTTGAAGATAGACAATGGCATCAGATTGATGCTTGCTCCCAAATCGCACTGGCACTTGTCGAAAGATAACTTGCCAATGGTGCAAGGAATGGTGAAGCTACCTGGATCTTTAAGCTTTGGAGGTAATTTTTGTTGCAGCACAGCACTGTACTCTTCCGTTAGAGCAATGGCCTCAAGGTCATCCAGTTTCACCTTCCTTGAAAGAATACTCTTCATGAATTTTGCATAACTAGGCATTTGCTCTAGAGCCTCAGCGAAAGGTATGTTGATGTGAAGTTTCTTGAACACCTTCATAAACTTACCGAACTGCTTATCCAATTTTTGTTATTGCAATCTCTTAGGGAAAGGTGGTGGAGGATAGAGCTGTTTCTCCCCTATATTACCCTCAGGCAGAGTATGTTCAACAGTAGTCTTCCTTGGTTCTGCCGCTTTCTCCTTTTGCTTCTCTTCTTCATCAACAACTTCAGCTTCTCCATCTTTCGCTTTTTCAGCATCAGCAACTTTTCCAGACCTTAAGGTGACAGCCTTTACTTGCTCTTTAGCTTTCTTCCTACCTGGCACTTCATTATCGCTGGGAACTGTGCCAGGTTGACGATTGAGCACAATATTGGCCAATTGACCGATTTGATTTTCCAAGGTCTTGATAGAAACAGCCTGACTTTTGCACAACAGCTTGAGCTCCTCGAAATCAGCACTTGAAGGTGGAGCAGCACCTCCTTGTTGAGGATATGATTGCCTTTGAGCATAATACTGTGGTTGCTGGAATCTAGGTGGATTAAACTGCTTACTGATAGGCTGCTGATATGGTTGCTGAACAGCATTCTGATTATTTTTCCAGCTGAAATTGGGATGATTTCTGTTGTTAGGATGATAAGTAGCTGGCACAGGCTGCTGCGGTCGCTGATAATTATTCACATACTAAACAGATTCATTCACAAGAGAACACTGATCCATAGCATGAGAACCTGCACAAAGCTCACAGACCATAGCTATCTGATTGACTCCGTAGTTGGCTAAAGAATCGACCTTCAAAGACAGCGCTTGGAGCTGCGCTGCAATAGCTTTAGCTGCATGGACTTCCAGAATACCTGCTACCTTCCCAGGCATCATCCTTTGAGTTGGGTTTTGATGTTCATTTACAGCCATAGTTTCAATAAGATTATAAGCCTCAGTATAGCTTTTGGCCCACAAGGCGCCTCCAGCTGCTATATCGAGCATGGGCCGAGATTGGGCCCCCAAATCATTCTAAAAACCAGTGATCACCATCCAGTCAGGCATACCATGATGTGGACACTTTCTCAACATCTCCTAGTAGCGCTCCCAAGCTTCGCACATATATTCTGTTGGTTGCTGCGCAAACTGAGTAAGAGCACTCCTCATAGCTGCAGTCTTCACCATTGGATAGAACTTCACTAGAAACTTTTGTGCAAGATCTTGCCAAGTAGTGATGGACCCAGCTGGCTCAGAATGTAACCAGTCCTTAGTTTTATCCCTCAGAGAGAATAGGAAAAGCCTCATCTTGATAGCCTCATCAGTCACACCATTATATTTGAAAGTACTACAGATCTCGACAAAATTCCTAATATGCATGTTGGGGTCTTCAGTCGCAGCACCTCCGAAAGAAACAGAATTCTGCACCATCTGAATAGTGTCCGGCTTGATTTCAAAAGTATTAGCCTGAATAGCTGGATGAAGGATGCTTGACTGAATATCATCAATTTTAGGCTGAGAAAAGTCCATAAGAGTTGGATCTGCTGCTGGAATTATACGATCACCCATGATTATTGGTTCTTTCTACTCACTCTCTTTATCCGAATCTTTAAAATCTATCTTCTCTGGAATATTAAGAACTGAGTCTGTCTCCTCAGCCGTATCTAAAGTTCTCTTGTGAGTGCGAGAACGTGTTTGCATAAACGCTCGCTAGAGTACCTGAAACACAACCGGAAACAATAAGTAACACGTCTTAATCAATGAGTCCTAATGACCACTGATGGAAAGTACATAAACTAAATAAATACGCCGAGTCCCCGGCAGCGGCGCCAAAAACTTGTTAGGCACAAAATACGCGCTAATAATTCACGCAAGTATACGCGTTCGCAAGTAATATAGAATAAATTCTAGTTCGTTCTCATAGAGACTCAGACTAATTATGTTCAATTAACACTTACTCACCAATGTATGATTACTTCTCAATATCAAGAAAATAACACTTAGATTTGATTAACTAATTATTAACTATAATTAACTATGAGAATTAAACACTTAATCGACACTTGAATTAACAATATTAAACACACATAAGATCATAACTTCATTACTACTTCCTTCAATAGTTATCGTAATTACCCTTAGCATGTAACGGTGATGATATTAATCGAACAACACGAAAATGATAAAAGCCAACTTTCATTATACTAATACAATTCTACCAAACATCCACAATTAAGATAGAAGTTGAATAGGCATAAATTATGTTGAGAACCTATATGTCTACAGAATTTGACAACATAACGATTTAAGCACAAGTTATTCTTTATGATTACGCAGGGCAAGTAAAACGGTTAGAGTTACCCACTAATCATGCATACACATACATGAACCTATGCTAGCATGGCATGTTCTAAACCTCGAGATCCACCGTCGCTTCACATGAGATTAACAGACTATCTTATATGTTTGCGACGCACAAAAGACGAATAAGCGCAACATATGCTAGATATCATACAATCATCACACACTAAGGTATTAAACAACTAACTAAAGAAATCTATAGTAAATCCGTTATGACCCCATGATCACGATTAGCCCATGATAAAACTCATCGTCACCATGGGTTCATATGAAAACATGATAATAACACACAATATAAACTAATAAAAATACTTATTAAAACCAGAGTACGTCACAAGAGTAATAAGGTTCAAAGTAAAGAAAACTAGCATCCACTGATACAACGAATAAAAGAATCACAAGAAAATGTATGCTTCCTCTTCTTCGTTGTGATGTGCTAAAACGGTCTTCTTCCTTCTCTCCTTGCTCCTTGCTTGATGTCACACTTATGTGAAACGTCTCTGAAAACTACTTATATAGAAGCCCACAAGAACCAGCTGTCTCAGAAGTCCATCAGAATAAGGATTATAAAATTCAGTATTAAAATTCTCATCCCTGAGCGGCCGCCCCAGAATCCTGAGCGGGCGCCCAAGCTCCCAAGCGGCAGCCTAGCATCCTGAGCGGGCGCCCAAGCACCTTCTGGAAAATTCTGAATTCTGCTCCTGATTTTTGCTGCATTTTGCCCCCAACTTTCCACAACCAATGCCAAGCACTTCCCTAGGCTTATTTCTGATGAATTCTTCCTACATACGCAAGCTATACCCTAAAATGCAAAAACACTAGAAAAACGCATCAAATACACAAAATACCTAATTTCAAGACATCAATTCAAGCCATTATAACACATTCTAAGTGGTATAAAATGCCACTTATCAAATATCTTGATATAATTAATGAAGGACCATAAGCCAACCAAGCTCTCTGTTGTAGTTGTAGATCAGCCAGCAAAGACCATACCAAAGGAGAAAAGTGAGTATACAGCTGAAGATATCTCATCCATTGCTAAGAATGCAAAGGTAAGGCATTTGCTGCATAGTGCCATTGATAATGTCATGTCAAACAGGGTAATTCATTGCAAGACTGCAAAGGAGATATGGGATGCTTTGGAGACAAGATGCCAGGGAAATGATGCAATCAAGAAGAACATGAGGACTATACTCACTCAAGAGTATGAGCACTTTGACTCAAAAGGTGATGAGTCATTAACTGACTTATATGACAGGTTTGTCAAACTCTTGAATGATCTATCACTGGTGGACAAGGAATATGATCTTGAAGATTCAAATCTAAAATTCCTTTTAGCTCTTCCTGAAAGTTGGGATTTGAAGTCTACTACTATAAGAGACAACTATGCTCTTGATGAAACTACTCTTGATGAAATTTATGGTATGCTCAAGACTTATGAACTTGAGATGGATCAAAGAAGCAAGAGACATGGGAGAAAGTCAATGACAGATGCTTTTAAAGCTGAGGAGGAATCCCCCAAAGTGGTTGTCTCAAAGAAAGGCAAAGAAAAGGCTCTCATCACAAAGTCTGATTCAGAATCATCAAGTTTTGATGATGATGATTCAGAAACTGAAAGTTTACCTGAAATAGATGCTGATAAAGAGATGATGAAATTGTGTGCTCTTATGGTGAAGGGTATCACAAAGATAGCCTACAGGAAATTCAGAAGGGGAAAGAAGTTTTCCAAGAAAGGGTTCAGAAAGTATGAAGGCAAAAGTGCAATGCCTGACAGAGGAGACAACTCAAATGTCAAATGCTACAGTTGTGGTGAAAGAGGCCACATATCTCCTGACTACAAAAAAGGAAAGAGTGACAAAGGCAAGGCACTTGTTACAAAGAAGAAAAGCTGGACAGACACTTCAGATTCTGAAGATGAGGTGAACTATGCCTTGATGGAAAATGCTGATGGCAGCCCTGAAACTGCTGAATTGAAGGTACCTCAAATAACTTATGCCTTTCATACTGATGATATTACTGAGTTGAGATTATATCTTAAAACCATGTTTAGCTACAGAGATCAAACTTTAACATGTGAAAGATTATCTTCTGAAAATCTTGCTTTTAAGAAAAGGAATGATTATTTAGAAAAAGAGTTAGTTATGTTCCATCAAACTCAGAAAGAAAGAGATGATACTTTTTATGTTAGAGATGAATTGCTAAAATTGAATAAATCTCTAAAAACTAAGTTAGAAAAAGAAAAAGAGATTATCAGGACTTGGACGAACTCTGGAAGAATAACTCATAATTTATTAAGTAGTGGAAACTGGAAAGAGGGCTTAGGTTATGGAGATGATAAAAGTGAAAAAGGAACTGAACAAATTGAGCCAATTGTTGTTAAACAAACTGTTAAGCCAAAGGTAAATCCTGTTAAGTTTGTAGCTAAAACTATAAAGTCTGATTTTGAAAAGATGAAGAGTCTGTGACAAAAGTTCAGGAGAAGTCAACTTCTGAAAAATTAGAACAGGATAAACCAGCTGAAGTCAACATAGGCTTAATGACAAAGAAGCAACTTAAGCATAAGCTAAAAGAAATAAGGAATGTCAACAAGGTTAAGGCAGCTAGGAAAAATAGGAATGGAAAGGAAGGTGTGAATAAAAGTAATAATTATATGCATGTTCCTAATGCTCCTAGAAAGATATGTTATAACTGTGGAAACTCTAACCATCTTGCTTCTTTTTACAGGAACAATAAAAATATAAACTCTTTACCTCCTAAGTCAGGAGTTATGAGTCAGTCTGTTAGGTTTAAGCCATAAAATCCTTGTTTTCATTGTGGTAGTTTATGGCATTCCATTTACACTTGTAAGGAATATAATAGTTTGTACTATGATTATTATCAAATAAAACCTTCTTTGAAGAAAGTTGCTTTAATTCCTTCTGGTGTAAAGTCTGATGCAAAGTCTGATATAAGTTCTAATAAACAGCATGTTAGCATAAACTCTGATATTAAATCCGTTGCTAATGCTAACAAACTTAAAAAGGCCAAAGGATCCAAGCAAGTCTGGGTCCTTAAAACTAACCATTAGTGGTCTTTGTGATTGCAGGGCAACAGGAAAAACATCATAATACTGGATAGTAGATGTTCAGGACATATGACAGGAAATAAAGCCCTGCTCTCAGACTTTGTGGAGAAAGCTGGCCCAGGAGTTTCTTATGGAGATGACAACATGGGAAAAACTCTGGGATATGGCAATATTAATCTTGGGAATGTCATCATTGAATCAGTAGCTCTTGTCTCAGGACTTAAACATAATCTGCTGAGTGTGAGTCAAATCTGTGACAGAGGTTATCATGTGGATTTCTTTAAAGAACACTGTGAAGTTGTAAGCAATTCTACAAGCAAAGTGGTTCTGAAAGGTTACAGGCATGGTAATATTTATGAAGCCAGACTTTCAACAAGTTCTGATGGTTCTACAATTTTTCTGTTGAGTAGAGCATCAATTGAAGAAAGCTGGAATTGGCACAAAAGACTCTCTCATTTAAACTTCAATAACATAAATGAGCTTGTAAAGAAAGATCTTGTGAGAGGACTGCCAAAATCAGTATTTGCTCCTAATGGCCTTTGTGATTCATGTCAAAAGGCAAAACAAAGAAAATCTTCTTTCAAGAGCAAAACTGAGTCATCAATTCTTAAGCCTTATCACCTACTGCATGTTGATCTATTTGGTCCAGTCAATGTCATGTCTATTGCAAAGAAGAAATATGCTATGGTTATAGTGGATGAGTTCACAAGGTACACTTGGGTGTACTTCTTGCACAAGAAGAATGAAACTACATCTACTCTAACTGATCATGTCAGACAGCTGGATAAGTTGGTCAAAGATTCTGTTAAAATTATAAGAAGTGATAATGGCACTGAGTTCAAGAATTTAATCATGGAAGAGTTCTGCAAAGAGCATAGAATCAAACAGGAATTTTCTGTACCTGGAACTCCACAGTAAAATGGATTTGTAGAAAGAAAGAACAGGACTCTCATTTAAGCTGCACGAACTATGCTTGATGAAGCAAAGCTGCCAACCTACTTTTGGGCTGAAGCTGTGTAGACTGCTTATTTTACACAGAATGTAACACTTATAAACAAGCATAGAAAAACACCATATGAGATGGTGAAGAAAAAGAAGCCAAATCTGAAATACTTTCATTTATTTGGATGTAAGTGTTTTGTGTTTAAGACTCATCCTGAGCAGCTGTCAAAATTTGATCTAAAAGCCGATCAAGAAAATTTTGTTGGATATCCACTTTCCACAAAAGCCTTCAAAGTCTACAATTTAAGAACAAGAGTTGTTATGGAATCTATCAATATATCTTTTGATGATAAGAAGATTACTGGACTTGAAGATTTCAATGATCACGATTAGCTGAGATTTGAAAATGAAGACTTAAATTCTGATTCTGTAAATTCTGATGACTTAAAATCTGATCTTGTAAGTACTGATGTCATTGAATCTGTGGTAACAAATCCAAAGGAAAATGCACCTGTCCAGGGGGAGCAAGCTGGAATTCCTACCACATCTCAAGACACTCAAGAAGCATCAGAACCTGTCACTAGCTCTTCAAGTTCTGATTCATCTAGTTCTGATGAGCCAAATTCTGATAATTCTGGAAACTCTGATACTTCAAATCCTGAAGGATCCAAGTCAAATTCTGAAGTCTCAGAGAGCATAACTACAGGGGGAGCATCAGAAAATGCTGATGGAGACAACATGGATCATAGGGGAGGATCCAATTCTAGAAGTCAACTTCAATCTGCAAGGAAGTGGACCAAATCACATACACCTGACTTAATGATTGGAGACCCTGAAGCAGGTGTCAGAACTAGAACTGCAACATCAAATGAATGTCTCTATCACTCTTTTCTATCTCTGACTGGACCAAAGAAAGTGGAAGAAGCTCTTCAAGATGCTGATTGGGTGCAAGCAATACAGGAAGAGTTAAATGAATTTGAAAGAAATAAAGTCTGGACCCTAGTGCCAAGACCAAAGAACAGATCCATTGTTGGCACAAAATGGGTGTTCAAAAACAAAACTGACAGTGATGGCATAATTACAAGAAACAAAGCAAGGTTGGTTGCTAAAGGCTACTCTCAACAGGAGGGTATTGATTATGATGAATCATTTACACCAGTTTCTATATTAGAAGCCATAAGAATCTTTTTGGCTTATGCTGCTCAAAAAAAGTTTAAAGTCTTTCAAATAGATGTGAAAAGTGCTTTTCTTAATGGAGAATTGGAAGAAGAGGTCTATTTTGAACAACCTCCAGGCTTTGTAGATTCAAAATTTCTAAATCATGTCTACAGGCTTGATAAAGCACTTTATGGCCTTGAGCAAGCTCCTAGAGCATGGTATGAGACTTTAGCTCAATTCCTTCTGGAAAGTGGATTTCACAGAGGTACAATTGATAAAACAATGTTCTACCTCAACCATGGAAAGGACTTACTTTTGGTACAGATATATGTTGATGATATCATATTTGGTTCTACAAATGCTAAACTATGTGAGAGATTTGCAAAGCTAATGCAGTCAAGATATCAAATGAGTATGATGGGAGAACTTAGTTATTTTCTAGGCCTACAAGTCAAGCAAAATGAAGAAGGTAATATTATCTGTCAATCCAAGTACACCAGAAATTTACTGAAGAAATTTGAAATACAAGATTGTTCAACTACATCCACTCACATGGCCACTGCAACCAAGTTAGATAAAGATATTGGTTCATCAGTAGAAATTACTACCTACAGAGGTATGATTGGCTCTTTACTCTATTTAACTGCAAGTAGACCTGATATCATGTATGTTACCTGTCTTTGTGTAAGATTTCAGGCTGATCCAAGAGAACCTCACTTAATAGCTGTGAAAAGAATTCTCAGGTACCTTAAGGGTATAGCTGATCTAGGATTGTGGTATCCTAAAGAATCAGATTTTAAGCTAATAGGTTACTCAGATGCAGATTTTGCAGGATGCAAAATAGACAGGAAAAGCACTAGTGGAAGCTGCCGAAATCTTGGAGGCAGATTGGTTTCTTGGTTTAGCAAGAAATAGAAGTCAATTTCCACATCCACTGCAGAAGCAGAATATATTGCTGCAGGAAGCTGTTGTGCACAGATTCTTTGGATGAAGAATCAGTTACTGGATTATGGGTTAGAATTTTCTAAAATTCCTATTTACTGTGATAATCAAAGTGTTATTGCTATGACAGGTAATCCAGTTTAACACTCAATGACAAAGCACATCAGCATTAGGTACCATTTCATAAGGGAACATGTGATGGAAGGTACAGTGGAATTGCATTTTGTTCCAACAGATCAATAACTAGCAGATATCTTCACAAAACCACTATGTGAAGCTACTTTTACAAGAGTGGTAAATGAACTTGGAATAATTTCAGGTTCTTTCTCTAAATCTACTCAGTTTTTGTTCTTATGCATCAGACTTTATGATCAGTGTGTACAAATTGTTTTATTGTCATATAATTTGTGCTAAAATTGATAATTCATTAAATGATGATTGTTATCTGATGTGGATTTTAAAACTATGATAGTGTTTTGAATGTTCTGTGACTATTCAATCCAATAAGGATAATTGTGCTAGATGTTGACCTAGTAGTCTTTAACATACTAGAAATCCCATGTTTGAATTAGTTGTTTATGTGGAAACTCATTAACACAAGCAAATTCTGATTTTGAGCTTAGTCAAGTTTACTTTGTGTATCTTATGACTAATTCACAAACTAGATTCTTGCTTCTTATCTGTCAGATTCTGATGTCAGTAAATCTTAAGAATGAACTAAATGCTGATAAGCCTCACTTATCAAAAGAAAAGAAAAGAAAAGTCAGGTACTCCTTTGAGATCTAGAGTAAATATGTGGAAGGGAAGACCCAAGTGCATTGCTGGTATTAAGTAATATGCATTAGAAAAGCAAATAATTTTTCTTGGTGACTTTTCACATTCTCTGATTACTGGAGAAATACTCTGACAACAGCATAAATTCTGATAAGCAGTCGTGACTCACTTACACTGAGAAGCCACTGTAAAAAGGAATTTCAAAAGATGCATAAAATGAGCACAAACAGTTGAGGTGGATTCTTGCATAAATTTGTTCTTGAGTAGACTTTGTGATTGATGACAGATTTTAAGCACTTTTCTTAGTTATGCCTTATTTCTAAGATGTACTGAAGTTTATCAGACTTTAATCTTTATCTGAAATTCTGCTGAATGCACACACTTTCACTCCATATGAATGATGAAAATTAATGTGGTAATTAAGTTATTTTTGACAAACAGTTAAGGGTCATTTGCATAAATTCTAAGGACAAGTTCTGATGATTAAACTCTGAAGAATCAAGTCAGTATTTGTATGAAGAATCACAGAAAAAGATATTCACTTTTTGAGTTCAGAAGCCATATTCTGATGACTGTTAAAATCTGATATAATTTTAAATTCTGATATTAAATCCTGATGGAATCCTTGATGCTTACATGAAATTATTCTTTACTTGACTTATTTGTGGTAAAAACTGAAACAGTCATATTTAAATCAGAATATATTAGGGTAAGATAAAAACAGTCATAATCATTATGGGTTAGTGGTAAACGTGTTTGTCTTAAAAAACTACATGTGCACAGTATTTGTTAATCTTTACTTCATCTATTTGAACTATATTTTTTAATGAATGTTTTGATTAAAATTATGGTCAATAATAAATTGTGATGATTTGAGGAAATAGTTGAAGCACGGGTTCATGCATCAGAACCTGTGACAGTTGGAGCTGAGAATGTTACTTCTTAGAAAGAAACTGCAGCTCAAAGTTCTGATACTTTGAAGATGAAGTCTGTAAGTTCTGAAGCTGCTAAAGCAACTCCTTCACTGGAAAGGAGACTAAAGAAAATGAGGGCATAAAGGTACAAGGCCAAGCCTATATCTGAGGATTCAACTGAAGCTGAGGAAGGGGATAAGGAATCTCTGATCTCATCAGAACCTGTGGTAATTGAAGCTCTGTCATTCCCTACTCAAGCTCAGAATACTGTGTCAACACCTCCTGTCTCTCCTATTAAAGCTACAGGTGATGCTAAAGAACAAGCTACAACTTCTGAAATAGATATTCATAATTTGAATATACCAAATGTTCTTTATCTGGAAGCTCCATCTAAAGAAGCTCAGCAATCTTCAACTCATTATCCAATTTTAAATGCTGAGATACCATCTACACCAACCACACCAGCTCTGGAGATAAATTCTGATGTTCAGAATTTAGATAATGTTATTCTTGAATCTCCAGTTGCTTAACACACTCTTGTGCTGTCAGAACATAATGAGTCTTACTCAAGTTCTGAAGATAATGTTTCTATTAAAACTCCAGTTACCATTTTGGGCAAGGAAGCATTGATAAAGAAATTTGTTGAAAAGGAAGCACCTATTCCTTAGGAGGATACTCACAGAGGTGTGGAGTGGACCAAGAAGTGGAATGACACTAATTTCATTTCAAGTTCTAATGTTTTGACAGAGCATATTGCTAAAGCTGATGAGTTGCTCACAAATGTTGATTTAAAGATACAAATCAAGATCACTGCTCTATCTACCAAACATCTTCAAGGTCTACATTCTTCTACTCATGAGAAGGTTGATACACTAAAAGAAAAAGCTGATAAGCTAGATCTACAAATCAAGCTTGACAAGAACAAGTATGTCAGACCTACTCTTGAGAAAATTGAAGCTATTGAGAAGATTCAAGAGAAGCAACAGGCCCAAATTGCTGAGGTCCTGGCTAACCAAGTTTCTCAGAAAGCTCAATTGAAAGAAATCCAATCTTCAGTAGAACTTCTTCTATCTATCTTACTTCCTAATGATGCCAAAAAGGGGGAAAAGGTAGTTAAGTCCAAATGCTCACCTACTCAAATACTGAATAAAAAGGATGATAAAGGTGATGACTAGCAAAACTCTGATAAGAGCAGAGGTCAAGGAAAAGTTCAAGGAAAATCTTCTACACAGAACAAGTCAAGTTCTGATGCTGTGAATGCTAAAAGTTTGAAGTCAAGTTCTGATAAACAAAGTCTGATGTCAAGTTCTGATATTCTGATTCAGTCAGGATCTAAAGACTCTCAGAAGTTTTTACAAACTCTGAAGCTAAAAGGGAAGTAGACTATTGTTTATTACAAAGATCCTAAAATCCAGACACTTGATGAGGAGATAGCTAGAAGATTATTTCTGAAACAAAATCCAGGAATGGATTTGGAAACTCTCAAGGAGGAAGAAGCTAGATTTACAGCTGAAAAGACAAATCTTAAGTCTAAAGCTTCTGATGCGAAGAAACCTCCAAGGCCTAAGGAAAAAGGCATTGTGATCAGGGAAAACTCAAATTATGAGACTTCAAAGTCCAAGACTAGATCACAAACTGAGATTGATCCTAAGACAAAAGGAAAAGAAAAGGTTGATGAACCTTTAAAGATTGAGAAAAAGATAAGTTCTTCCGTTCCAGTCTATCAAACTATAATGCATGATGATGATTTGATAGAAGATGAAACTGTTCAAATTCTGAAGAGAAGAAAGATAATTGAAGAATCTAAAACAACCTCTGACACTGCTCAAGTTGTTCAGATTGAAGAACAGCAAGTTACTGAAGAAACAACAAATTCTGATCAAGTTGATTTGGAAAAGATGACAATTGCTGATAAGAAGAAGCTGTTATGGAAGAAAGCTATTCCAGTTAAACCAAAATCCAATCTTATAATGAATCAACTCGCAACATTTGGGTTGAGATCCAAGCAACCTAGAGATAAAGCTGGATTAGGTTCTGATGAAGAGAAGATACAAACAGGAGTAGAAGTTACTCTAAGAGATCCTTTCATGTTGACAGACAAACCATATGAACAAATCAAACAAAAGCACCTTGACAAAGTGTTGTCTGCTCAAATTATGATAGATGCTCATGATAAGGATAATCTAAAGGAGAAATTGATTTTATTTCTCTATGATGGACTAACTTACAGACTAGCTGATACTGATATGCTAAAGAAGTCTGTCAGGGAACTTCAACATATTCACTATCTTCTGGAAGTAAAATTTGATGTTACAAGAAGATAGTCAGAATATATTTTGAAGGCTATAAGAGATCTATTTAAAATCTCCGGTACAAAGACTTCTCAGTATATACCAATGATTACCGAAGGTGATGGAAGAGAAATTCCTATGCTGAAGAACTCTGCTAAGGTGGAAGTTATTCTGAAAGGAAAATGCTTATGTTATAATGAAAACTCTTCACATCCTAGAGTTATCAGACTTGGTGATGGACTTGAAAGAACATCAATTCAAGCTCTCAGAACAACCATTTATCAAATTAGTGATAGTAAAGATGAAGAACTGATGCAAGTCAAAGCACAGTTAGTTGAAGTTCTGAGAAAAGCTGAAGATAAGCTGGTAAAAGATTTTGTTAAGAATCAGTATGGATTCAAATTGATCCAGTGATGTTGGTAAAGCTACAAGGACTGTAAGTTGAAATTAATAGGCTTATTAAACTCTCATTGCATTTGAACTTAAATGTTTTTGACATCATCAAATCTATTAACTTATATATTTTACATAATTTACAAGTTAGGGGAGATTGTTAGATATATTTGAGATGTCATGTCTAATATGTTTCATGTTTAGTTTTCAGATCTTAACAAACAGGAAATATCAGTACTTACTGGAATCGGTACTTACTGGAAGTCAAAACTTAAGGATATTAGAACTTAGATTATCAGAAGATAAATATCAGAAGATGGATATCAGAACTTAAGTACAGGAGGACTAACAGTTAAGGAAGGAAGCTAGACTAATACAAAAGAAGATATGCATGGAAAGTGTTAGAGGACTGAAAGAATTGTATAAGATATATGATTGATATATTTTAGGAGACAGAATTATATTCCATATCAATTAGAAGTTATCTTGTAACTGTGTACTATATAAACACAGACATAGGTTTACATTATATGTGTTATCATTATCGAGAAGATCATACATTGTAACCTAGTAGCTCTCGTGATATTTGTTCATCACTGAGAGAGAATAGTTCCATTGTAACAGAGTTTATTATATTGAATATATCTGTTTACTGTTACTTGTGTTCGAAATTGATTTGATTGTATTATACACTGTATTCAACCCCCTTCTATAGTGTTGTGTGACCTAACAGTCTCTATCCCTCTCTCAGTCTATCTCTATATCCCTGTAATTCTTCTCTTTTTCCATCCCGTGGCTCCCCTATTCCGGTAAGTGGCCATTTCCGCCTTGTTTCCATTGTGGTGACATGTTCGCTGCTGTTATATGTGTGTATACGCGTGTTAGACTGTGTTGTGTATAGTTGCTTTATTGTTGCCATCTGGTTCTTTCTTTCCGGTCACCGTTTCTATTTTTTGGTGGTTTGCTTTGTTTCCAATTCCGTGGTTTGGTAAACATATACACACACATATATGTATGTGTGTAAGTGAATCGAATGTTGTTGTGGTTACTGTAACTTGAATCTTTGAATTTTCTGAGAAATTGAAGTGATTCATTTGGATGGTTATTTGGAATTTTTCGAATAATTAATTGAATGATTTAGATGATTTCTTTGATTATTGCGAAGTGTATAATTGAATTATTCGGGTTTGGAAATTATGGCGAAATTTCGACAGGAAACCCGTAAGGGTATCGTCAAAATTATGTCGCCGTCAGCGATGAACTCGATGAGCTGACCGATAATTGGTGATGATGATTCTTGAGCCAAATAACAATTTATAAATTTATATTATAATTTTCGAAATAGAAGTAGTAGTTAAATATTCAGTTTTGAGGTTATTTGGATTGTGAAGTTGGATTGTTGTTGAGATTGTTGCGTCGATTTGAATCGACTGGTAGTCCGATAAATAAAGGAAACACTTCCCCATTCCCGAGAAATTAATATCAGGAATACGGGAACGTATCTTGTAATTATCAGGATTATCAAGAAAATATATATAATTATATATTTATATAAGTTATACGAAATCTACTTACATGTCGTGATAAAATATTTGATAACCCTATTTTTTAAAATAACGAGTATATGTGTTTTTCGAAAGCAAATACCGAACCAAATTTTGAGGAAAGGAACCCTAATTGTTATGTGTATTACAATAATATGTATAGTTACGAGTCGGGTTATGATATCTTTTGGGTAGAATTGTTAGCGAGAATGTGTCAAGCATAACTGGTCGCCTAACATAGGGTATTTCGACTCTATAGGTTCTAGTCAGAGAACCCGAGAGTTGGCGTCAGACTAAAAATAGTCTAGTGATCAGTCGACAAGCTCAACAAGGTTCCAATCGAAGGGCCTGAGTATTAAAGTCGGATCCAGTATAGCCTAATAGTTAGGCAATAAAGCCCGGGCATCCAAGTCGGACCAAATTCAATCAGTATTAGTTGTAAAGCTCTGCAAGGCAAGTACCCCTGACCATTCTTTTATGGTTCAGCTTATATGAATAAACTACTATTTTATTTTTAAATAGGAACATAAACATTTTAAGTTACGTATCTCCTGTGTTTAAAATACTTGTTTCAAATATGTTTTGGGGAGAAGTAACTTCTGGAAGTACCTATCTCTAAAATGTGATTAAATAGAAAAGAAGTTTGAATAGTGTGATGTGATAAAATTGTTTTTAAAATGAGATAGGTACACATGATTTGAAAACTGGATAAAATAATCATATATTGGATAGTTGACCAGAGTAGGTCTATTGTGGTGGCGTAAGAGGCTAATTCAGTTGCGCGCACTATTTAATTGATTAGTCTAGCAGGTCAGAGACCTAGCTAGTCTCAGAGTTCCGGAACAGGTTTAAAGGATAGCGGATGGAGTTATCCTGTGTTGATAGCCTGATCAACTGTCTTCACATTTATTGTCCAATATATATCTGATTTAGTTTTGTGGTTCCCATAAAGGAACAATGATTTATACAATTGAGTTATAAATGTGAATAGCATGCTAAAATTGAACTCTAGTATTTACACACAGCACACGACTGATATTGTTGTTTTACAGAGCATGCTAGTTTTGAATATCCAGTTTATACATGTTTTAATTATTTTATAACAAGTTATGATTTCTGTTCCGATAACTGTTTTATCATAAATTGTTTTACTTGTTATTCATATAGTGGTACTGCTGAGCAATTGATTGCTCACTCTTGAAAAATATTTTGTATATCTGTATTATAGATGTCTAGGAGACTTTTCCGTCATAGTCGGGGAAGAGTTTCAGTTCCTTTCGTACCAGGATCATTTAAAGTAGTTGTGTCAAACCAGATGTGGTCAGTTGAGTTGCTGTATTAAGTTAGTTATATCTTAATAAGTTAATTGGTAACAGTGATGTAACCTAAGTTATAACTAAACATGTCAAAGATTTTGGTAAGGGGTTGTATTTATGTTGTATTAATACTAATTTTAGTTGTATTTATTGTTGTTTGTGACGTCAACTCCTGACCCCCGGGTTGAGGCCGTCACAAAGGTGGTTGGTCCATGGTTCGGGAAACTAGTATAAGTTCTGTTATGTAAAGAACTGTAGTGGTATTATCATGTACTTGGGCCTAGTATACTTCTTTTCGAAGTTATACTAGCGGGTTTAGTATTGAGTTTGAAATTTTTTGAAAAAAGTTTTAAAAGAAAGGAAAATTTTATTTGTGGAATTTGGATATTTTATTTCTAGAACTGTAACCTAAAAGAATCTTGGTGTAGTTTTGGGGTCACAGATGTTATATTTCAGTTGCTGGAATTTATTTACTGTTAAATAGGTTATTTTGGATTAAGGTTTCATCGTGACGACCAAGTCCTCTGACCCCGGATTTGGGGGCATTACAAAGGAGGCCTTAGCAAAGTTTAGTGAAAGTTTAGAAAGTGGTTAATGACAGGATTGATGAGTTGATGCCAACATTTCAAGATATCAAGACCAAGTCCAAGAAGTTTTCTGATAGGCTTCAAGCCCTCTCTCTAATTCCAATGAAAGAAAGTATGTCTAAGTTGAGAGAGCCTTTCAAAGCTTTGCATGAAGTGATCCAGAAATAAATCACTCAGAATAATGGCTCAAAGGTCAAGCTGGATCAACTGTACAAAGATAAGTTGGAACCTTCAACCTTGGTCATAGAGAAGGTTAAGAATGTCGTGCAAAATTGTTTTGGCACTTTGGCAACATCTAGTTCACAACAACCAATGTCTACATCAACAAATATGCAAATACAGTCTCTACAACAGCAAGTCTCCACTCTTCAGGCCTCCAATGATTCTCTTACAGCACAAGTTAGTGCTCGAACTACTTTGGTGCAATCTCAACAATAGGACATTAAGTCCTTGGTAGACTTCCACAAGCATCTTCAAATGAAAAACTCATTTTCTTTGGGAGCTATCATGGGAGCCTTAAATGTGCCTCTGTCAGAAACTGCTCAATTAGTAAGATCCCAACTCCCTCTACCTTCAATTAATTTTCCTGCTAACCAGACTAAGAGGGAGATAGTGACCAAGCTAAAATCAAAAAGCCAAAGCCAAATCACTCCAAGTGCCCATGATGTTGGTAAAAACAGACTTCAGTTGGCTGCAGAAGGACCTTGCCTTGACAAGTAGTTCAATGAATTGCTCACAGCACTGAGAGTCTCTCTAAACAACAACTACATCATATACAAAAGGGCTTTGGTAAAAAATACAAACTTTCTAAGAGTGGTGATAGTGAAAGTTGGAAATTTCAAAGAAAAGACAATAGTTGCCAATGTCAATGACTGTGGTGTAGACGGATGTTTGCAGGTGTCTCTTCAAAATCTTCAATCCAAGAGAGCATCTGAGCTGGATGTCATCATTGAGAAAGTTAACAGGGTGATTCCAGAGGACACTCAATGACTTGAAGAGCTCAAAAAGGAACAAATTGTTGCATTTCCTGAAGCCTATCTTTCACCAAGTAAGGGGGTGGTGATGTGGATCTGTCCACAAAGAAAAAAAAGAAGAAAAAGAAAAGGGATAAGAGAAGAAGAGGATATTTCAAAAGAACACGATCAATCCAGAAACGTGAACTTTGAATCTCAAATTGCTTAGATCAATCCAGAAACTAAGTAATTTGAATCTAACCTTCAAAACAATCCAGTAATTGAAGTTTAGAGGGAAGAAAAACTACTCATATTTTATCTCAAAACAAAAGTTTTATATCATCCATTGTCTCCCTTAAAAGATTACATTAGAAGGGTATTTATAGGCTTAGACAATAACCCAAACCCAATAGGATTCCGAGAGAAATTCAATATCAGCTTGAATTAGCCAATATCTGAATCCTTCCAGGAAACAAATTTAAAAACCAAATCCGAATAGAAAAAAGACAAAAGACAAAAACCAAATCCAAATAGGAAAATAAAATCCTAAGTGCTTAAAACAAGAAAAACCCTTTCAAGTGAAAGGTAAAAACTTGCAAGCAAAATTCGAATTAATAATTATATAATAATCAGCTACTTGTCCAACTTCATGCATCGCTCCTTTATTCCTTGTTGTCCAAGTAAGCTGCATAACCCATGTTTGCGTCCTCTCTAATTGAACATTACCACGAGCACACATAACCAAATCAATTGATGTGGATCTCTCCACAAAGAAAGAAAAGAAGAAAAAGAAAAGGGATAAGAGAAGAAGAGGATATTTCAAAAGAACACGATCAATCCAGAAACGTGAACTTTGAATCTCAAATTGCTTAGATCAATCCAGAAACTAATTCGAATCTAACCTTCAAAACAATCCAGTAATTGAAGTTTAGAGGGAAGAAAAACTACTCATAGTTTATCTCAAAACAAAAGTTTTATATCATCCATTATCTCCCTTAAAAGATTACATTAGAAGGGTATTTATAGGCTTAGACAATAACCCAAACCCAATAGGATTCCGAGAGAAATTCAATATCAGCTTGAATTAGCCAATATCTGAATCCTTCCAGGAAACAAATTTAAAAACCAAATCCGAATAGAAAAAAGACAAAAGACAAAAACCAAATCCAAATAGGAAAATAAAATCCTAAGTGCTTAAAACAAGAAAAACCCTTTCAAGTGAAAGGTAAAAACTTGCAAGCAAAATTCGAATTAATAATTATATAATAATCAGCTACTTGTCCAACTTCATGCATCGCTCCTTTATTCCTTGTTGTCCAAGTAAGCTGCATAACCCTTGTTTGCGTCCTCTCCAATTGAACATTACCACGAGAACACATAACCAAATCCAAATTAACATATTCATTCCTTGATCCTCATCAGGTGGCCTACATCTGCTCTTCAACCAGATAATACAAATAATTCATGATTCCCAAATAATGTGTTATGGATAATCTAATACTGATCATGGCACTGGAGACTGATCTAAAGACTAAGAAGATGAAGACTGTTAAAGATGAAGAAATTATCAAAATTCTGAGCATATATCTGAGGAATGCTGAAACCATATTTCCTAAGAATCAAATCAATACTAAAGATGACTTGGATGATGATGATCAGAAGAAAGATGATCAAAAACCTTTTGGCTCAAATCCAAGTCATTCCAGTAAAGCAACTGGCAACAAGGTGGTGGAGAAGAAGAAAGTCAGAGAAGAGAAGAAGGAAAGGGATGACGGTAAGAAGAAAAGAAAAGATGGAGAGGAAGGAACAAATTAACAAAAAGTCCAAGAAATCTAAATCACTCAAACCCTTAAACCTACCAATTCAAACACTCAACAACCTCTAACCTTAAAACCTAAATTCCTATACAAATAAACTGCAAACTCCTTACTTAAAATACCAATCACATCCAGCCATGCCACTTTAAAGAAAATCTCAAACCTACCTTCATTCAAGCCTCCAATCAAGACCCACTTCAAGACTGTTGGGAGGAAACCAAAGAAAATACAAGCTAATGCTGGTGCTATCTGAAACCACTTTAATTAAGCTAATTTTCTACCTCTAAATAGGAGCATAACAGATGATGACTATCACCAACAACTTTTTGAGTAAATAGTCAAAGTTTGGGTTATCTCTTTGGGAGAAGTCAGAATTTACTACTTGGATGAATCCATTATTTTTCTTAGCAGAGAAGTAATGGAAACATTTTCAAACACAGAATTAATGAGGGTGATAAGCTTGATAAAGCATAAAGATACTAGTACAAGAATGTGGAAGCCTATGATGTCTGAAAGGTTGAGAGAAAGGAATGAAAGGAATGCAAGGTTAAAGACTGAGAGGGAGGAAAGGGAAATGCAGTATGCCAAGGAAATTGAAATGATTAAACAAAGATCAAATAAGCTCAAGGCAAAGGGGTTGAGTAGAATCTCCAAAGATGAGCATTTTTTAAATATTGTAATTGGCAGATTTTCCATATTTAGGGTAAATTACCTCAACAATACCTCATTATAAGAATGGCTCAAACTGGTGGAAGCCTTAATAGGGAGAGAAATAATTGAAGAACTTCAAGTGCTAGTAAATCTCAAGGACCTCATTAGAAAAGAACCTTGTTATGAAAAATTTACATGATGGTTGTAATATTGAACTGGTGTAATTATTCAATGTATAAAAGTTTGTATTTGTCAATCTGTCAATTTTTATGTGTTTGATTTTAGCTTGGGGTTAGTCTTGTTATCATGCATGAATTTGTGATAAGCAATCTTCTCACAAATTGGGGGAGATTATTGTGCAAGACATGCATGTATAATAACAAGACTAAGTCACACTATCAACCCTAAGATTAAGTTGTATGGTAATCTATATTTGTATTCTGTATTATATTTCTTGAGTCTTTAAAGATAATTAGTAGATTAGACTAGGGGATTTTTCTGTGAATAGTTTCAAGATAAGGAATAAAGTCTAGAAGAAGATCAAGTCATGATCATGCCTCATAGAAAAGATGTAGAAGTTTGGAGTTGAATAAAGATGTTCTATAAAAAATGATCCAAGTCAAGATATCGACAAGTCACATATCAAGTTATATCGAGAAGCCATTCGAAAAGTCCAAAATGACTTATAGAGATATCTAAGAGATATCGACAAGTCAAATGAAGATGTAGAGAATTGGAGATATTGACAAGTCATTTTTGCATGCAATGATCTCAGAGATATCGAAAAGTCAAATGAAGATGTGAAGAATTGGAGATATCGACAAGTTAATTTCTCATATAGAGATCTCAGACATATCGACAAGTCAAATTGTGTATATATAGATCTCAGAGATATCGAAAAGTCATTTCTACATGTAGAGATCTCAGACATATCGAAAAGTCATTTCACATGCAAGGAACAATAGACCTCGACAAGTCAAGTATACCTATAGAAAACTCAGAGATATCGATAAGTCATTATACTTATCGATATATCACTTCTCTATAGAATAAATTCGAGATCTCGATATACTATCTCAAATTCAAAATACTGACAAGTTCAAGATTCAAGATTATCAGTTAACAAACAATTCATTCACTGAATTGGAAAGTCTATAAAACAGCTTGAAGAATACAAGATCAAGGGCCAAGATTAACTGGACAAAGGGTGGTCACAAACCTGCAAGATTCTGCACAGATTTGCTAACACCATAAAAGGAAATAGACAAGGCTGCTTTAAAAATTTGTTTAGTACATTTTAGTGCAAGTTTTGTAAACCCGTGTTGCTAGTCTATAAAGCATGCACATGTCCTTAGTTCATAGGTAACAAAAAGATCTAGATTTTTTTGTATTCTCTCATGATAGAAGCCAAGTTCTTATTTTCTTAAGAACACAGATTTGTGGCAAGACAAATTTGATTAATACAATTAAGTGAGTTTTTGATACATTGTGTTTGTGTTCATTCTCTTAAACATAATATCTATATTTCTTAAACTGCTTTGTTCAAACCATAATCCATAAAGCTTAAAATCAAGAAAAATCCAAAAAGCGCATTCACCCCCACCTCTGAGTTATATTTCAAAGCATTTAATATCTAACAGATGGAAACCTCATTGGTAGTCTAAGTGACTATTATACCACTGAGGAGCTGCTAAGTATGGAAGACCCCACTATGGCCAACCTTATAGGGTTGTTCATCAACATCAGGTTTAGAAGGAAGCAAGGCTTTAAGGGTTCTGAAAGCAGCAATCGTGGACAAAGGTCAAATTCATCTTCAAGATCTGGTTACAAAATATGGATGGTTGGCAGAAGCAAGTTAAGATGATATAATTGTGATGAGGTTGGGCACTTTGCCACTGAATGCAATAAGTTCCAACAAGCAAATGAGAAAGAAAAGGTTAATCAAAAGAGGAATTCTGGCAGACTCAAAGAAGTATCTAGTTAAATCTTACATAGGTGAAGGCAAAAGTTGGGATGACAAAAATGATGAAGAAGATCGAGTTGGAAATCTTTCACTGATGGCATAATCTTCTTCACAGCTCTCATTTCCAACTATTTGTGCTTTATCTGCTGATAATCTATGTGAGAATGAATATTTTGTTACTTTTAGACAAACTGTCTTAGTGTATAACAATATAGTTTGTTATGATGAACTTAAAGTATAATGCAAGACTAAGGAATATATCAAGCAATATACTACTGATTAGTGGTATTTTATACCGCTTAGAGCATCTCATAACGGCTTGAATTGGTGTCTTGAACTCGAGTATTTTGTGTATTTGACGCGTATTCTAGTGTTTTTAACATTTCAGGGTATAACTTGCTTTGATAGGTGGTTTTCATCGAATAAAGCTTAAGGAAGTGCTTGAATCAGTCTAGGGGTGATGAGCGAAGAAATTAGTAAAAACAGAAGCAATTCAAGGAATTTTCCAGAAGGGTTGCAGGCGCCCGCGTGCTAGTAGCAGGCGACCGCCTGCTAGTAGGCGCCCGCGTGGAGGATGCGGGAGACCGCCTGTGTGCAGAATTTCAGATTCTGAATTTTATTAATTCGAGTCCAGTAGCGCTGGTTCTCTTGGGCTATTATATAAACCTTATGGGAAGACGTTTTCTTCATAGAGGACATAATCAAGAGCGAAGGCAAGAAGATTGAGAAGACTGTTTTAGCACGCAACAATGAAGAAGAGGAAGCATACGTTTATCTTGTGATTCTTTTAATTCGTTATAACTGTGGATGCTAGTTTTCTTTATGCTTTGAACCTTAATACTCTTGTGGCGTTCTTCATTTTATATTAAGTATTTTTAATCTTTATATCGTTGTGTTATTATCATGCTTTCATATGAACCCATGGTGACGATGAGTTCTATTATGGGCTAATCGTGATCATGGGATCCTAGCGGATTTACTATGGATTTCTTTAGTTAATTGTTTAATACCTTGGTATGTGGTGATTGTCTGATATCTAGCATAGGTTGTGCTTATTCATCTTATGTGCGTCGCGAACATGTAAGATAGCCTGTTAATCTCTTGTAAAGTGACAGTGAATCTTGAGATTTAGAATTTGCCATGCTAGCATAGGTTCATGTATTGTATGCATGATTAGTGGGTAACTCTAACCGTTTTACTTGCCCTGTGTAATCATCATGAATAACTTGCGCTTAAATCATTATGTTGTCAAAT
Organism: Apium graveolens; assembly: GCF_009905375.1. Lineage (NCBI taxonomy): Eukaryota > Viridiplantae > Streptophyta > Magnoliopsida > Apiales > Apiaceae > Apium > Apium graveolens. The sequence continues at coordinate 233,467,841 of NC_133653.1, forward strand.
TCTGTAGACACATAGGGTCTCAACATAATTGATGCCTATTCAACTTCTATCTTAATTGTGGATGCATGGTAGAATGGTATTCATACAACGAAAGTTGGCGTTTATCAGTTTCGTGTTGTTCGATTAATATCATCACCATTACATGCTAAGGGTAATAACAATAACTATTGAATGAAGTAGTAATGAAGTCAGGATCTCATGTGTGTTTAATATTGTTAATTTAAGTGTTTAATTCTCGTAGTAATTATTAATTAACCAACCTTAATTGTTATTGTCTTGACATTGAAGAATAATCATACATTGGTGAGTAAGTGTTAATTAGATATAATTAATCAAAGTCTCTGTGGGAGTGAACTAAAAACCATTCTATATTACTTGCGAACGCGAATACTTACGTGAATTATTTAGTGCATGCTTTGTGCCTAACAACTACTGTAAGAGAAGTCTATAGAAATGTTTGTACTACACTAAGGTGCACCAATGAGATTGTAGGTGAATTAGAAGAAGAACTTGATAATATAACTTTGGAAAATCTTAAGCAGACAAATCAATATTCAGAGCTTAAGATCAATAAGCACCTTGAGACAGAGGAAGAGCTTCAGATCAAGATTACGGATTTAGATAATAAATTGCATGCTTTTAATGATGTTTCTAATCTTGCTAAGAAGCTCATAGCTGATCAACTAGTTGGTGGAAAGGTTGGGATAGGTCTAGACTAAGACAAACTTAGAAAAACTTTTAAGAAACGTGTAGTTGAGGATGACCCTAAGGAGAAAGTTATCAATCCCCCTAGTATACCCCATGTTCTTAAAGGAGCCAAGAAGCCTCTATTTAATAAAGCTATTGTTGAGCTCTTTGATGAAGAAAATCTCTATATTCATCATGAGATGCTTGTTAAGGATCTTGAGAGCTTAAGGAGACAAAAGGCAAAGAAACCTACGTCTGTTGCTACTGACACTGATCAATCTAATGTAGGACTAGGTTTTACTTCCAAGACTATGAAAAGTAGGAATAGAAATGGTAGGATATGAGCTAAAGGCCATAGGAATTAATGTAATAATTATGGTTCTGCTGGTCACCTTACTCATGCTTGTATAAAAGTTAAAGTAGACAATGCTAAAAATGCTTATGTGCATAACATGCCTAGCATGCCTCATTCTCCTAAGTGCATAAAGCCTGTTTGCATTCCATGTATTGTTTCTTCTATGAACAATTATCTTAATTCCATACAAGAACATAATACATCGCATAATCATGATAAACATACTCATAAGGACACTGGTAGATCAAAGACCGTGAGCCCTCCTAAAGCTAGGGAAGTGGCACCTGTCACCAAGCCTAAGAGCAAAATTGTTGGTGCTTATGTAAGTGACAAGGAAGCAGTCAATGATAAAGCAAATAATGTTAAACCTATTTATTTTTTAAGAAAAATGCTAAATATTCAAATGCTTCTAAGTCCGTTGGACCCAAGAGCAAGTTTGTTGGTGCTTCTACAAGGCGATTTGTTCATAGCTGACTGGAATTATGCTGAAGATGGTCAAGTAATGTATTTTTACCATAAAGCTTCTCCAGATAAAAGTTGGTTATGGCATAAGAAGCTCTCGCACTTAAACTTCAAAACCATGAATTCTTTGGTTAAGAGCGAATTTGTGAGAGGTCTTCCCGAGATGGAATTCAGTCCTAATGGACTTTGTGAAGCATGTGAGAAAGGAAATTCAGAGAGAGCATCACAAAAGAGGAAGACAATGACTGACATCACCGAACCACTACAACTCCTTCACATGGATTTGGTTGGCCTAATCAACGTCATGTCTATGTCAAGGAAGAAATATGGCCTAATGATTGTTGATGACTATTCTAGATACACGTGGGTGTTATTCATACATTCAAAGGATGAAGCAACTGATATAATTATTGATCACATCAAGAAAATTGATTTAGAAGCTGGAGTGCCTGTTTATACTATCAGATCAGATAATGGAACATAATTCAGAAATGCAAAGTTAAAAGATTTTTGTACCAAGAAGGGCATGTCAAGACAATTTTCAGCACCAAGAACACCATAACAGAATAGTGTGGTTAAGAGGAAGAATCGAACATTGGTTGAATCTGTAAGGACTATGCTTAATGAAGCCAATCTTCCTACCTACTTTTGGGCTGAAATAGTTAACACTGCATGTTATACTCAAAATAAAACCATGTTAACAAGATGTACAAGAAGACCCCTTATAGGTTAATGTCCAATAAAAAACTATTAGTGAAATACTTTCACATGTTTGGAGGAAAGTGCCTTGTGCTTAAGGATAACCAACATCTTGGCAAATTTGATGCTAAGGCTGAAGAAGGTATATTTTTGGGCTTTTCTCTGGAGTCAAACACTTATAGGGTGTATGTAGTTAGTGATCAAAAGGTTGTGGAGAGCCTTAATGTAACTTTTGATGACGCCAAACTCCCATATATTCAGAAGAAAGATAGTTCAGATAATATTGATGTAGAATATCTTTTTGATGACGAAGATGAACCTGAGGTTATTCCAGATGGTAATGAAAATGACAATAATCCTGATAATGATCAAAATCCTAATTCAAAATCTGATGGTCAAGATGAAAGTGGAGATAGTAGAAATGCAGAAGAGCAGAGTCACACTATTTCTGAGACAAGTCCTCAATTGTCAGATTCTGGAAATCAAGCTGGAAACAACTCAGTGGGAGCAGAATAAAGAGCATAACAAGGACCCCCTAGTTAGAATGGAGAATATGCCGAATCATCAAGAACTAGTTTTCCTAAACAATCAGGTAGAATAAATCTCACACTCTTGATGTAATCATTGGAAATATAGAGGAAACAATTCAAACTAGAAGAGCTATATCAAATCAATGTTTTTATTCCGAGTTTTATCTCAGATGGATCCGAAGAAAGTGGATGAAGCTCTTGTTAATTCAGACCGGGTGAGTGCTATGCAAGAGAAGCTCAATCTGTTTGAAAGATAGAAAATACAGAAGCTTGTACCCAGGCCTAAAGAAAAATATGTCATTGGCATAAAGTGGTTTTTTAGAAACAAGCTTGATGAAGATGGAATTATTACAAGGAATAAGGCGAGACTGGTTGCCAAGGGATATTCTCAAGAAGAAGGGATTGACTATGATGAAACCTTCACACCAGTTGCTAGACTTGAAGGCATCAGGATGTTTCTAGCATTTGCAGCACATTCAAACTTCAAGGTTTATCAGATGAATGTGAAACATGCTTTCCTGAATGGTGAGCTTGAAGAAGAGGTCTACGTGGAGCAAACCCCTGGCTTTGCAGATTCTGAGTTTGAAGATTTTATGTATTTTCTCTTCAAGGCTCTTTATGGTCTTAAGCAAGAGCCAAGAACATGGTATGCCACTCTCTCAGAATTTCTTCTTGAAAGTGGTTTCACTAGACGTGTCATAGATAAGAATATCTTTCATAAAAAAGCATAAAAGTGATATCATAATTGTGCAAGTCTATGTTGATGACATTATATTTGGTTCTACGAATGATGCGCTATGTGCAAGGTTTGCTAAGCTTATGCAGAGTAGTTATGAGATGAGTATGATGGGTGAGTTAAATTTCTTCCTTGGATTATAAGTGAGGCAGAAGTCAGATGGTATCTTCATTTGTCAAATGAAGTACATCGAAGATCTCCTGAAGAAATATAAGTTGGAAGATTCAACACCTACAGACTCCGATGGCAACTGCCATAAAACTTTATCAAGACAAATATGAAAAGAAGGTGGATATCACTAACTACCGAGGCATGATTGGATCACTTCTCTATATGACTGCGAGTCATTCAGATATCATGTTTGTAATATACTTGTGTGCACGGTTCCAAGCTGATCTGAAGGAATCACATCTGATAGATGTCAAAAGATCTTATGAATATTTGAAGGGTACACCTAATCTAGGTATCTGGAATCGTAAAGATATGGGCTTTGATCTCATCGGCTACACAGATTCTGATTATGCTGATTGTAAGATTGATCAGAAGTGTACTTCATAAAGCTATCAGTTTCTTGGAAGAAGATTGGTTTCTTGGTTTAGTAATAAGCATCATTCAGTTTCTACATCTACTGGTGAAGCTGAATACATTACTGCTGGAAGCCGTTGTTCTTAAATTCTTTGGATGAGAAACTAACTCCGAGACTATGGACTTGACCTGAAGAATATTCCTATCTTTTGTGATAACACAAGTGCCATATCAATCTCAAACAATCATGTTCAATATTCTGGGACCAAAAACATCAATATAAGGCATTATTTTATAAGAGAGCATATGAATGGGATTGTGGAACTTCATTTTGTTCCCACAACTGATCAAATTGCAGACATTTTCATGAAGCCAATTGATAAAATGACCTTCAACAAGTTGGTTAGTGAACTTAGGCAAGTTGAATTTGTCAAATTAATTAAAATTCAACAAATGTAATTTGATGCGGGTAAACTTTACGACCCCTATGATGATGCTATAATAGGAATGTAAGTTTACATATCTATTATCATTATATTTATCTATGTTCGTAAACTTTTGAAGCTAACTGATTATCATGCTTTACATGTTATATGCTAGTTGGTAAGCAAGTTAGAGTTTTTGAAGCAATATATAAGTTGTTTGAATGCTTTCATGTTATATGATTTTCTCTAATGCAAACACTTATGATATTGATATTTATTTTAGCACACACACATTACACTCATGCTCTGATTTAAGATTCTGTATGATATTTGGATACTAGATCTCGAGTCAGACTGATAGTAGACTCCTGGGTCAGTGTAAGTTTCTGATTATTAGTACTTGTGCTAGAATAATTGTGCCGCATAACTAGAGATAGTTGTGATAATTTTATGTTAAGAGTATAATATAATCGAATTAGTATTGATGTGACTAATCAACATTGGTCTAGTCTTGTTAAATACACTCTTAGCATGAATATTTGATTTTGTGATTTTAACTCTAATTGCTTTATGTCAATCATGTTAGTTTAAAAAGTTCTTACCCCTTCTCTGTATTGGACTAATATGAACAATATTAAGCTAATGAGATTTGAATGTATAATTATCAAAAGGATCAAAAGGCACAATCATCTGAGAAATCCTTCATGAATCCTTGTGGTGGTAAGTAAAAGGTAAATTTCTTTAATCTTAAGATTGTAAGCTCCTAAATCACTCTAATACTAATCTTTAAATTCTCTAATATTGTACTTTGGAAATTTGTGATCTTCAACCCTTAATAGTTTTAGGAACTGACTATGAGCCTATCAAACCCCATAGATTCTGACCCAAGTCATAGAACCAAACACTTTACGAATAACATACCTTACTTTGATTTGATATATTCACCATATTTTGCTCTGATACGCCTAATATTTCTTGAAAATATCAACTTGGTGTCAGACAAGTTACCACTTGGTATTGGAGTTGTGTTGAGAATGAGGGAGATAGTGCCAAGCAACACCACATAAGGAAGGATTGGTCAACCCTACAACTCTTTCTCTCATAAAGTAGTGGAGTATCTAAACATCGAGACATCTGTAAGCCCATATGCATTCTCTCAAAAGAATATAGAGCTGAAAAGGCATATAAACTGTTACCAGGTGCATTCTCCTAACAGAATGTAATCCATTGAAATTTTCCTGTCATCCAGGGCATCTGAATGAGAGTCACTACCCCTTGATTTAAATATTTCCTATGTACATCTGATATTCACAGACATGGAAGGTATTTTTTAAGCAGTTGTTGTTAAACCATATCAAGGTCAATAATAATAACTGGATCTTACCCCTTAGATCCTAGCCTTAAAAGCCTTATACTCTGATCCTTGGATTAATGTCATGATTCTAGATCTGTGTTACATATTTCTATAGATTGGTTTACAATTCTGATCTTAGGGGTTCATGATAAGTCTTTACATACTTTAGGAGAAATCTCTGATCTCCAATGGCATATCATTGATCACTGATTATCTTCCCAGAATTCAAATATGGCAATGATTTTGACTTCAGTCAAAATTGCAACTTATAAATGAGGACTCAGATTTTATCTAACGAGTTTATAAGACATACTTCTTCATGGAAGTTGAGGGATATCAGGAATTTTACCACTTAAAAGAATCCTAATTTTCCCTCTTAGAAGGAACATTTCTGAATCTCCTGACTGAGAGTTTCCATCCTTGAAGGTGGAAGGCAACTTTTCTATGAAAATAATTTTCCTGCAGGTACATTTGGATGTTTGGAGCTCTGAGTGAATGACACATTGTGAGACTGAGTGACAAACACTTGAGTGTAGAGTGGAGTAAAATACATTGTGAGATCAGTAAACAGAAATCACACACTTGCACTGTGAGGAAATGGTCACCAATTATAATCACTTCACTTGGTTGTGTGGTCCTACCTCTATGCTCTGGTGGATTTTGAAGGATTACTCAACTAAGGGGGAGAGAATATAGAAAGATTATAAGAGATATATATATAAAAATAGTCTTTCTTATATTAAGGGGGTGAGTTTTCACCTTTGTTATACCAAGGGGAGGTTCTTCATCTTAGGGGGAGAGATTATTGGTTCTTATTTCCAAAAAGTTTTCTATGTGCTCTATGAGAAGATCTGAAGATTGAAGATAGAATTTGGAAGTCGTATCTATCTGCAACTTTATTTAAGAGAGAGAAGAATTAGTTCTCTGCTGAAGCTGAAGGTTTATTGATGATGCAGAAGGTATAAGATAGAAATATTTACAAGTACGGAGCTTAATGTTGAAAGCTTAGTGAAGATCTATTTTAGGAGTTAGTTGAGTTATCCTTCAAATTATTGATTTTTTATTATTATTCGACCGTCGGGTGTAATTGTCAAATAGGGGGAGATTGTTGAGCAAGATTGAAGCTGCATGTATAACTCAACAATGTTGGTTTAGATAACTTAACATAGAACAAAGGACTTATAAATAATCTATGTTCCACTAAGATCAGTAAATATTAAAGATTAGGTATATACATATGGTTCTTAGAACGGTAGTGAAGAAGTCATCAATAGAAGTCCGGGTGTAGTTCATTAATATATTTAAGCAACGGAGGAATAAGGTTGAAGATATTTGAAGCAATTGTTAGGATTAGTGTGAAGACCTCAAAGGATACTCAGTAAAGTTGGTTATATATGGTATAATACTTAACAATATTATGGAAAGATTATAGTATGAAGGCCTGAGAGCGGAACTAGTCATCTGTGAACCAGACCATTGCACTAGGCATTAGTGATCCGTGAATGGAAACTAAGTATTATCATTAGAAAAATTGTTAAATGAGGATTTATATCTAGATTTTAATGTGATGTGGTTTATATGAAGACTCTGAGAGAAGACATGAAGATATGACAGTTAAAGGGTTAAAGTGCTCTACAAAAACTAAGTAAAAGTGATCACTACCTGGTAGTGGGAGTCACCAAGGATACTCTCTTACCTAGTAGGAGCCATTACATTATTGTATGGATTAAAAACTAGGTACTAAAAGTGGTCTTGACCTAGTAGGAGCAACATGGAAGAAATGAGATAAAAAAAACTAAGTCAAAGTGGACCTTGGTAAACTCTAGGCGCCAGTACCTCTTCCCTTGCTCCCTTGGAGGCTCCAAGAGCTACAGAAATCAAGGAAAATCACTTCTTGTCCCTTCTAGGCACCAATAGCACTCCCCGTGTCCTCTATAGGCACAAGTTGCAAGAAAAAACTAAGTAAGGCTTATTGTCCCCTCTAGGCACTAGTGCACCTTGTTCTCTCAAGAAACTAAGGAAAATTCCCCTTCATTTCCCCTCTAGGCACCAGTGTCCCTTTTTCTCTGAAGAAACTAAGGAAAATGCACCTTTTTATCTCCTCTAGACACCAGTGCATCTTGTTCTCTCCAGATTCTAAGGAGAAGAGTCTTCCAAGTGCACTCTAGGCGCCAGTTGCTAGGTTTTGTCAAGAAACTAAGTGTTGAACACCACCTTAGGCGCCAGTTGAAGGCTTGTTGAAGTTTTGAAGTGCTGAAACTCCCTAGGAGGCACCAATTGAATACAAGGCAATGTTTCTAAGTGCTTGACAAGAACTGTAGGCACCACTTTTGTTCAAGGAAGGCTACAGGCGCAACAACAAGAACATATGCAAGCTGTGAATTCCATTTACTTGGTTATTAGCTTGCCATGTATGCTTTCTCTCTGTCTAAGCTACTACTCTACCTATTAGTATATATATTCAAAAAGATGTAGATTGGTATTATATCTCTTCACAAGTGAATAGTACGAAGCTCTTACAAATTATTCTCAGCACTGAAAAATATTAATTTGACAAGGAGAGGTCATGCCCAATTGATTATTCACCATTAAATCCATATCATATGATTGCACTCATCATTTATAGCCTCTTTGGTTGTATTGATTAACATTTGATAAGAGCTATATATTTTTAAAATGATATAAAGAAGCTATTAGTTTGAAAGCTTATACATTTGTATTGGCTCTTTCTTTTTGTAGCTTCGAATCTATATTCAAATGTGTAAGCAAACCTTTGTGGTTTAATTTCTTTATATAAGAATTATTCCGCAAAATCTCTAGTGAGTTGTTTATTTCAATTTAAAGTTTCATTTTCTGCTGCATTTTAGATTTAAAGTAAAGAACATACATTCACCCTCTTTGTATGTACCTAGTGGACCTAACAATTACTCTCTCCGTCCCTCTAGGTTCTTTACATTTTAAAGAGAGTAATTGCCACACATTTTAAGACTTCTATATAGTATAGTTCCATAACTTATCTTAAATTTTTTTCTGAATAAAAATTTAAACATGTAATTTTTATTCAGAAAAAAAGATTTTTTTAAAAAAAATAAGTTATGGAATAATACTTAATTAAAATTACGAGCCAAATAGTGAAAAAAAATGTAAAGAAATGAGGGAGACGGGGGTGTATTAATTAAGTAAGACTTAATTATTTAAATAAATAAATGATTTGAATTTATAATAAAATCCAAAATTGAGTTGTTGGATGATTAAGACTTAACCAATAATAATTAGGATTTTCGAATTTATTAAAACTCTAAAACCAGAATAGAGTTAGAAGTCCTTTCTCTTGCCTATATAATATCTCATTATACTGAACTAGGGTTTTACATTTTATAAAATAAAAACACAAACCCTAGCTGCTTGTGAGAAAGAGAGAAGAAGACGACTTTTGAAATTCAAGTGCTAGTTCATGCTCATCCTCCGTTCGAACATTTATGTGATTACCTCTATGTTGTAGATCACTCAAGGCGGGATATGTGGTGATCAAGATTACAAGGACCTTCATTAGACATCATTTGCGTAAAAAAATTTAAGGTAAATATCTAAACAACAAATTAAATATTATTTTACATATGGATCCTGCGATGGGTTTCAAAAGTTCTGGGTTTCAACACTTTTAGTTATTAGTTTTGATGTGTTGTATACCTTGAAACCCAATAAATTTGTAATATTACATACATGCGTATCTATTTTTTCATAATAAACAAATTAGGAGATACCGGTTTATAAACCGTGCGATGTACGGTTGTTTTGAATAACTATTATTCTTTTATTTTTATTTTAAAATTAAACTAATTTTTTTAAAAAAGGTTAATTATGCCTGAATAAGTATACCCGAATATATTTTTAATTAAAAAATTAGGGATGTAAATATAGGTAAATATTTTTTAAATTATTTAAATCATTGAATTTTAGTTTAAAATAAATAGGTTCATAAATTGGTGCAAGTAAATAAGACCCGGTCCAAGTAAATGAAAGGCCATCTATTTTAATTAGAATTTTTTAATTTAGAATTACTTATGTTGTTGGTGGGATTTGTTGTGTAAGCATGCTTGTACGATAACAAGACTAAGCCACATTGACAACCCTAAGATTAAGTTGTATGATAATCTAAATTTGCATTATGTATTGTATTTCTTGAGTCTGTAAAATGGTTGGAAGATTAGACTGGGGGATTTTTCTGTGAACAGATTCAAGCTAAGAAATAAACTCAGGAAGTAGATCAAGCCATGATCATGCCTCAAAAAAAATATGTAGAAGTTTGGAGTTGAATAAAGTTATTACATAAAAAATATTCTAAGGCAAGATATCGACAAGTCACGGATCAACTTATATCGAGAAGTCATTCGAGAAGTCCAGAATGACTTATCGAGAAGTCCAAAATGGCTTATAGAGAAGTCTCAAAGATATCAACAAGTCAAATGAAGATGTAGAGAACTGGAGATATCGACAAGTCATTTCCACATGTAGAGAACTCAGAGATATCGACAAGTCAAATGAAGATGTGAAGAATTGAAGATATCGACAAGTCAATTTCTCATATAGACTCAAAGATATCGATAAGTTAAAATGTGTATATAGAGATCTCAGAGATATCGACAAGTCATATCTACATGTAGAGATCTCAGACATATCGACAAGTCATTTCACATGCAAGGATCTAGAGACCTCGACAAGTCAAGTATATCTATAGAGAACTCGGAGATCTCGATAAGTCATTATACTTATCGAGATGTCACTTCTCTATAAAATAGATTGCAGATCTCGATATACTTCTCAAATACAGAATGTAGACAAGTTCAAGATTTAAGATTATTAGTCAACAAATGATCTATTCACTAGATTGAAAAGTCTACAAAGTAGCTGAAAGAATACAAGATCAAGGACCAAGATTAGCCGGACAAAGGGTGGTCACCGACCTGCAAGGTTCCGCACAGATTTGTTAAGCTAAAAATGGATATAGAAAAAGGTTGCTTTAGAAAGTACTTTAATACATTTTAGTGCAATTCTTGTAAACCCGTGCTGCTAGTCTATAAAACATGCATAGGCCCTTAGTTCACAAGTAATAAAAAGATCTAGCTTTTCTTGTATTCTCTCAAAATTAAAGCTGAGTTCTTATTTTCTTAAAAACATAGAATTTGTAGCAAGGCCAACTTAATTAATACAAATTAAGCGAGTTTTGAAAATATTGTGCTTGTTGATTAATTCTGTAAATTTAATATTTCAACTGCTTTGTTCACCTATAATCCAAACAATTTTAAAAAGGCTAAATATCTAAGAAACACATTCACCCCCTTGTGTTGCATTCAATATCTAACAAGATTCAAACTTATAACTACTTATGTTTATACATTTAAGGGGCGTTTGGTCCATTCATCAGAACTGGAAAGAGAATAAGAAGCGGAATCGAGTAAAGGAAATAAATTATGCTGAATTATTTTCCCCATTTGGTTATGATCCATAAACGGAATGAACGTATCTAAATTACCTTTATTTCTGTTTGGTTCAATCAAATCCGGAAATCAACTTATAATTTTATATAATTCATAAGTTAAATATACATATATATATATATATATATTTATTTAATATATTATGAGTTAAAATACACCAGTAGTTTTATTTAGAAAATAAGACATTCATCTTGTCAAAAAAAAACGTTCGTGATTTTTGATAAGCATATGTTGAGCAAGTTTGAAGCTGGATTCATTAACTTAATAATTCTGGTTTGGATACCTCAATATAGAATGAGGGATTATAAATATCCTATGTTTCACTAGAGTCGGTACAGATTGAAGATTAGGTATATGCATAATGATCTTGTTAGCTGCAGTCAAAAAGACATCATCAAAAGTTCATTTGAAGTTTATTAATATGTTTAGGAAATGGAAGAATAAAGCTAAAGTCATTCGATACAGTTATTAGGGTTAATGTGAAGAATTAAAGGATTCTAGTGAAGCTGACTGCATATTGTAGAAGACTTAATAGTGGTTTATATGTTTATTATACGAAGGCTTGAGAGTGGAACTAGTCGTTTGTGAATCAGACTATTTGCACTAAGTGTCAGTGATCCATGAAAGGAAACTAATTACTATCATTTGAAGAACTGTTAAGTGGTATTCATATTCAATAATAATGATTTATGTTTACATATGAAGACCAGAAAACTGAAGACTTGAAGGAACTACAGCTTAGAAAAGCTAAGGACTTGAAAATATGCTTACGTAATAAGACTCTACACTAGGAAACATATGTCAAGTTCTAGCTTTGTATGCTCAAAAATCTAAGTGTGAAGACTCTACAAGGTGCAAGTGTCAAGTTTTAAAGGTGCTTGTGAGAAACTAAGTACCAAAACTTTGCACTAGGTAGCATGTGTCGAGTTTTGTATCCTAAGAAACTAAGTACAAGAACCTACAAGAGAAGTTGGTATCGAGTTTTGCATGTCGATATTTACACTCAATCCAAGATGGACATGGCTTAATCTTCTCTTTCCTACCCATTTCTAAGAATTTACACCTCTCTTCGTGGTGATGTCGAGTTTAAGGGAGATGGCTTCAAAGTACAAGTCCTAAAACTTGACATAATGACATTGTCAAGTCTTGGCATTCAAATTGAAGAAATCTCTGAGGAAAAAAATTCAGTGTCAAATTTAAGAGTATATGGTCGAGCTTAAAGAAGTTATTATCAAGATTTGCACTAGGAAAGAGACAAAGGACAACATACTACATTTAAATTACTTGGACAGAATTGTGCCCAGTGGTAGAACTAGGACTAAAAATTACCCAGGGCTTAAATATTTAACAATAATTACACAATAGGACTTACACTAGTTCCGCAAACCCTGGACCAATCAACTTCCAAAAGCTTCTTCCTTTGCCTTTCTCGCACTACGTGGCTAAATAGCGCAAGTTAATCTTTATTGGAAGGTTAAATTTAAAAACAGGAAAGTATGAGTGAAAGAAATGCTCAGCATGTATATTAAAAGCATAATTACAAAGCCTCGAAACATTGGCAGGTTTCTTAAATAAAACCAAAAACTTCACTTGAATAACATTAAAATGATTTTGATAATTTGCAACACTTTTTCATTAAAACTCTTTAGGATTTGAGCAATAGAGGCTTTAACTACATTCTAAATCTCAACAAGAATTTGGTCAACTATCCATATTGGAAATCAGTTGATGAAAAAGGATTATCTTTTCCAAATCATTTTGCGCTGTATACTAACAGACATATCACAACCAAATAAATGTGAAACATCAATTAAAAACTGAATCAAAAATTTATTCAAAACTGCACTCTTGATATTAATACTCATTTTGATATCAACATCAAATTAGATATCAATACTAATATTAGATGCTCACAATATACGTGTACTATAGTATTGAACTCAACATCAATCATATATATAAATACCACTTTTGATACTAACAGCAAATTAAATATGAACATCAGTCAGAAACTGAATCATAATTGTATTCCAAATTTTATCCAAAACAAAAACACTTGATAAATCATTTATTATATAATTATCAAACAATATAGAAAAAATAATTTAGATTAGAATCCTCGAACGACGGTGTGTTACCACCGGTGATCAACCGCGGAGCAACACAGGTATACCGAAGCATAACCAACTAAACAAAGGGGCACCCAAGGCACACATTGGCCTAGCAAGGTATTATAATCAATTATAATACATGGCTCATACTGGACCGCCATCACGGCCTCTTACAAAACCATACAATCTTAAAACCTTTTATTGAAAGAGGTCATAATGATCGACACCCTTATAAATTTTATTCCCCTATTCACTTGGGCAGGAATACACACAACAAAAATCATTTTTCTCAAAATATAAAACATTTATAAATCCAATATTTGGATAAGTAAAAATACTTAACTATTCTGAACGTAAAATAGCATAAGAGTACTTGCATAATAAGAATTTAATTCAGCGATACTTAAAATATTACCTATTCTGAACTGAGAATAGAGGAGAAATACTTGCATAATCAGAATCAATCATTTTGATATATAAAAAATTTAACTATTCTGGAATTAGAATAGTGTAAAAATACTTTCGTTTGGTCAATAACGATTAGTCACACTTGCAATAACACAGTTATTCTGTCATTCCATCTCAAGACCTCGTCGTCTTTTATTCCACTAATCCTTTGAATTGTTGCTATTGTGATGGTCGCATGCCTGATATCCAATACTTCTCCATTTCACTTTCTATCCAATGTCTAGTCAATCGAAATAAATGATCGCATCTATAATTAAAAGATATAACTTTAATCATTTACACGATAATTACTCGACGTATCGCCTACCCATACGATAGCCCGCACATAAGAATATAATTAAATATATGAGACTTGACCCACATACGTACATAATTCATATAGCACGTAAACACATAATTCACGTATAACATAATCCATATAACACATGACTCAATTCTTCAAATCATTTGACTCGGTATTTTTAAATCGAAATCGGGTTAAAATATGACTTTTCAACCAATACACGACTTAAAAACATTTACAAAATGAGTGACCATTCAATAAAAGCATTTATTTCTTGAAAGTATTTTTAATAGAAGCAGAATATTTTTCAGAGTCTAGACGCGTTCGTTTCGTATTAAACGGACAAATGGTCTCTTTATTATGTATAAAATACTAATAAATTAATTAATAATAATATTAATAATTTATTCAATACCTTTATATATTTTTAAAAGTTCAAAATAATTTTAAAGTATTATTTGGCTTAATTATAAATAATTACATTTCATTTAACTATTTATAGATAAAAGTAATTGATTAAATGAATTAATGAATTAATTAAATCATAAATAATTAATCAAAATAAATTTTTAAACAATTAAATCAAATTATAATTTTTGAAAATAATAAAATAAAATAGTTTTCTAGAATTAATATAATTTACTTAATTATATAAAAATTATTAACCAAATTAATTTTGAATAAAAAAATCAAATTTTGGAATTTAAAATGAATTTTAATTTATTTTTAAAAACAAAATACAGATGCAGGTTTTGGGGTTGGAGTTGTCTTCCCAAACAGATCAAACTTCGGCAGGGCTGAAGAACACCGAACATACGTAATTTGGCATGCGGCCAAATTGCGCATAATTCGTACAATTGCATTTTAAACGCATAATAAATATCCGAAAAATACTTCGGTCCTTACGGGACCACACATCAATCTATCACATATGAAATCATGGCTAGCAGCATTTTTAAATAATAATAAATACATAATTATTCATTTTACATGTAGCAAAATAGCTGTAAAATACTACTTTTGAATATTTTCGCAACTCACCCGCTATTTGGGTGATTCATGATATGACACCAAATTTAGTTTTGACGCATATAAAATAACCACTCGATCCCCAAAACTGGAAAACGAACTTAATTTACCAATATCGATAAATTGACCGACTTTTAATAAAATTTTGAAAATAATGCATTTAAGCAAATATTTTCATAAGACTAACAAGGACCAACACAATTTAACAATTAGCATATTGAGTCATTTAATGATACAAACTCATTAAACAGGAACAAAATATCCATAATTTTGTTCCCTCCAAATTGAAAAATTACATAAAATCAATTAAATAATAATAATAATAACCTCTGAAAATACGGGATATCACAAATATACCCAAGTAAATCTAGTAAAATCATCAACAATGACTAGGGTATACCTCTTTCTATTGATTTACATGATGTTGAAAGGTCCAAAGAGATCTAGGTGTAATAACATATATGGTCTATTGAATGAAGATTCGGTTTTGCTCTTGAATGATCTCCTTTTCCATCTTGCATACTGACAAGCATCACCTAGACCATCAGGAGAGTAGAAAATATTTGGTAATCCTCTTACAAGTATTTCTTAACCAATTCATTAATGTTGTTGAAGTTGAGATGAGAAAACTTCTTGTGCCAGTTTCAATTTTTATATACAGATGCCTTGTTGATTAAACAAGTTGCAGGGCCATCAGTATTTGCATGAAGTTCGGGTCCATAGATGTTTTCATATCTATATGTAATTAAAGCCACATTCTTTGCCTTTTTATGAACCACTTCACAGTGAGAATCATAAAATATAACATGATAACCACTTTCAGTATTTGAATTATGCCCAGGAGATTGTGCTTCAGTATTTTCATAAGAGCTACATTGAGAATGATGATATTGCCTTATTTCAGTCTTTTCTATATTTTCATCTCCGTAAGAAACAGTTGAGCCGACCTTCCTCTCATATTTTAATAGCAGGGACTTATTTTCAGTCATGTGTATAGAACATCCACTGTCTAGCACTAATATATTTTTCTTGCTGCCCTACAATGAGGAATTTGAATTAATTAGCCTTTTTAAAAACCCACACTTTCTGGGACCTATTTGACATCTTATGTATTTTTGTAGCAGAAGACTTCCTGTCAGGATTTGGTTCATCAGGATTTACTCCATTAGGATTTTCTCCTTCCAGTATTTTCTCTATTAGATGCATGCTTATTCAAAACATTAGTGTTAATAAAATTTGAACTTCTATTGAATTTTGGTAAATGATCATAATAATTGTAATTCAAACTATGATACACACTACAAGTATAGATTAAATGCCAAACATTACCATATTGGTTAATAAAATCTCGATCTACGTCTAGTGCCAGACTTAGGGATTATTGTTGCCTTCTTTTTATTCTTCCTACAATCCATAGCAAGATGATTAAAATTACCATAGTTATAGAAAAATTTCTTAGGAGCAGCAAAAATGAACTTATAATTATTTGCCTTGTTAATTCCCTATTTACCATTTTTTCCTCATTTAGGACTCTTAGTTTGAGGTTT
This sequence comes from Apium graveolens, assembly GCF_009905375.1. Taxonomy (NCBI): domain Eukaryota; kingdom Viridiplantae; phylum Streptophyta; class Magnoliopsida; order Apiales; family Apiaceae; genus Apium; species Apium graveolens. The sequence goes on from NC_133653.1 coordinate 233,484,550, forward strand.
TCCATTTACCTAATTAATTTTCTTTTTAAATTTTCATTTAGACAACATTCATATGTTTTAACCTTTCTTTCCTGATTTTTTAATTTCAACTTTCGTTTTTGTCAGGAGTAGATCTGTTACGACCGGCATTTTGTGTAATATTATTTGCGAACTCTATATAATATTAGAGTCGATTATAAATATATTTATTGATTGTACATTTGTTTGAATGAAATTTGTTGCATTATAAATTGCTTTATTTAAAATATGATTTTTTTCAAAGCGAGAGTTTTATTAATTGCTCTTATTCTTGATTTATAGAGAATATTCTTTACCTTGGGAAAATTTTATTTTGAAATTTATTTCATTCACAAATCACAAAAGTTATCTCATAAAATATCTAAAAATCCAAGTTATTTTATGGTACAACTTTTATAATTTTTGAAATTTTATTTTATTTTATAAAAGTAAATCTTTGAAAATAGTTATTTAGTAATTAGCAATTTACATGAATACCCTTGCATGCAAATACCCACCAATTCAACTTGAAGGGCTAAAAAGACAATTCATACCCCACTAACTCTCTTTTATCCACCAAAAGACCAAACTAACCTTGCATGCAATTTTGCTTAGCTTTGGGAGAAGGGCACTCTTGTAAATTCTAAACTCCACTCATTACTTGGTGCATGATGATAAAAAGAGGAGAGTTAATCTAAAACTACACTCCACTCAACCTCACCATTTGCACTCTCAAAATTTTCTCTCCTTTCCCCCCTCTTCTTCTCCATTTGGCCGAAGCCCCCTACCCCCATCCCCTTCCATTTTTCTTCAACAAATCATTGCCATTCTAGTGTAATTTCACTACCCATTCATATATAATACACTTTCCAAGAAGTTCCATGCTTAGGAGATGAAGTTTAATGCTTGCATGTCTTGTTTTACGTGATCTCCAAGGAGAAACTCTTAATTCATGTGGATTAAAGGGTTCTCCATGAGATATAATTTTTATGTGCATAAACTAAGTATTTCATTGATTAAAACTCCTTTAAAACACTTGCATGCTACTTATCTTTAGTTTTAATTCCATGTTTTACTTTGCATGTTAGAGATAGGGCATTATTTTCAAGAATGATCAAGCTATATATGCTCTTTTTCGAAAATGTACATGCATGTTTGGTTTGTGATTAAGTTCGACCTATATGGGCTAAAACCAAATTGTTTCCTTGATATCATGCTTGATCTTAGTTGTTAAAAGATAGTGTGCATGATCCCTTGAAATAATTTAGTATTTTAAGTCGAATTTATGAGCAAATAATCCCATTGTTTAGTCGAACTTGTTTTTGTGATCATTGTGAGTTGCATGTTAAGTTTTAGTTTGCATGTTGGTGCTATAGGGCATGAATGATCTCAATTCTTGGTTTAGGTCTTAGTTTAGAGTCTTATAGTATTAAATTTGCCTTGGTTGAGATTTAATTCGTGGTTTTGAAGTGGGAGTTAAGGTGGAAAGGCTAGGATAGAATCCTGAATTTTTTTTCCAAATTTGCATGTGAGTTGTGTGTTGATTTTGAATGGGCATTTCTTAGGCATTGTTAGGCCCAAGCCACGTGCAGTTAGTAATTGGGTTGTTGTTGAGTCCAGAAACCATAAATTAGAGAAACCCAACCATTTGGTGAGGTGCACACACCAAAACTTAGATTCTGCCAGAACAGGGGACAGATTGAGTTTAGTACCTTTTGGAGGTCAAAAAGTTGGATTAAGACTGATCCCTCATTAGGCCTTGATTAGTATTGATACTAGGGAGTTTAAGGAAGATTTTCAAGTCGAACCATGGAGGTTTAGAGTTAGAACCAATGAGTTTAAGTTAGTCCAAAAAAGGGCAGTTCTCAGGACACCCATTTAGAGTTGTGTCAACTTTGAGGTTAGGCCTAAGAAAATCTAGGAAGGCCCTTAGTGTCATTCCAAGTGTAAAAGTTATCTTATAGACTTAAGAATCCATTAGTTCAGCTTTGGTTAGGAATATTCGAGTTTTATGGGTGTCAAAAACCGAGAGTCGCCTAAGGTGTCGTCATAAGTGTGCAAGTGAGAACGCTTTTTTTTAGCGTTTAGTTTTGTGGACCCTATGAGTGAGGAATGAGTGAGACCTAGTGTTTGCATTTAGATATAGGTCAGTAGAGTATTAGGCCAAGGTTTTGGCTAAGAGAATTGGGACCACCAAGTGTAGGCCCTTCAAGAGTCGAGACTAGTTTAGTAGTGTGTCGCAAGTGGAATTGTGGAGATTTGAGAGTGAGATCATTCAAGTCCCGAATAAAGCACCAAGTCTAAATAATAGTATGATTATACCTATCTGTGTTATGTGCTCCAAGGTGCTACTATATGTATATGTACATGGTATTGTGTGTTAACTTAATGTCTTACGCAATATAAGACACTAAGCGTTACTTGGAGTCAATTTGTGCATTTAGTGTTAGGGTTGTTTGGTGTCATAAGAGTCCGTAGTAATGAGGGATCTTATTATTTTGTAGGATCGAGTGAAGATAGGAAATTTGCCGTCAAGGTCGAGTAGTGCTCCCGTCACTCTCAAGACAAGTCGTGTGTAGTCAAGCCTTCTCAAGGCAAGTGTCCTTCCCTTTCTAAACTTATATTGTGCAAGTGTACTTTTCCTTCGTAATGACATTATGCAAGTGTTTTCCCCTTGTCGAATTGATATTATGCAAGTACATTCCTGTTGTTAATCATATGTTATGCAAGTACCCTGAGATACTTATTGGAACCATGATAGCTTGCTTGTTAAAAGAATTTGATGTTGCCCATTGTCATAAGTACCCGAACTTAATTTGAGTTAGTATAATTATTATACCTTGATCACCCCAAACTCATTCAGAAGTGTTTCGTACCTTTAATAATCATTCATATACCTTTGTTGTATTCCCATGACTTAGTGTTTAAATATCCTTATTGATTATACATTATCAAACTTCCTTGCGAACTTGAGAAAGTTAATCCCTTCGAATCATATTACCATTTCGATTGTTTATCATTTCCTTTCATTAAACCCTGAGATAACGATTCATTTGTACACTTTCTTATTACCCCTTACTATGATACTCGAACATTGAAATTTCTTTGATACCCTATGATTGTAACTCTAGTTGAGATTCCTACCTTTGTGGTTTATTGATTCGAACTCTTTTTCAATACTTTTTTCCTTGATTGTTAAACTATTGATATTCATCTTTGACAACCTCTAGTAAGAAGATTGTTCTTCTGTCGATAAGAATCTCGTAATCTTAATCTTTTGATTATTGATCATAACCCTATTATTTGAAATCCTTCGGAATTGGAATGATTGATACCCTTACTTATAATCATTAGAATTTCCCTTTGTTGAACTATTGTTACTCAACCCTGATTATTCCTTTAAATCGGTGAATTGTTCCTTTGTATTGAACCCTGAATTGATTTCCTCACCCTAATAGTTCAATTCGTCTGGCAATAAACCTTAACTTACTACAACTGTTGTTGAGTTTGGCCTAGAATTCCTTAAAGAAGTACACGATCCTTTCATGCCTAAAGAGCTTTTGAAATGTTATTATTTCTGGCATCAAATTTTTATAAAAATGCAAAGTTTTTAAAAGTCAAATTTGTCAAAGGGACAAAAAAAAATGTTTTCTTTAGAATAGTGGATCTGGACTAAGACGCAGGTCCTTTCCACACTTATTTGAGGCTTAAAAGCTGCCTCGGGATCCCATTAAATTTGTTAGAACCCAGCGAGGTTCGGAATTATTTCGCGGCTGATCACCGATTGTAATCCGTAGCGTCATAAAATGATTTTTGAGTTAAGAGTTGATTCAAAAAGATTTTGATCTGATTAATGATGTCATTTCCCAATTGTTTAACTTATGAATTTGAACTGTTGTTAATATTCCAATTGTCGATTACATACCTTGCTGAGCATTTGGCTCACCTCTTGCTATTATTTATGTATTTCAGCTAGCAAGTATGGTTAGATTCAAGCAGACCGCCTGTAAGTCCACTGGAGATGCTGAGGCTTATTTGAGAGCTCGGGTAGATAGCTGAAAGTCTATTGTGAGGACCGGTAGTTATGAAGTTGTATTAGTTTGTAGTGTTGGACTGTTCTTCAAACACTAAACCTAGCGATCTTGGATATTGTCTGTAAACAGCCTTTTGTAATATTATTTTATTATTAAATCATTTATATTGTTAAATGTAATTTGGGGCTGTGACAGGTCTTGGTATCAGAGCTATGGTTTAGAGTCCCTGAAAACAGTCCAAATAGGTTATAAGGTGTAGAATATAAATATAGGAAGCGCGAGAGAGTAAGTAGATATTATTCGGTTAAATAGCTAATATTTCCCTACGTTATATCTCAGCAAATGATGCATTTGTCTTCGTCTTCAGTGCCATCCGACACTATCTCTTTCTCTGTGTACGCTAATTTGAGGCTTCAGTTCGATAGGCTTCAGGGGAAGTATGATCGATTGTTGGAGCTACTCGATATAGCTTTTGAGGATGATACTCGACTTAAGAATAAACCTAGGGTGCAGTTGATCGTGAGACTTGAGTCCTTGTTGTAGCTCGTCAACAATAAGCTCAATGAGATGCCAGCGCACCGCAACCGTAGTAGCCAGCATACCATCCAGCTAGTGGCAGATGAGCTTTAGGGCATAGTGAAGGTGCTTTAGAAGCAGGAGTGGATCAAGATTCCGAAGGCTCGTGACGATAGCGAGGAGACTCAGAAAGCAGAAGATTAGGTCGATTAGGAGCTAGATTTCCTAATTTCCTTTCCAGTTGGCTATCATTCTAGTTGTTGAACTCTTGAACTATGTAGTTTCCCTATTTCCTTGTTGAACTTTGATATCGTTTTATTTTATTCGAACCTTAATTTTTGTGTTTTAAGTCGACTTTGCTTTGATGATTAATACCTTTCTATTCCGTTTCAAATTCTCTTTCGTTTCCATATCTAGAATTGTCTATCACCTTTCTTGCTAATAACCAAAAATCTGAATCGTATGTGATAACCTTAACTTGTAAACCCCCTTAAGTTGAAATAATTTTTATATTTACAACTGTTTTGTTAAACCTTTTTATTTCAGAATCATGCCACCCAAAAAGACGAGGCAAACTAGTACCTCTACCGACCCTGATATCCTTCGAATATTGGAAACCTTGCAACAGCAAACCTATACACTTGCTCAACAACAACAAACTACTCAACAACAATTTCGAAACCCAGAGAATCATGAACAACACCAACATTAACTAGATCCACCAGTACCTCCTCAGCCAATAGTAACTTTCAAAGCTTTTCAAATTGTGAACCCTCCAGCTTTTCATGATACCACTGATCCAGTTGTAGCTAACACCTGGATAAGAGAAAAGGAGAGATCTTTCGAATTGGTTAGGTTAGGGGAAGAGCAGAAGATTGTCTATGCTACGTATTTTCTGAAAGGAGAAGTGATCTATTGATGGGATTCCGTGAAGGCTATGAAAGCAGTTCAGCTAGTTACTTGGGCAAGATTTAAGGAGAAGTGAAGTTTTTGGAATTGAAGCAAGGGAATATGTCAGTCTTGGAGTATGAGAAGAAGTTCACAAAATTATAAAGGTTTGTGGCCAAGTATGTGGGAACTGAAGAAGAGAAAGCCCAAAGGTTTCAGCAAGGGCTTGAATATTGGATTCGAGATAGAGTGTCGATGTTTGAAATTGATACTTATGCAGGAGTAGTTCAGAAGGCGGCTTTGATTGAAAGTAATTGAGTGCAGTCCAGGAAGGAAAGAGATAACAAAAAAGAAGGTATTTCAAGGAGAAATGACAGAATCAGGAGGTCAGATAGACAAGAATGTGAAGAGGATTGGATTCCAAAAGAGATGGAACTCATAGAAGAAAGGAGAAGTGAGTAAGAAGCAGAATAATAAAGGAAATTTCCAACAGAATCAAGGACCAGCAAGTGAGAATAGGCAGCCAAGGGTTGAATGCAAGCACTGTGGGAAGAAGCATCCGGGAGTTTGTAATAAGATCAACATGACTTGTTATCGGTGCAATCAGAAAGAATATTTGGCAAATGAGTGTAAGGCTTAGAAGATGGGAATTACTTGTTTCAAGTGTGGGAAGCCAGGACACATGGCTAGGGAGTGTAAGTCATCAGGACCAATAAAGAATTTGATGAGTGTAGCGACGACCAGTGCAACTATACCGACTGAGGTATTGGCTTTACCTTTACCGTCTGAACCAGTTCCGCAAGCATCAACACGAAATTTTAATTTGAAAATGAAGGACGCTGTTCAGAACTTAAATGTGATCGCAGGTAAGCTCTCTATAAACAATGTTGAAGCTAAAGTATTGATTGATTCAGGAACTACAAGATCTTTTATATCCGAATCTTTTGCTGGAAGAATAAATTGTAATAAGATGATATGAATGAGATAATGAGTATAGTAATTTATAATCAAGAAAAGGTACCTGCAAGTCAGTTTTATCCAGAGTGTGAGATTGATATCTACGGGCACAAGTTTCCCGTCGATTTGATACTCTTCAAGCTAGGAGAGTTTAATAATATTAGGAATGGATTGGTTAGGAAAGAATAGTGCTCAGATAGATTGTAAGTCTAAAAGAGTTTATTTAAGGTTAAAGAATGGAATGAAAGTGGTGTTTAAAGGACAAAAGCAAGAACAGTTGTTTCTTACAGCTGTTCAGGCTAGCAAGTTGCTTAGGAAAGGTTGCGAGGCATTCCTAGCTTATGTAGTGGATTCGGAGAAGGAAGTTCTTAGTATAGAAGCGATTCCAGTGGTGAGAGAATTTCCGAACGTGTTTTCAGAAGAGTTGCCAGGATTACCACCAGATCGACAAATTGAGTTTGAGATTAATCTTGCTCCAGGAGCAGAACCAGTTTCAAAGGCACCGTATAAAATGGCCCCAGCAGAGATGAATGAGTTAGCAAGTCAATTGCAAGAACTTTTGGATAAATATAAGGCCCAGTATGTCGCCATGGGGAGCACCAGTTCTGTTTGTAAAGAAAAAGGATGGAAGTATGAGACTGTGTATAGACTATCGCGAGTTGAACAAATTGACGATTAAGAACAAATATCCGCTACCAAGGATAGATGATTTATTTGATCAATTAAATGGAGCTAACTGTTTCTCTAAGATTGATTTAAGGTTAGGATACCATCAGTTGAAGATCAAGCCAGAAGATATTCTGAAGACGGCATTCAGGACAAGGTATAAACATTATGAGTTTTTAATGTCATTTGGGTTAACAAATGCCCCAACAGCTTTCATGGATTTAATTAATAGAGTTTTCAAGAGATATTTGGATAAGTTCGTCGTGGTCTTCGTCGAAGACATTTTGATATATTCAAAGTCAGAAGAGGAGCATGAGCAACATTTATGGATAGCTTTAGAGATTCTTAGACAAGAGAAGTTGTATGCCAAATTTTCACAAGTGTGAGTTTTGGTTGCGATAAATTCAATTTTTAGGGCATATAATTGGAAGTGAAGGAATTAGAATGGACCCTGCAAAGATCGAAGCAGTAATGAGTTGGGAGAGACCCAAGACTCACACAGAAGTAAGAAGTTTTCTAGAATTGGCCGGGTATTACAAAAGATTCGTAAAGGATTTCTCAAAGATTGCTACGCCACTGACTAAGCTAACAAGGAAGAACCACAAGTTTGAATGGAATAAGGATTGTGAAGAGTGTTTCCAAGAATTGAAGCAAAGATTGGTTACCGCCCCGGTATTGGTATTACCGGATGACAAAGGAGAATTTGTGATTTATAGCGATGCTTCGCATAAGGTTTTGGGTTGTGTGCTAATGCAGCACAACAAGGTGATTCATATGCATCCAAACAGCTTAAACCTCATGAATTGAAATATCCGACTCATGATTTGGAGTTAGCAGCTATAGTATTTGCGCTCAAGATATGGAGACACTACCTGTATGGAGAGAAGTGTAAAATATACACGGATCATAAGAGCTTGAAGTATATATTCACTCAGAAGGAGCTCAACATGAGGCAAAGGAGATGGTTGGAGCTTATAAAGGAATACGATTGTTCGATACATTATCACACAGGAAAGGCTAATGTAGTAGCCGACGCGCTCAGCAGAAAGGAAAGATTAAATTTGATGGCATTGCCAAAGGAATTGTTTGAATAAAATACAGTTTGATACAATTTCTGCTTGATGTTGATATTTAGTTTGTTGTTAAATATCAAATGCGGTATTAATATAGATTTTCAGTCCATCTGGGAATTATGGAGATTTGAGAGTAAGATCATTCAAGTCCCGAATAAAGCACCAAGTCTAAATAATAGTATGAGTATACCTATCTGTGTTATGTGCTCCAAGGTGCTACTATATGTATATGTGCATGGTATTGTGTGTTAACTTAATGTCTTACGCAATATAAGACACTAAGCATTACTTGGAGTCAATTTGTGCATTTAGTGTTAGGGTTGTTTGGTGTCATAAGAGTCTGTAGTAATGAGGGAATCTTATTATTTTGTAGGATCGAGTGAAGATAGGAAATTTATCGTCAAGGTCGAGTAGTGCTCCCGTTGCTCTCAAGACAAGTCGTGTGTAGTCAAGCCTTCTCAAGGCAAGTGTCCTTCCCTTTCTAAACTTATATTGTGCAAGTGTACTTTTCCTTCGTAATGATATTATGCAAGTGTATTCCCCTTGTCGAATTGATATTATGCAAGTACATTCCTGTTGTTAATCATATGTTATGCAAGTACCCTGAGATACTTATTGGAACCATGATAGCTTGCTTGTTAAAAGAATTTGATGTTGCCCATTGTCATAAGTACCCGAACTTAATTTGAGTTAGTATAATTATTATACCTGATCACCCCAAACTCATTCAGAAGTGTTTCGTACCTTTAATAATCATTCATATACCTTTGTTGTATTCCCCTGACTTAGTGTTTAAATATCCTTATTGATTATACATTATCAAACTTCCTTGCGAACTTGAGAAAGTTAATCCCTTCGAATCATATTAACATTTCGATTGTTTATCATTTCCTTTCATTAAACCCTGAGATAACGATTCATTTGTACACTTTCTTATTACCCTTTACTATAATACTCGAACATTGAAATTTCTTTGATACCCTATGATTGTAACCCTAGTTGAGATTCCTACCTTTGTGGTTTATTGATTCGAACTCTTTTTCAATACTTTCTTCCTTGATTGTTAAACTATTAATATTCATCTTTGACAACCTCTAGTAAGAAGATTGTTCTTCTGTCAATAAGAATCTCGTAATCTTAATCTTTTGATTATTGATCATAACCCTATTATTTGAAATCCTTCGGAATTGGAATGATTGATACCCTTACTTATAATCATTAGAATTTCCCTCTGTTGAACTATTGTTACTCAACCCTAATTATTCCTTTAAATCAGTGAATTGTTCATTTGTATTGAACCCTGAATTGATTTCCTCACCCTGATAGTTCAATTCGTCTAGCAATAAACCTTAACTTAGTACAACTGTTGTTGAGTTTGGACTAGAATTCCTTAAATAAGTACACGATCCTTTCATACCTAAAGAGCTTTTGAAATGTTATTATTTCTGGCATCAAATTTTTATAAAAATGCAAAGTTTTTAAAAGTCAAATTTGTCAAAGGGACAAAAAATGTTTTCTTGAGAATAGTGGATCTGGACTAAGACGCAGGTCATTTCCACACTTATTTGAGGCTTAAAAGCTGTCATGGGATCCCATTAAATTTGTTAGAACCCAGCGAGGTTCGAGATTACTTTGCGGCTGATCACCGGCTATAATCTGTAGCGTCATAAAATGATTTTTGAGTTAAGAGTTGATTCAAAAAGATTTTGATCTGATTAATGATGCCATTTCCCAATTGTCTAACTTATGAGTTTGAACTGTTGTTAATATTCCAATTGTTGATTGCATACCTTGCTGAGCATTTGGCTCACCACTTGCTATTATTTATGTATTTCAGCTAGCAAGTATGGTTAGATTCAAGCAGACCGCCTGTAAGTCCACTGGAGATTCTGAGGCTTATTTGAGAGCTCAGGTAGATAGCTGAAAGTCTATTGTGAGGACCGGTAGTTATGAAGTTGTATTAGTTTGTAGTGTTGGATTGTTCTTCAAACACTAAACCTAGCGATCTTGGATATTGTCCGTAAACAGCCTTTTGTAATATTATTTTATTATTAAGTCATTTATATTTTTAAATGTAATTTGGGGCTGTGACAAGATCCCTTTTCATATACCGTCTTAGGTTCATTTTTAATAGTACTGACAAACTTAACGAGAGTTGTATGAATGATATTTGTGTCTATGTTCCATTATTATCTTCAGCATAACCTTGATTGTCTTTCCTGTTTTTACTGTTTATCATGATGTGAACTTTTTTACCTTAAGATGTCCATATTTTAAATGTTTGTCTTTCCTTCTCAAGTACCTCCTCTAACATGACATATTTAAGATGCATCAGGGTCTCATTATGCATATTATTATTACATGAAGCTTTAGTTTCACGCATAAAAATTAACTCATCTTCAAGATGACCTTTTTTCTTTTTCAATTCAGTATTTTTAAAAATTAATCTATCATTCTCAAGAGATTTATTCATAAATGTGACATGCAATGTTTTTAAGAAAGATTTCAATTTAGACATGTTATCAGTATCAAAAATAAATACATTCAATGGCACCTTGTCAGCAGGAGTAGCGGTATCTTTAATGCCAGCCATCCGTGCATATCATTCTTCATCATTGTCGGATCCTGATGAGTCCATTCATTTATTGGTAGAAGTAATGAGTGTCTTTTCATTTCCTTTTTTGCACTCAGTAACAAAGTGACCCATCTCATTGCAGTTATTGTACATCATATTTGGCTTGTCCATCTTGTTGAACTTTGATTCCTTCTCTCCTTTCTTCTTGAAATTCCTTTTATCACGTCCAGAGAATTTCTTGTTGAAACCACTGTTCCTTTGTGATTTCCTGAACCTTATCCTTTTGAAACCTTTCACAAGCATATCTGCCATCTGTATGACCTCATGATCAGCAAGGACAATCTCAGAATCTTCATTAGTATCATCATCAGGATTTGATGAGCCATCAATATCCGACTTCACAACTATATTTTTTCTCCTGGAACTTTCAGTCATTCTTTATTTTAAATGATTATCCTATGTCTTCAATACAACCGATTTCATCTTGTTGCCTTTCCTATTTTTCCATTCCTGAATTCGTAAGTCATGAGTTTTTAGCATTCCATAGATTTCATCCAGATTGGTATCATTAAGATTATCATAATGCTTAATGATTATTGTATTTTTATCCCATTTCTCAGGAAGTGCTCTGAGAAATTTAGTGTTGGAATCCTCCTTGTAATACTCTTTTCCAAAAAGTGACAAATTATTCAGCAGTGTCAGAAATCTGTCATATATTTCAGTGAGGCCTTCATCAGGATTTGCCTTAAACTTTTCATACTCTTGAACCAGAACAACTCTTCTATTTTTCTTGATTGCATCAGTTCCTTGGCATTGAGTTTCCAAGTAATCCCATATTTGTTTTGCAGTTTTGTAAGCAATCACCTTGTTTGACATGACAGTGTACTGCAGCTTTCTCTTCATCAGACCATTTTGATTTTGACTTGACTACATAGTGATCAGGAGTTGTAGTAGCCACATCAATTAACTTTGTTGAAAAAGGTGGTTCATCATTGATTGTGGTCAGATAATCAAGGTCGGTGGCTTCAAGGTATATCTGCATCTTCACTTTCCATGTTGGATATTAATCTTATTTCAATATTGGAATCTTAATGCTTTCAAACCTATTTTCTGACATGTAAGATATTTTCTTATTAATAATAAATCAGACTGTTCTGATACCAATTGTTTCCCAGTAATATAAGAATTATTTAAGAGAGGTTGGACATAATTGTATGTTAAAATTGAATTAGGATATAAATATAAAAAAAATTTATTAATATGATATTAAACTGTTACAAACTCTCTCAAAATTCTGATATTTTTTAGAGCTGCTAGGTTACAATGATTCTCGAGTAAAAGATAATCACATGTGATAACCTATTTAGTGTTTATATACGCCCTATCAATTACAAGATATGTTATAAAGATATTTATCTAGTTTCTACACGTATCTAAATCAACAGATGCGATCCTATAAATCAGGAGCCGACATATCAATATCTCCTCAACATCTTGGACTGTGTTAATCAGTAATTAGTGATTAGCCCTCAAATCCTGACCCCCTAGAATCTCCTGACATCAGTCAAGTCATGACGATATCAGCAAATCATGACCAGTCTAGTCGTAGTAAATCCTGATGCACCCTTGAGCAGAATATCAACATATATACATATATAATTAATTAAAAATAATTTAAATATTAAAAAACAAAAAAATTATAATTTTATAATATTAAAATATTTTAATTAATTTTTAATTTAAAAAAAATAATTTTTGGTACATACGATGTAGAAGGAAGTGGGTTATGGTTAAATAGATAAATGTGAAGGAAGGGAAATATTAATACTTATGGGGCAGGAGGGAATGACAGAAGAGGGATTTTGGGTAAACCCAAAATTAAAAACAGAGAAAGAGAAAGATAATTTTGTAAAACAAACACTAACAAATGGAATCTTTCCCTTTTCCTTTACTGACTACCTCCAACCGAAATGCCCCCTTAGTATTATATACAACGCTTATCACGAATTTGAATTAAAAAATCCAACTGTTAATTAAGTATCCAAACTATAATAGACAAAACTATTAGCAAAACTTTAAATATTTGGTATTTTGGCTCCCGAACCCTAGCACTCGTATGCCAGGGACATTTTTTCTGGAAACATGTTTCTATACCGTTGGATGAAAGATCCAACGTCCTTAATTAAAAAAAATCACCCATCACATGTTCCATATCCCCAACAAGCACATTAAGTCTTTATAAACCCAAATCACCATTAGTGACACAAAACCCAACTCATTAAATAGTAATTAGCCTTAATTTTTAACAAATAGTTCGAGTATAAACATAAATTAAAAAGTAAACACAAGGAAAGATGATGAATGTATACTAAACTCGCAACCCTAACTAATCCTAACTCAATAACATTATATACACAAATAGATACATATGAATTAAAATAGGAAAAATGAGCATACCTCGCAATCGTGAAGAAATCAATGATATGAAGCTTCCTTTCAATGATTTGAAGTCCAAACCGGTGAAATCTTTTTCTCAATCGCTTCTGTAATCACAATTTTTTCACATCCTTGTTTAATTCTTTGTTTCGTTAACTCTGGGGCTCAAAAAAGGCTTGCACCGCAATACGGAGAGTAGGGTAAAATATTAATTTAGTCATACCGCACTATGATACCTCAACACGATATTTTTTTAAAAAAATCAAGCTGTTGGATGTTTCATCCAACGGCTAAGAAACTAGTTGCCACGAAAAACGTCCTTGACATACGGGTGCTAGATATCGGGAGCCATTTTTTGGCACAAAAGTAGAAATTATATTAAAATTTTAAATCAATAAACAGAGGGACCTCCCCACCTTTTTAAATACGATCAGTTATAGAATTAGAATGCCTTCTGTTGGACACTCCAAACGCTCTTTTCCCATCTGCTTGAATCATAAACCCAAGGTAATTGTTAAATGAAAGATCTTGAGGACTTTTTCATTAATTAAAGAATAGATTTGCGGATTCCATAATTTGATTAGACTCCGTACTCTGACTATCTCATATTAGATATGTGTAGTTTAGAAGAAGTCAATCAAAATGTCTACATACCCCAATATATTGCAAAGTAGTCTTTCACTTAATTCTTTATCATCTAATGGCCATCATTTATCCCAAATCCGATGAAAAATTTATGTTATTGTCGTTTATCCACTGAATATGATATATTTAATAGACTAGTCACTATAAATACGCATCTATCAATTATTGTCTAAAAAAATTATGAATTATAATGTAAAAAAATTATGAATTATAATGATATATGAAATGTAGTGACTATCGGTGGGAAAAATAGGAACCATTTCCTTATCAAATATGTTATCCCTCGTACCTCAACTTGGGTTGCTCATGGATTCCAAAACTCGATCTAACCAGCCTTACGTGACCTAAATCGATTTCAAAAAATTCAAACTGAACTTTAATTGAGTTAAAAATTATTAAAATCAAAATAAACGGGCTATGTTAGGCTTTTTTGTGTAATCCACACATTCCAACCCGGCCAGTATATTTTATTATTTGCTCTGCATAATTTATAATTATATAAATACTTTTTTTGAAAATAATCATATAGATACGTATCATGCATAATTTATAATATTCTTATTACATATACACGACATAATTGTTTAAAAGTTTAAATTAATTTATATTTATGATATTTATAGTTGAATATTTGTGTTCAACCTCCTAAGGCCGGAACACAATTAACATTTGTGTACGTAGGTGAATGCAATTTGAAATAACCGAATTTTAATTTAATTTTAGTTAAGTTGACATCGGACCTTACCTTAAATTTAAATATTTAAAATAAAAATTACTAAACTAAAATTTTTATATTTTAACCCACCTAATTCGATCTAAACTGATCTAAATTCTAACTGATCCAATCCGATGAAATTTAAATCGAATATTAATCGAGTTAAAAATTATTAAAATCGAATTAAATAGGTTGGTTCACCGCCATGATATTATAAGTTTGAGGATGTTTAGTTTGACATCCTCGTTGTGGCGTCATTTAACGTTTTTATGGAATGAACCTTCAAACCCGGTGCAAGATTTTCGCTACAACATCATTTAATTTTTTTATGAATTGGATCTCCAAACCCCTTGCAAGATTTTCGTCACAACAGTATGAATTTTAGAGGTTGCCCACATTTGAAGAATCTGATTTTTTATAAAAAAAGTGTATTGTCCTGAGAGAAAGATACAGTGGGGAGGGCCAAAATGCTTCAACATTCAGCATATTCAGCAAATAACATGGGTATACTTATATCTCTAGTTTATCCCTAAGCCCTTTGTTTTTACTACTATTTTATTGATTTATCTATTTTTTTTTGAATCAGGACTAAGAATCTGCAGCGAGTAGCTCCACATAAATCAGTAATACTTTTTTTCAAGTACCTTCAACTAAACTCCAATTTCTCCAGTACCAGAAACAAAAATAAAAGTGCTCATTTTTCTGTATTAATTTACTGTTATCACTATTGGAGACTTGGAGGATAGAGCTTATAAACTCCATTTGAGATCCTCTGATAGAGCAATAAAAGTACGTCACTATTTCATGCAGTAGCTCTTTCTTGTTAGTACTATTTTTAGATATTTCATTTCATAATATTCCTACTCCTTCATGCTTTTGTACTGTAATTTAAGGTCATTTGTTATATTGTTCCTTTTTTCAAAGTGCAAAGCTCTTTTTATCTCTAACAGTTGTGTTTCTTGCTAATTTACATGGAGTGAGATTAAGTACTTTCATCATGTATGTGTGGAAGATATTCTTTGCAATCCACACAATTCTATATTCACATTAAAATTTATGTCGTTTGAGAGTGTGTTTTACATGTTTAATGACTTGATTTTCAATTTAAGAGTCAACAAAATATTGATTAATGAGTATGCTGCTTGTCATCATTATTTTTATTAACACGCAAATTTCTTTCATGGAAGTGCTCTAATTTTTGCCTAACGGATTCCTTTTCTTTTGTAATTTTTATATGCTTACTTCTAAATTATCAATATTTCTATTTCTTTTGGATTCAATAATCTAATAATTCTATGGTGCAACTCCTTGTTGGGTGTTAATTCAAACTTGAAGTTATTTGTTTTGTATATTTATTTGTCTGACTCGTGCTGCTATATCATGTCCTAGTGGGTCATGGCCTGGAGAATTTGTAGGATTAGTTTTGAATAAGTCTGTGTTCAACGTTAGTGGTTGATTGAGTCTAGATAGTTTTGTTATGTAGTCCCTAATTTGTAGGACACTTTGTAGCTGTGTTTTGTTTAAGTATTGGAGTGAGTATCAATAAAATCTTTAAGTTGTTCAACGCTTACATTCTCTATTTTGCAATCATATATTCTGAATATTGCTTGTGTTTAAATTATAGTGTCAATAGTCAAGTATCAGAGTTAGGAAATATAGTGGATGACCAAGTATATGCCAAAGGCACAAACGATGGAGGCATGGAAAATTAAGAACGGAACGGTCAGCTTGAGTTATCACATGTTGTCACGAGCGAATTACACCGTATGGGTCATGAAAATGAAGGTTAATCTGAGTCAAAATTGAGTGAAGAACAGGTAAAGCCAAAGTTGAGTCAAGGTGATGTTTGAAGCCAAATGGAATCCAATCTGTGGTACTTAGACAATTGAGCTAGTAACCACATGACTGGACAATTCTCCAAGTTTGACAAATTGGACAAAAGTGTAGTGGGACAAGTGAAATTGGGGGATGGATCAGTTGTGCAAATTGAAGGAAAGGGATGCATCTCTTTGAAGTACAAAAATGGTGAAATCACAAACTTGAACGAGTTATATTTTATTCCCTCTTTACGTAGTAACATTATTAGCCTTGGGAAACTTGCAGAAGAGGGATACAATGTCACTATTAGAGGATATTATTTGTGAGTTAGAGAACAAGAAGGAAATTTTCTTGAGAAAGTTAAACGTTCAATGAATAGATTGTACAAAATTATGATCTATATCAGGGATTTATAATGCTTGATGTCACGATGTGAAGATGAGAGCTGGCTGTGGCATTCTCGCCTCGGTCATGTTAACTTAAAGGCCATGAAACTCATGTCCACGGATAATATGGTGTTGGGAATGCCTGTCATCAAACAACCGAAAGAAGTGTGCACTGGTTGTCTCATGTCAAAGCAATGCAGAAAATCTTTTCCTAGCCAATCGAAGTTCATCGCAACGAGACCTCTTAAGTTGGTGCATGGTGATCTATGTTGCCCAATCTCACCAAGCATACCTGGAGGTAATAAATATATCTTTGTTCTAATTGATGATTATAGTCGAGTAATGTGGACTAATCTTCTGAAAAATAAAAATGATGTTTTTGATTCCTTCAAGAAGTTTTGTGTGTTAGTCAAAAATAGTCCAGGGAAAAATATTGGTACATTTAGAACAGACAATGGTGGGGAATTTACCTCAAAGGATTTTGCTCGATATTGTGAAGAAGCTGGGATTACTCATCATTTTTCTGCTCCATACTCGCCACAACAGAATGACGTGGTCGAACGGCATAACAGGACCCTAATTGAGATGTCGTGAAGTTTACTAAAGGAGATGAAGATGTCAAACTATCTCATTTGCGAGTCTTTGGATGTATGGCACATATGAAGGAGCAGAATGTGAACTCGAAAAAGCTTGATAATGGAAGCAGACCAGTAGTGAATCTTGGCAAGGAACCGGGTACAATGGCCTATAGGCTGCTAGATCCTGAAACTCGAAAGATAAACGTGAGTCGAGACGTGATCTTTGAGGAGAAAAAGGCATGGAATTGGTGTGAAACTAAAGATGTGGGTAAGATTAATACTGGTAATTTTGTTGTAATGTCGATTTTTCAAACTCAGTATGCAGATGTTGACGAAACAATACAAGGAGCAGAATGAAGCAAGTGAAAACCCTGAAGATGATGGCAGTACATGTGCGCAAAGTTTGAGCATTTCAGAGTATGGGTCTGAGACTGATGAACCCCCTGTAAAGTTTAAAGCACTTAGTGAAATTTATGTTGCCACTGAACCAATAGAACTGGAGGAGGACGAACTATATCTTATGGGCATAGATGAACCGGTCAATTACTTACAAGCTACTAAAGATGGTGAATGGAGGAAGGCAATGCAAGCTGAAATTGAGGCTGTTGAAAGGAATGGAACCTGGGAGTTAACAAAATTACCAAAGGGGCGAAAGGAAATTGATATGAAATGGGTATATAAAATCAAACGAGATGCAGAAGGTAACATCACAAAGCATAAATCGGAATTATTGCGAAGGGCTATGTGCAAAGGAATGGTGTGGATTTTGATGAAGTTTTTGCACCTGTTACTCGTATCGAGACAATACGACTGTTGCTGGCACTTGCAGCTAAAGTAATTGGCAGGTGCACCATCTCGACGTCAAAACAGCATTCCTCAATGGAGAGATCAAGGAGGAAGTATTTGTGGAACAACCTGAAGGATTCGTGAAATGTGGAAAAGAGCATCTCGTGTATAGGCTATTGAAGGCTTTATATGGACTAAGACAGGCTCCAAGAGCCTGGTATTCTAAGCTTAATAAGTGTCTAGAAGGGCTGGGATTTATAAGGTGTGCATATGAACAAGCGGTGTATACCAGGCATGTGGGATGTGGGAAGTGAAATTTTAATCGTTGGAGTTTATGTGGATGATCTTCTAGTCACTGGTACAAGTGTTGAGGCTATTGTGGAATTCAAAACTCAAATGATAAAGCGTTATGACACGAGCGATTTGAGTAAGCTCACGTATTACCTGGGTATTGAGGTGGTGCAAGGAGATGGATACATATGTCTGAAACAAGCAGGATACGCAAATAAGATACTTCACAAGGTTGGAATGTTTGAATGTAATCCCACTAGAATTCGAATGCATTCTTAAGAGATCATCAACAAGGAAGAAGGAGGCAAACTGGTGGATTTAACATATTTTAAAAGCATAATTGGAGGGCTGAGATACTTGATTCACACTGGGCCTGACTTGGCCTACTCTGTTGGTTTAATAAGTAGGTTTATGGAAAAACCTACGGTGACACATTTGAATGCAGCAAAACGTGTCTTATGATATGTGAAAGGAACGATGGATTTTGGATTTATACTAGTGATGAAGAGCATAATGTTGTGATTGGGTACTCAGAGAGTGATATGGCAGGATATGTAGATGATAGGAAGAGCACTGGCAGTATGGTCTTCTATCTAAACAAAAGCTTGATAACATGGAATTCGCAGAAGAAGAATTGTGTTGCACTCTCCTCATGTGAGGCTGAGTTTATGGCAGCAACAGCTGCCTCATGTCAAGCGATATGGTTGAGAAAATTGTTGACACAAGTTACTGGGCAATGCATTCAACCTGTGACGCTGTTTATTGATAACAAGTCGGTCATTGACTAAGCGAAGAACCATATATTTCATGGTAGGAGCACGCACATTGACGTTAGGTTTCATTTTATTAGAGAGTGCATTGAAAATGGATACATCATTGTGAAACATGTGCGCTCAGAGGAACAACGAGCTGAGAGAAACAACGAGCTAACTCTCTCACGAAGGCATTAAGTATAGTGAATTTTGAGAAGATGAGGAGTATACTTGGAGTAAGAAACTGTGTTCAGGCAAGTTTAAATTAAATGGGAGTCTGTTGGGGTGTTAATTCAAACTTGAAATTATCTGTTTTGTCTATTTATTTGTCTGAGTCGTGCTGCTATATCATGTCCTAGTGGGTCATGGTCTGCAGAGTTTGTAGGAGTAGTTTTGAATAAGTCTTTGTTTAACGTTAGTGGTTGATTGAGTCTAGATAGTTTTGTTATGTAGTCCCTATTTTGTAGGACACTTCTAACTGTTGTTTAAGTATTGGAGTGAGTATCAATAAAATCTTTAAGTTGTTTAACGCTTACATTCTCTTTTGCAATTATATATTCGGAATATTGCTTGTGTTTAAATCATAGTGTCAGTACTCCTCAGTGTGTTCTGGGGCTTTGTAGTATAACTTATGCAGAAGCTAAGACTATTTTGCTGTGTTCCCGTAATGGCAATTTTGTGTGCCTATATAATTCACACTGTCGTGAGTATTGTTAACATACCTTGTATAATTGTCTATCAATACTCCGACTGAATTTGGTATTTTATCTTAAAGTCTTTCATTAATGTACTTCTTGGGTTATAGTTTACAGAAAGGGGTAGAATATACTCCAGGACGGATGTAAGAACATTGCAAATAGGCACAACAAGTTTCTTTTTCACTTGTGATGCTACGTGACAACTAACTATGTGGAGATTGAATGAAAAACGACTTACATGTAAGAATAACAAAAGAGCCAGCCTTTCAATATTTCATCATATCTTTTGAAACGCTCATTGAGCTCAATAAAAGAATTGAAGATGTTGGCATACCGTGAGAAGTAATTGGCATAGATGCAATACATACAATAAAGAGATTAAACTTTGGGAGTATGACTATTAAACCACTATTAACTTGAAATTATTAAGAAGAAGACAAAAGTGTTCTTACTTCCTTCGCTTCATGCATAATAATTATTCCTGGGTGTAATCTTTTTGAGACAAGAACAAACGAAAGGATGAGCTAGTGGCTTTAACACTTTAGAGTAAGACTATGTATATGGAAATATGCATGTCCTCGACAAGTTTATGCACTATGACATTAGTAAACCGTAAGACATGGACCTTAATTTTCCGGATTATAAAAGTAATTTCCGGGCGGGTGAGATTGGTAAGAACCTGAACTCATATCTTGTCCATGTAATGGTCGTTATATAATGCAATACTGAGATCTGTGTTATATTGTATTGAGAATTGGAGATTCTTGCTAAAAAAATTCCTAGATCTTTTTTAAAGATAATTATTTTTTTGGGTACATAGGCTAACAAAGTAACAATGCAAGAGAAACTAAAATGCTATAGGATTAAATGACATGTATAAGTATACTAACATGCCATATTTACTAACTTAGCAAAAAATACATGTCATCTTTGCAAATGTCATTGTCATATATTTTCATATATTTTGTAACATTGTAAATATGTATTGTCTACTAGTTAGAAAATGTAATAAAACATTTGGATGAGTAGAAGTTGAATCATGCAAATGACATACATCTGTAGATCAAGGTCTGCCATACCGATCCTATATAAGCCACATAGGGTGTCACATATTTCTTTAACTTCCAAACAAACAAATAGCTAATTTTGAAATTTCTAATTAATTTATGCCCAATTTTTAATATGGAGGCCATTAGGTTTAAATTAATATTAGTAGTTTTAGTACTGAAACTAATTAGTTTTAGTGGAATTAATTGTGGCAGCAACTTTGAACAAGTTGAGAAAAAAAGCAACTTAAAAACATATGTTGTCAAGAGCATTCGGGTAAAATTACTCCTTTAAATAATAATACGGTAATTCTTTAATTACCCTTTCTTTATAGTTGCTTATCTTAGGTGTGCTATAGAGATTAAGCATACAGGGCAGATATTTTATTATTAATCACACTCGCAAATGCATCTTATTTTTCACAAGATTCAAATTCTCGACCTCCGAGATACTAGATACTGAGAGCATGAACTCATTTATGGAAGAGATAATCTTTTTGAGTAATCTTAAGCAGTGAAGTAGAGAGTTTAATCAGTACTTAATGTCTCTGTTTTTGGAGATGCATGTGTAGTATCCATGCATGTAATATATTATATGGCCAGAGTAGACCTATATGCAGAAAAATGGGTTAATGATCAAACAACTCACTTGTTACATTCAAATATATCATCCGGGTCATTCACAAAATTTTGATCTCAATTAAATCACTAATTTGATAAATAGTAACAAACTGTTAATTTTCAAAAAAATGAATAACGGAAGTAGCTGATGTGTATGTGTAACGACTAGTTTTTATGACATGGTCTTCCCCCTCAGCCCGCAGATCGATGTTGTTTTTGTTCGAACGAGACATAAAACATAAAAAAAATTAAGAGCATGCATACAAAAATAAACATAAAATGTCACACACTCAGCACGTTTAAACAACAATATATAACTTAGTATGTTTTCGTGGGCTAGCAGGCCAACTAACTTATTAAGACTAGTAGTTAAAGTATTATTATTTGTGAAAAGGGAGAAGACTATCAAACTGTGACAACACTGATAAAATTAAAGTGCAGGTTGAATGGAAGCTAAAAACAGGAACCAAATCCAAAATATAATTCATAAATTAATTCACAATCTTAGTTTAACAAAAGATAGCACTAGATCTGAAGCCAAAATAGAAAAATAATATTGTACCAAAATATCAAAAGACTGACATTTTCAAACTCTAACATAATTATTGGCAAAATAGCAAGACACATGAAATGCTCTATTGTATTTTTACTCAGTTGTCATCTTCATCCATAATTATTGCAGTTTCCTGTGAAGTTTCAATAGTCTTGGAATGTGAACAGTGGGATCCTTGCAGATTCAGATAAGGCCTTCTCATCTTATTTTTTGGTTCTTCAATTTTCTTTTCCTTGCCTTTAACTCTGCTACCACCTTCATCAGTTGACTTCACTTTTACATATTCAGCTGGTTCTTTAATTACTACACCTTTCTCCTTTCTTCATCAGTTGACTTCACTTTCAAGTTGTGTCTTTCTATTTTCTTTTGTTATGTTTTCTTCTTCTTTTTTCAACCGGAGTGTTCTTTTTCCACGTAGATATTCCTAAGTCAACTGCCAGTTCGTTCCACGTTGCATCCATGTACACATGTTTAACGGAATAAGTTAACTTTAACCACATCTCAAATTCTCGTTAGTGGCATGTTACCATATGTCAAATTAGTGATTTAATTGAGACCGAAAATTTGTGAGTGACCCGGGATGATATATTTGAGCATAACAAGTGAGTTGTTTGATAATTAACTCGCAGAAAAATTGTATAATTTCTCGTGTTTTTTTTTCTAAATCATAATTTCTTGTTTGATTATATAATGTGCCCACTAATGTTGTGCACATAAATTATATTGTATCATACTACAGTATATGAATCTGTATATTCTTTTTCCCAAATAAAAACGATTGTTATAAAACAAAATTTTATCTTTTTATGGTTTTGCAAAGTGAAGATGGAGATATAATCGACTGCATTGATATTCTGAAGCAGCCAGCTTTTAGCCACCCTGCTTTGAAGAATCACACAATTCTGGTCAGTTGTCAGCCAACTAGTTTATATTTAGTATAGCAGTAAGTTAATTTTGTGTTGAAAACCCAATAGGGATAAGACTGTGCTATATGGTTATAAGTTATTGATAATTTTTATGCAGATGAAACCTAATAATGATCCTAAGAAAAAGAGTGCAGAAAGCGAAACAACACACTGGACAAGAAAAGAAAATATTGAGAGGAACATAGTGACCTCACAAGTGTGGCATAGAAAAGGCATTACATGTCCCAATGGGACAGTACCCATTCGAAGAGTCCAAGAATTCAACAACTTTCCGAAAAACAAACATGGGAGGAAAAATCTTACTTATCATCAGCTTATGCAATCAACTGACACAGTTAATCTGATGCTAGCAAACCACTCGGTAGGTGTTTGTATGTTTAAAGTAGAAATTTATTTGTTTTGGACACACTAATGATCTCATTCGATACTGTTAACATATTTTGGATCAATGAATTTTATCTCCCCACTTTTAAATTGCCAGACTGCTGTGCTGATTGCTGAAGGATACAGTTATACAGCTGGGAAAGGCGATATGGTAGTTTGGAATCCGAATGTGGAGTCAGATGATGAGTATAGTACCTTCTCATGTATCACTCAGAAATGGTCCTCTGCACGCGTACGAGCAAATTGAATCTGGATGGGCAGTAAGTATCTATACAGAACTAAACCAGCATTGTAAATATGACTACATATACATAAATGAAATATATAGTTTTAATATGGACATAAATATAGACTACGCATATATGAAAGATAACGCTATACAAAACTATTCAGGTAAATCCAAGTGTGTATGGGGATCACCAGACTCGATTGTTTGCTTATTGGACTGTAAGATTCTGTCAAACTGCATGCTCATCAGATACTATTATTTCAATCTCTCAACTAGCTTTATCATTTAGTCCAAATAAGTTTATTAAACTTAAACGAAGCCCTGCCTAAACTTTTTACATGTATTGTGCTTTTAATTATCAGCTATAATTGGCCTATGTTACTTGCTTTTTATTATAAATTAGCAAAAAATTAACTTCCTATTTGACAATTTGTTGGGGAATGTTATTCCTTGTCAAACTTACATTCTAGGCCGATTCATCGAAGAAGACTGGTTGTTTTGATCAAACTTGCCCTGGATTTGTTCAAACAAACAGTAAAATAGCACTAGGAGCTGCAATACATCCCATCTCAGGGCCAAATGGTCTACCGTACAAAATTTCTATCTACATTTACAAGGTGCGCAAAAAAATGTGTTGTGTGTGTGTTTGTTACAGACTTCTAAATTAGGAAAAAGTACCTTCTGACTTGAAAACCTACTATAAAACATTAACAGGATTTTATCACTAATAACTGGTGGTTACAATATGGAGACAATATAAACATAGGGTATTGGCCACCTGAGTTATTCAAAATGTTATGGTATCAAGCTAATTTGGTTGAATGGGGAGGTGAAGTTTATAGTACAAGAATTGGAGCAATTCATCCACACACAGCAACCGCAATGGGAAGTGGCCAGTATTCAGACCCTACTGGTCACTGGATCACGTCAGGCCAAATTACAAGAAAACGGGCATGAATTGAAGTTCCCTGAATACGTGTTTGCTTATTCTGAAGAGTACGATTGTTATGATCAAATTTATGTTAGTGAGTATATTGAAGATCCTGAGTTTTACTATGGTGGCCCTGGGAGAAGTTGGAAGTGCCCTTAATAAAAGCACTTGTCATTGTATAATGTACGAGGGTAGCTAGTTTGAACTTTATTCAAATTTCTGAGTTCCTGAAGAGACTTCTATGATAGATCATGCATCAAACTTATAATGACTAAATGTAAACCAACCTGCATCTGTTTATGCACCGTGTTTTTGACTCAGTACAGTGTAGAGATGCCTTTGCTTGGCAGCTTGTTATTGGCTTAACGAGTACATATAAGTAATAATTTTCCATTCAACAGTTGTGTTTATGATACCATGGTGGCGCTAATCACCACCAATCCCTAATAACTTGTCATTCACTTGTCTTCTAGAGTTGCTGGTTTCACAGCTGCATATTGGGTATGTCACCCTTTCACGGACTGAAACATGTACCGATATCTCCTCCTCACTTGTTTAGCTGTGCTCACTACTAACTTATAGGCCAAATTAAAGGGTCATGTTCCATGTTGAACGAATCTGTAGATTATATATACTGTACTACTAGATTGTAAAATTTGATTAATCTGCAAACCATAATTTCTGAATTTTTGCCTATAATTTGTAACCCATGTTGTAAACAGTAACCTTTTACATTTTAATTTCTTTAAAACATGTGTAAAATTATATAAAGCTTAGCTTGTCAAAAATGAGTGTATAGCCTGGATACTTTGATAAATTTTTTCTTCTTTCAAAATTAATAGGTACTTATCGTCATCTGTTTCACCCTCAATTTGTACATGTCAACAAATAGGTTTTTCTAAGTTAACCTCAAGTTATTCCATGATCTTATATCAAAATTATTTAGAGTTTGAGTTCCATCTAGTCTAGAGTTGACGTAGTACTTATTCATAGAAAAGACTTCCACTGAATTCAATATTGAATTAAATTAACAGGCTACTCTCTCTCTCTCATTTATAATAATTTGATGAATTGTCAATACATGATTTGTTAGGAGTAAAAAATAAGTTGCATGTAAGATCCGGATAATTTTTGCCGGAGTAAATCTTAAAGGGCCATGTTTGATTGATTTGGTACACCGAATCCTGCAATCTTATATAGTTCAGGTCCTAAATACATGTAACAAGTAGTAACTAATCATCTCAACTATATAAATAGTTGTCATATTTTTGCTCTTTCTCATATCAAATTCTATTAGAGGGGTACAAAATCCTCCCAAAAATATCGCATCCTTCTGTTCCAAGTTAGGTAGACTTAATTATTTATTTTAATCACATCTGACGGGACTTTTTAAAAAATATTTAATCATTTTTAGGATTCCAGCAAACCGGTCAAATTTTTTTTCTTAGACACGTTGAACTTCATAAATTTTATCTACTTTATATTCTCTACAATACAATGCACAAATTTTTAATTTACATTTTTTAAATTTATCATTCATTGCTAATTTTATTTTGTAACGACTTAGATTAATATTATATTTATTTCAATAATTTATCATAGGATAACGAATTTATTAATTTGAAGGAGGAAAGAGAAAAAGAATCAAATTGAAAACTAAAACAAATACAAAAGTTAAATTTATCAAATTTATTTGATTTTATTTGGACTCTATTTTAAATTCTAGATATCATACTTGACCATATTGCAATCCACACCAAACTCATGAAATAATCTTTAATATTTCAGTGATTGTTTAAAAAATATTATCAAATTATAATTATTCAAACTAAAGAGAAAAGACGATTTTGAATCTGGCAATACAATTCTATTTTATTAAGATAACTTACTTATTATGTTTAAATCAATAAACTAAAAATGTTTTCTTTATTTTATATTCAATGACTATAATCTACTTATTTAAATATCTAACAGTATTTATAGTAAGCATAGTAAGCATCGGCTATTTAATACATACTGGCTGTGCAATTAAGTTTGAATTGATAGTATAACTAATTCATACTATCACTTACATGTTTATATTATAATATTTTATCCAACAAGAAATTAAATCTCAAAAATGACAAATTAAAGAACGAAAGACTAGCTCCCGTGCATAAGTGATGCAGAATAAATATTAATATCCAACTAGCATAAAAGCCCGTGTCAGGTACGGTTTGCATATATATTCAAATATTATCTTGAACGAATTTGTATCTTTATAAAAATATTTTTTAAATATGATAGATACTTATTTTAACATTTTACTGGATTGTCTTACTCTTTTTTCTTTTCATACATACTATTATATTGATATTAGATAACTTAAGGGGTGAAAACTTATTTTTTATAGTAGAGTTCGATTTAACTTACCCCGAGAATTTTGAGATTAGATATTTATTGAAGTTATATGATCCTGGTTAATAATGAAAAACAAAATAATATAATTATAACAAAAATATTGAAATTTATTTGTAGAGATATGCATCGCGTCATTTCGGGGTCGAGGAGTAATTTTCCCATCCTGGATCCCCGAGCACACCTTGAATCCACCAATTACCGCCGACGGGGATTCCCACAGAAATGCGAGAAATAATAAAAAATAATAATGTATATTTTTAGTATATTTTTTAAATAAAAATAATCTACTAATTTGTAATATATAAAACATTGATAATATCTCATTTTTTTAATATCAAATCATATTGAAATTGATTTATAATGTAAATTAAAGATTATTTTAAAATTATTATATATATTTTTAATACTATTTTTTATAAAAATTTATTTAATAAAATATATATAAAATATACACATCATCTATATATATATATATATATAATCGGGGTTGACTAAGAGAATTCATAAATATGAAGTGAGTAAAACAAATTAAAAATGAATATAAGGTGAAACAAATATGAGTTGATGACATTTTTAAAATTTTATAATAAAATAACAAAAACTAAATAGAAAATATAAGAATAATATAAACCAATATTTTATTCATTCAAAAATTAAAGTAATAAAAAAGGATTTGATAATATAACAAATCTGACTTATCTAATAAGAATTTTAAAATAAACTCAAGAAGATATGTACTACAATGGTAACGGATGTGGGGATGACATTTTTATAATTTTCCAACAAAAAATGGCAAAATTGTAATTTGACAGTTATTAAGATGGCTCAATTTGAATAACAAAGACAAAATAGAAAATATAAAATAATGTAAACCAATATTTTATTCACTCAAAAATTAAAGTAATAAAAATGATTTGATAAATAGAAAAGATGTGGCTTATCTAATAAGAATTTTAAATTAAACTCAAGAAGATATGTAGCAATAATGTGAAATGTGTGAGTAGGAGGTTTGAGATTCGATTTTTATGGCATACTACAACATACCTATTTTATAAAAAAAATTATGTGGGGATGATATTTTTATAATTTTCCAACAAAAAAGAATAAAGTTATAATTTGACTCAATTTACCCCTAATTCTCTTTTAATATATAGAAGAAATGGGCCAACGCGAAAAAAATTAAAAATGAAAAAGAAAAGACAAAACGAAGAAATGGTAAATGACATAGGGTTGAGAAAAAAGGATAAGGGTTGAAGTAGGCCGACTACGTATAGGCTTTTAAAGCCCCCACATGCATTCTAACCCAACCATGAAAGCCCAAAACCAAGCACAATCTCTGTTGGATTTTCTTTTATGTGGGTCCTTTTATCCGGATCACTGGCCCATAATTCCTCGTGGTATGTTTCCCTCCCTCAGAACAAGTATTGTTCGTCTTTGAGGGTGACGGAATAAGTATACAAATACAAACAGATGCATCATGCATGATTTAGACCTATTTTCCCCTATTTACCTGTTTTCATTTCTCATTTTAAAGAGAGGTAATCGAGTCAAGTCGAGTCGAACACTGTCAGACTCAGCTCGAACTCAAATAAAATTGTTTAGACTTGTGTTGGAACTCGAGTTCGGCTGAGCCTTAACTTTCAAACTCGAAACCCGACTCGCAAAAAGTTCAATAGACTCGAAAACTCAATTCGATTTCATAAAATATTGTTAAAAACTCGAAATATGATTGGTTTACCTTGCGTTCGATTTGGTAAATTTAGAAAATATATATAAAAAATTAAATATTTATATAAAAATAAATTTATTTAAAAAAAATCAAAATAGTAAAGGCTCGATAAGGTTCATGAACCTTACGAGCTAGTAATTTGAAACTCGAGTTTGGCTCGGTAAAAAATTCGAATAGCTCGAACTTGGCTCGATTATTACCGATCTGAATTCTAATATTTTACGAGCCGGGTTTGTGTAACTTGCGGATAATTTGATTTATTTACACTCCTAATTTTTACTAATATATGTTTATAATGTCGATTTTTAACTCCTAATGACAATTTATGATTTAATACATTTATCACGGAAGTATTATTGTACATTTCATTGTTTCTTGTTCGTTACCTTACATTTTACATACATTTTAGGGTGTAAATATAATGTAAACCAAACCAAACATATCCAGTATATCCCGCAAAAGCAGGGCTTGGGGAGGGTATGATACACGCAGCCTTCCCATATTTCAAAAGAACGAAGAGGCTGTTTTTCGAAAGACCCCCGGCTTGTTTGTGAACATGTTTAAATATGAAATATAACTATAAAATGATATAATACGCAATACCGAATAGTGACTGTTTGTAATCACTTTTATCCCACATAAAAATACTTTTGATATCTTCAACTCAATATTGCTTAAGAACACTCGCAGAACTTCTATTTTGTAAATCAATTAACTTTCTGTTAAAAAAAGACAAGACATTCGATCTACCAAAACATGATTAGTGCCAATAATGTATAAAACCTAGAATACAATAATAATAGAATTAAGCACATTAACAGAATAAAAATAAAGGAATAAACTGACACTATATGTTACTAACACTATATGCTACTAACACCTCAAAATACAGATCCAACTATCCCATAAGTTAATCAACCACTTTAATTCGACGCCTCCAAGACTTTCGATCTAATACCATATCCCCTCGAAAGTTTAGAAAATGCAAATCTAGTAAAAGTAGGTTATCCCAAGTTCTGAAAGGAATATGTCCTAAGTCCAATCAGGTATTAGGATTTAGGAATAACTTTTTATGTAATCTGTTTTGATTTCATTGATATTAATAAAAGACTTGTTTTGTTTTTATTACGGGCTATATCTATTTAAGTGTTTAAATAAGATATACCATAGTTTAGAGTAAAGTTTTTTATGGATTATGATGAGATCATAATAGTGAGACCTA
The DNA here is from genome assembly GCF_009905375.1 of Apium graveolens. NCBI lineage: Eukaryota > Viridiplantae > Streptophyta > Magnoliopsida > Apiales > Apiaceae > Apium > Apium graveolens. The sequence goes on from NC_133653.1 coordinate 233,514,402, forward strand.
AAAGATGATAACTCTAAACTTAAATAGTTCCTGGTCGTAAGATTACTAACTGGTAATTAATAATCCGCAAAGATCGATACATACTATGCTTGCTTCATTATGAAGGATGTCTGTTCACATAGACATTTGTGTGGTGACACTATAGCTAGTATGTAGGTGCTTATTATAGAATAAGTTCACTGAACATGACTCGCCCAGCTGAACAACTGATGGAGTTCACTCACGTGTCAGCAGTTGTTCACATAGTGATAGTTGTACAAGTATCCTTAGACTTGAGGTCATCATAGTCATCTTGTGTACACTGAACTATGCTTTGGTTTAGTTCTTAGTCTCCAGGGACAATTATTAGGGCTCTACTGGGTATAGGAATTTGTACACGAAGATAGTGTATGATCAATAAAGGATCTACCCCTTCCAGTGACGGAAGCGAATGTTCAAGGCTGATCCACTTATGCTAGTTCAGGAATCTCTAGCCAGAGTGAATGAAATTAGAAAGGAGTTTCTAATTTGCATAGAACTAAGCATAGTAAATGGTAAGCAAGTGATTGAATTAGATAGGCTTGACACGAGATCCATGCCTTGTATTTAATCGGGACATTGTAGGGTAGAAGGAGTTTATTGTACGGTAACTATTCACTGAATAGGTTCTTGGTATTCTAAGCAGTGAATTCATATTATCCGGATAGTCGCGATATGCTGAGAAGTATCCCTCACGATGTAGAATAAATATGATTAATTAATTAATCATATTTAATAAATTAGAGAATTTATATAAATAATGATAAAATAGTTTTATTATTATTTATTTCTACTACCGGCTTAATATTGAACCTACAGGGTCACACCATAAAAAGAGAATGATTTAATGGTGGAGGAATTAATTAATAATGGCTGATAATTATTTGTTTATGAAATAAATAATTAATTGGCAAATTTAATAATTGATTAAATGAGATTTAATTGATTATAAATTAATTAAGAAAAGTTCTTAATATTATTAATTAAAGGATTTAATTTTTGGAAATTAAATCAAGAGAGAGAATTATTTCTAAAGTGTTTAGAAAAATGATTAATAATTAAAAGGTGTTTTAATTTTTAATGAGAATAATAAATGGGATAATAATAATATTATTTATGGAAAAATTTCAGCTGAAAATTTTGCCTATAAATATACTATTATAGACCCTATTTTCATTCGAACCCAAAAACCCAAAAGTTTTAGAAAAACAAATTCTCTCCACCTCCTCCCCCTTAACGTCGTTTTCTTGGTGGATACCGGTGGAGTGCTTCACGTTTGAGGAGCAACTGCTAAGGATCTCCGAACGTTGCTTTTGGATCGCATATTAAAGGTTAGTAATCGATCCCTATGTTTTTACCATGATTTATATGCTTTTATTTGGATTTTATGTGTGTAAAAGTGTTTTGCCATGCCTCCGCTGCGTTTAAAATCCAACATTGGTATCAGAGCATAGGTTGTATGCATATAGATCTGTGGTAAAAATTTCAGAATTTTATATGCTTGTATGAATTAATTATGATTTTTACAAGTCATATCATGGATTAATTTGTCTGATGAGAAATCGTTTCTCAGAATAATTTTGAATGTTGATCTGGGTTCTACAAGTGTTGTAGATCGTCTGGATATTTTTTTCATAATTTTATGATGTATAGATTTTTTATTATGAATTTTTGAAGTTCTTACAATTAAATTCGTAATTTAATAAGTATAAATATATGTATATATAGTATATATATATATATTTGTATTGTCTGTGTTGTTCTGCACGGAGTAAACCAAAGCAAGAAGACAGACACGGCATAAAGAATGTCAGGCGCACGGAATTCCGTGTGGGAGCATGTCAGGCGGCTGTATAAAAAAAAAGGGGGTGTCGCGCATTCCGGGAATGCGTTACACCCTGTGGCGCATTCACGGAATGCGTTACACCTTTTAATGGGTTAAAAGGGTTGTAACGCATCACCGGAATGCGTTACAGGGCTTGTAACGCGTTCTTGTAATGCGTTATAACCCGACTATCCACATTAAATTTGATTTTCTGGGAGTTTCGTAACTCCGTTTTGGGCGTGCAATATACCGTTGGATTCGTTTTTCCGAGACGGATCTAATGGAGTGATCAATTTTAGTTTATATAAAAGTTTTGAACTGTTTATATTTCCGGAAGTGTTTTAAAGCTGTTTTTAACTGTTTTAACTGCTTTTAAATGCTTAATGTGATACATAGAGATGTATAATGCTTAGACTAATGTGCTAGATGATATAACATGCCTACCTTGATGTTTATTCATGTTTATATATGTGATATATGCTTAGTTTATCATGCGATGATAGATTTAGGTGAACTTAAATGAACATAAGGCGTTTGTTAGACAACCTAGTATAGTGAAATTGTTTCATAACCTTAATAATAATATTATGAATACAATCATGAGATTCTTGTGTTTATGAAACACGTAATTGAATATGAATTTTTGATATGAGAGAAAGGATCCGTCAACAACAGATTTCTATCTGTAAGAAAGGGTTATTAAGTGACGCCTCTTGACAATGCTCCACCCGATCTGGGAATCATCTGATTATTGATTATTGTTTTGAAATATTTAATTTAAAAGGAAGAATCTCTTTATAATATGATTATGATTGTAACGTAATATAATCCCTCTAAAATTAAATAATATCAAGTAGTAATTGGCCAATGACACAACGGGCTTGTGTCGGTCATAGCCTTCCAACATGATAGAAAAGTAGTTCTTATTTTTAAATCATTGTCGTTTCGTGCCACAGCCGAGGGCTTTGATTTCGAAATAAGAAATACTTGTCTATTACATAGAGATGTGTACATTGAATAAGAATCTAAAGGTCGTTACGTGCCACAGCCGTGGGCCTTTGGGGACTGATTCAATTGTACGGAATGTTGGGTTAGACTTGACTTAGAATATTGAGTTTGTCGTGCCACAGCCGTGACTCAATTATTCAAGAGGCTATAGTTTGATTAGGGAATAACATTAGATGTAATTGACAAGAGTTGTCTGCCTATTGAACATTACATGGCATTTCGTGCCACAGCCGGGGTTGTGTAATGGAATGTAGGATCCCTATTCCCACTAGCATTATGAATGCTTAATTTTTCACGTAGGGGGTTGAATAAATTAGATAAACTAGTGGGAGCCACTTATGAATAAAGACCCGATTCATATAGTGTTTTGAAATGAAATCGAATATTTGCTAAGTGTTGTTATATGTTTATCATTTATAGATTTACTTTGTATGTTATGTCTTCTGCACTATCACTCAGGAGCATACTAGATGCTCACAAATTGACTGGTCCTAATTATGCTGACTGGCTTCGAAACTTGAGAATTGTTCTCAGGATTGAGAAGCTGGAATACGTGATTGACTCACCTAAGCCTACTGAACCTGCTAGCGATGCGCATAATGATGAACATGTTGTGTATCGTAAGTGGATAGATGATGCAAATGTTGCTCAATGCATCATGCTAGCTTCCATGAACATTGAGCTACAGAAGCAACATGAGCATATGGATGCCCACACTATCCTCATGCATCTACAAGAGTTGTATGATGTGGCAGGGAGGACAGCTCGATATGAGATATCGAAGGAGTTGTTCGGTTGTAGGATGTTTGAGGGATCATCTGTGAATGACCATGTACTTAAGATGATCAATTTGATTGAACGTCTTGGACAACTTGGTTTTGCCATGGATGGGGAGCTGAGCCAAGACTTGGTCTTGCAATCGCTTCCGAGTTCGTTCTCGCAGTTTGTTGTGAACTTTCACATGAATAAGTTGGATGTTAGCCTGCCTGAACTCCACAACATGTTGAAGACTGCGGAATCGAATTTTCCCCTAAGAAGAGTTCTGTTCTTCTAATTGGTGAAGGTTCCAATCCTAAGAAAAGGAAGAGGAACTCTTCCAAGAAGAAGAAAGTAGGTGAAGAAAAGCCGGTTCCACCAAAAGCTGAAGACCCCAAGAGTAAAGTTGTTTGCTTTCACTGTAACAAGGTGGGGCACTGGAAGAGGAACTGCAAGGTTTACCTTGCAGAATTGAAGAAGAAGAAGGGTAGTGAGACTACCGCTTCTGATTCAGGTATGTTCATGATAGAAGTGAATATGTCATTAAATCAAATTTCTACTTGGGTATTAGATACCGCCTGTGGTTCTCAAATCTGCAATTTGTTGCAGGGACCAAGGAGAAGTAGGACTCTTGAGGAAGAGGAGGTGATTCTACTGATGGGAAATGGAGCAAGAGTTGCTGCTGAAGATGTAGAATTATTTCATTTACATATGCCTACGGGCAAGACTATTATTTTAAATAATTGTTATTTTGTTCCCTCGATTGTGAGGAATATTATTCCCATGTTAGACTTGGCTGGATTTTTATTTATTATTGAGAATAATGAATGTTCTATTCTTAGAGATAATATTCTTTATGGACGTGGTACTTTAAATAATGGTCTGTATAAATGTGACATAATTTACTTCAGATTGAACAAACTAATAAAAGAAAAGGGATGATAAAAATCTCACTTCATTGTGGCACTGCAGTCTCCATTTAGAAGACATGGAGAGAGGGCTGCAAATTTGCTAGGAATGGTACACACAGATGTATGTGGACCAATGTCTACGCAAGCCATGGGTGGATTTTCATACTTCATTACTTTCATAAATGATAGATCTGGATTCGGATATGTGTTTGATGAAACACAAGTCTGAAGCCTTTGAAAAGTTCAAAGAGTATAAGTATGAAGTGGAGAAACAAACCAAACATAGTATTATAATTCTTCGATTAGATCGAGGTGGTGAATACTTTAATGGAGTGTTTCTAGATTATCTCAAAGTAAATGGTATAGTCTCCCAGTGGACTCCTCCAGATTGGTATCTGAAAGGAGAAATCGAACTTTTTTAGACATAGTTCGGTCCATGATGAGCTATGAGAATCTTCCAGTATTCCTATGGGGTTATGCATTGGAAACCTCAGCATATTTACTGAATAAGGTGCCTTCCAAATCTGTTCCTCAAACTCCATATGAGATATGGAAAGAAAGGAAACCGAGTCTTAAACATGTTAAGATTTGGGGATGTCCAGCTTATGTCAAGTAAGTTGACCCAGATAAGCTGGAATATCGATCCGTAAAATGTAGTTTTGTGGGATATCCTAAAGAGACTTTAGGGTATTACTTTTGCACCGATCATCGGGTGTTTGTCTCCAGACATGCTACCTTCTTGGAAAAGGAGTTTGTAAGTCATATATCATAGCCTATTTGTATATTCGAGGATTCAACTCAACTCAAATAAGAATGTAATAAGTAAATAGTGGATCGACCGTCAGAGAGATCTCGCAACGTAATATCTGTCAAAGGATTCAGAAACAAGGTTCATCTACAGACTTGAGGAGTTAATTCACTGGAAGAAGTTCAAGAAGTTGATCATGCCTCAGTGATATAAATCAAGATCGTGGATTTAATCAAGTGACAGAGATCTCGTCAGAGTATCAATTAATTACAAGGATTTAATCTGAAGAAAATCAAAGTATCAAAGTCAAGACATGAAGAAACATCACGGAAGTTAGTCACTCATGAACCAGACAGTACATCGAGTGTCAACGTTGAAGTGGTGGAATTGATTCATAATTCTCAGTGATTTTCAGAAGATATTCAGAAGATTGGTTGCTGCTCAGGGTTAGTATTAATTCTCTATTAATTAACTAAGTCATTTAATTTAATTAAGAAAATAAATTATATCTGCAAAGATTAATTTATTTGATTAATTAAATTAATTGATTAATTAATTCAGAATTAATAGTAATGATTTTCAGAATTTTAATTGGTTAAAATCTATTTTAATTCTAAAAAGACAACCGATTGTACTAGTATGACAATCGGTATGACAATTGATAGTCATACCGAAAGTCATGTTAATTCATTTAATTGTCTTGTTAGAATTTTTATTAGATTAAAAATCTGTTATTAATCTTTGCAAGACAATCTGAATTGTACTTATGTGACAATCGGTATGACAATCAATTGTCATACCGAAAGTCATGCCAGTTCAAATAGATTGTCCTGCCGAAAGTCATGCTGGTTCAAATGATTGTCTTGCTAGTAAAAAAGGATAGTCTCACCAAAAGTCTTATTGGACAAAAGATTGTCATACCAGTTCATTCATCTCGGTTGGATTGTTAAATAGAAGCAGAAGCAACAATTCAAAATATCAATCATTCAAACAGAAGAACAAAGAACAAGAAAAGCAGCCGCCTTGAAATATTACATTTTTCATCTGTTTAATCCAAGATTAAATTTCTAGATTGTAAAGTTAAATCCAATCAACTAGAAATCTTTATCTTGTTCTTGTGTAACAATCTAGCGGATTAAAATCCCTAGAACTTAATCTCAAATCGCGTTTAGCATTTGATTCTAATTATTGCAAAAATAGAAAAAGTTCATGTCGAATTTATTCTAAATTTGTGATAATTAATTTGAGATTAATTCCTTGTAATCGATACAGTTGTTGTAACACATTTCAAGTTTAATAATATTTTTATTTAACTTGAATTTTGTTTCACATTTTTTATTCCGCATTTAATTCGATTATTCGGTACTGTTTGTATTCAACCCCCCCTTCTACAAACAAATTGGGACCTAACAATTGGTATCAGAGCCTTCTGATTAACGAACAAATCAAGATCCTAGACTTTTGTGATTTTTCAACTCTTTGAATTTTTATTCATTCAAAAATTCATAATGACTTCACATAAAGTTGGAACCGTTAAAATTCCACAATTTGATAAAGAAAATTATATTATGTGGAAGAAGAAGATGCTCTTGTTTTTACAAGTTGCAAATCCCAAATATTCAAGCTTGTTAAAGAAGGATATAAAAACTCCGATGGTTATTGAACCGGAGGTAATAATAGATGGTGTGGTGACTACTAAAGCCAGAACCTATCCAAAAGATCCTGAAGATTTTACTCCTGCTGAGAAGGAAGAATTCTCCTTGGATGCCAGCCTTCAATTAATTTTAATTGATTCCCTTGATCCCTTAATGAACAGACATGTGATGAACTGTAAAAATTCCAAACACATGTGGGAAACTATTGAGGTGATCAATGAAGGCACAGAGGAAGTTAGGGAGAACAAGTTGGAAATCCTAACCTCTGAATATGAACATTTCAAATCAAATCCAGGAGAAGGAATTACTGAAGTGTTTGAGAGGTACAATGCGTTGATCAACAACCTGAACATTAATGGAAAGTATTATTCAATCAGGGAGGTCAACAAAAAGTTCCTTTTAACACTGCCAACTCATCTTGAACATAGAATCACTGCCATTAGAGAAGCTAGAGATCTGAGTGAGATTTCTTTGGACAGGCTCTATGGAGTGTTAAAAACCTATGAGTTGGAGCAGATACAACAGAAGGAAGTCTACGGGAAGGATAGAATGGTCAGCACATCTACTGCACTTGTAGCTGAAGGTCAACAACAACAGCAATCTCAACAATTGGAGAGAATGGTACAGTGTTCCAAGGCTGAGGAAAATATGTTAGTAGCAGAATATGATCCTCCTACTACAAATCAATCAAGTGATGATTTTTATTCCTTGGAAGAGCTGGAGCAATTGGAAGACGAGTCAATGGCCCAAATTGTCAAGAGATTCTCCCATGTCAGATTCAAGAGGAATCCCAAGCTTAAGTACAAGTCCAACTACAACAAATTCCAGAAAGGTGGATCTTCATCCTCTAACACCAGCAGTGGTGGATACAAAACAGGGATGGTTGATCGGAGCACCATTAGATGCTATAACTGCAATGAGTTGGGACACTTTGCCACAGAATGTAGGAAGCCAAAGCAAGTAAGAAAGAATTCTGAAAGGGCTTATCTGGCAAAGGGAAGAAGCTGGGATGATACTGACAGTGAAGATGAAGATGAAGGAAATCTTGCTCTTATGGCTATTGATGGAAAAGCTTCATCGTCAAGAATAGAGGTAAAACTTTCTGATGCTGAAATGGTTTATCATCTAAGAGGTAACTTAGATTGTGCACGTCGTGATAATGAACTGTTAAGTTTACAGATCACAGACCTTGAGAAAGAGGTTAATGAATTAAGACTTGTGCACATTAATCAAGACAAATTAAAAGAACAAGTATCTTTTCTAGAGAATAGAGTTGACTGTTATAGAAAACTCGAAACTATTCTCAAAGACAAGATCACCGGTCTTGAGACTAAGGTTAGAGCCTACTTCAATTCTTGTTCGAAGGCTAAAGAGTTCTACAGTAAGCAATCTGTTAATCAAACATCTGGAATAGGTTATGATTACAATGTTGCTATTGGAGAATTAGGCATAAACTCCCCTCCTCGTGTATGTGCTAAAGGGAGGGAAGTACCACATGTGCTTAAGGGTGTTGATGAACCCCTCTATAAACCATCAATTGCTGAACCATTTGATGCGACCTCTTCTGTTATTCAAGAAGAAATGCGTGCTGAGGATCATGCTTATGAGAAGATTATTTCCAAGTCAAGTGAGTCGAAAGTTCCAGTCAAAGTTGTGAAAGCAAATGAGACTAACTCAGACACACATGAGTTGGATAACAATAATGCCATGTCTACCATGCATAAATTGCCTGCTGTTAATATCTCTCATAAAGCATGTGGTGTTTCTAATTGTATGTCTTGTGCTTTTAATATGATGTATGCTTATTTTAATGGTAAGCATATTTCTAATGATAAGACTACTCCTCGTCAGCATGTGAATAACAAGAAGCATGATAGGTCTAAGACTGCTAGTCCTTCTAAGGCTAGAAAGGAGACATTTGTGCCTAAGCTTAAACAGAAATTTGTTAAGGCTGTTTACAAAGTCAAATGTTCAGTCATTGAGAAAGTTGAGACAATTAAGATTAAAAATGTTGTTTTGCCTGACAAAGGACAGTTCTACAAGTATGCCGGGCCCAACCAAGTTTGGGTTCCGAAGAAGGGTTAATCCATTTGTGTTGCAGGGCATTAAACAGGTACAACCGGTAGTGTGGATTCTTGACAGTGGATCGTCAAGACATATGACCGGAGATAGAGCCCTGCTATCAAATGTGGATTGAGAAAGCTGGCCCCCTGGTTACCTTTGGAGATAACAGCAAAGGTTTATCTGAGGGATATGGCTGTTTGCAAGCTGGGAATGTTATCATTGAAAATTTTGTATAGTGTGCTAGGTTATTATCAGGAAGCAGCATCTAACATATAGCACCAGTGACGAGACTTGGGAATATTACGACATATCAGGCACCTGCTGCACATTACACTTGGAATTGTACTCTAGTAAGATGTGTACAAGTGTACTCCTGGTTGGTGAGTCAAAAGAGGAAGTCAGTGCACCACAGTTCATGGACTTTGCAGCTGCAGATCTATTGGACTATGCAATTTCTTCTTCACAATCTCACTTCAGGTTGGTATGAACTAGTATACTGCTCAAGCAATCGTCAAGGACATGGTATGGCACTCTAATTGCAGTTACAGTTTTATATGAATAAGTAGAGTCGTCATATTTATAACTCTCTTATCACTAGGCACAATCATATTGTTTTATATGTGCAGTGATATATTTTTTATGCAACATAACAGTTGGTATATAAAGTACCTGACAAGTATCGGTCAATGATATTTTGTTAACATTATGTTGCAGATATTTGTAAGCTTTTGACATGAATGAGAATTACTTAGACTTTACCCTAAGTGATCAATGTTTTATCAAAAACTCATTCATATTGAAAAACAAAATCAAACTTCTTTCTACATTAGTGATTTCTTATTTCATGTAAAATCTTTTTAAATCACTATTGTAAATCATTTTCTCTCTATTACCATATATTCTGTGTTACGGGTTCAGTCTCCAATGACTTTCTTTCATTAACAGTCATGAGGTTGAAAACCCACAACGTCTATCCCAGACTGTAAAGACAAACACAAAAACAGAACCAACCAACACTCTCTTACCACTAAATGTAGTATGAATGAGCGTGAGGGAGATAGTGCCTTAGTGCACCACATAAGGAAGGTTCTGTAGTCAACCCAGTAGCTCTGTCTCCTACATAGATGAGTAGTATTTAAACCGAGACAACTGCTAGCCCCCATACATCTTCTCAAAAAGATGTAATGGCTGAAAAGGCACAAAAACAGTTACTAGATTCATTCTCTCAACAGGGTGAGTCTATTGAATTTTGCCTGTCGGCCAAGATATCCGATGTAGTGTCACCACTTCAAACATAATCAATTCTTGATGCACAAGGAGAGGTTACACACACAAAGGATGAGTTGACGGAAACAAGAGTTTCGACCATTTTAAGGTCAGATTCGATTGTTCAAGGTTCGTTAGTGGACCAATTGCCTTTACAGGTGTTAGGAGAGGATACTGATCCAAAAGCCATATGTCAGTGGTCAGTGTCTACCTCCCCAGGCTTAAATCCCCTGGATGCATCTGCGGATAGTGGATCTGACATAAGCGCAGATCGGCAACTTGTTGACAATGATTCAGATATTACCTGATAAGTCACAAGGAAATGTCTTCACAGACATTAGAAGGGAACTTTGATCTTTATGCTAAATTCGTTGGATCATTGTTTACCTTCCCAGAATTCAAATCTGGAACCCTAAAAGGGAAACTAGCAACTTGTAGATTATGACTCAGATTTATCTGACGAGTTTAACAAGGATGGGGATTTGTGAACTCCCATTGCACCACCTGTGACCTCCTTTAAGGATGGCTAAGGTGATTTTCCTTGCAGGTACAGCTGGATTATGGAGCTATGAGAGAAGAGTGATACACTTGTGAGAATGAGTGTAAACACGAGTGGAGAGAAGAGTGAAACACATGTGAGGTACACTAAACAGAATCACACACTCACAGTGAGGAAGAAAGAGAAACTACTTGTTATTTCTTTTCCAACCAAGTGAAATATGAGAACTCCTTCAGACGACGGCATACATTCCTTCTTTAAGGGGGAGATAAAAGCTTAAGTAATAGTTTGGAGGATTCCTCAACTAAGGGGGAGAAATAGCAGGGAGGAAGAAAAAGATCATATGTACACTACACCACACCATTGTTGTTTGTAACTACGGATCCTATTGTACGGGAGAGGTGGTAAACACAAGGTGATTTTCTAGTAAGGGAAGAAGCTGTTTTCAAAAGGGGAATACCATTGGTTTTTATCTGCGGATCCTATTGTACGGGAGAGGTGGTAAACGAAGGTGATCTTCTTTAATCAGTTAATTCTCATAGGGGGAGAAGCAAGAGAGATATGGGCTTCTCAACAGAAAATGTGGTTGTACAAATGAAGATGGAACTACTTGTAGATATGTTCAGTCTAGAGGAACATCTACTTGGAATCTGGAAAATGTTAAATGTCATCCAGAACTTTTCTACTATTTACTTTGCATTTCTTTTTATATCTTTTTCTTATTTTTTAGTTGAGTTATCCTCTAGGTATTTGTGTGTTATTGTCTAACAAACAAATAGGGGGAGATTGTAAGTCATATGTCATAGCCTATTTGTATATTCGAGGATTCAACTCAACTCAAATAAGAATGTAATAAGTAAATAGTGGATCGACCGTCAGAGAGATCTCGCAAAGTAATATCTGTCAAAGGATTCAGAAACAAGGTTCATCTACAGACTTGAGGAGTTAATTCACTGGAAGAAGTTCAAGAAGTTGATCATGCCTCAGTGATATAAATCAAGATCGTGGATTTAATCAAGTGACAGAGATCTCGTCAGAGTATCAATTAATTACAAGGATTTAATCTGAAGAAAATCAAAGTATCAAAGTCAAGACATGAAGAAACATCACGGAAGTTAGTCACTCATGAACCAGACAGTACATCGAGTGTCAACGTTGAAGTGGTGGAATTGATTCATAATTCTCAGTGATTTTCAGAAGATATTCAGAAGATTGGTTGCTGCTCAGGGTTAGTATTAATTCTCTATTAATTAACTAAGTCATTTAATTTAATTAAGAAAATAAATTATATCTGCAAAGATTAATTTATTTGATTAATTAAATTAATTGATTAATTAATTCAGAATTAATAGTAATGATTTTCAGAATTTTAATTGGTTAAAATCTATTTTAATTCTAAAAAGACAACCGATTGTACTAGTATGACAATCGGTATGACAATTGATAGTCATACCGAAAGTCATGCTAATTCATTTAATTGTCTTGTTAGAATTTTTATTAGATTAAAAATCTGTTATTAATCTTTGCAAGACAATCTGAATTGTACTTATGTGACAATCGGTATGACAATCAATTGTCATACCGAAAGTCATGCCAGTTCAAATAGATTGTCCTGCCGAAAGTCATGCTGGTTCAAATGATTGTCTTGCTAGTTCAAAAGGATAGTCTCACCGAAAGTCTTATTGGACAAAAGATTGTCATACCAGTTCATTCATCTCGGTTGGATTGTTAAATAGAAGCAGAAGCAGCAATTCAAAATATCAATCATTCAAACAGAAGAACAAAGAACAAGAAAAGCAGCCACCTTGAAATATTACATTTTTCATCTGTTTAATCCAAGATTAAATTTCTAGATTGTAAAGTTAAATCCAATCAACTAGAAATCTTTATCTTGTTCTTGTGTAACAATCTAGCGGATTAAAATCCCTAGAACTTAATCTCAAATCGCGTTTAGCATTTGATTCTAATTATTGCAAAAATAGAAAAAGTTCATGTCGAATTTATTCTAAATTTGTGATAATTAATTTGAGATTAATTCCTTGTAATCGATACAGTTGTTGTAACACATTTCAAGTTTAATAATATTTTTATTTAACTTGAATTTTGTTTCACATTTTTTATTCCGCATTTAATTCGATTATTCGGTACTGTTTGTATTCAACCCCCCCTTCTACAAACAAATTGGGACCTAACAGAGTTTATCCTTGAAGGAAAAAGTGGGAGCAAAATTGAACTTGATGAAGTTCAAGAAGCACAAACTACTATAGATCGAGTGGAAACACCTGTTCTGACTGAACAACCTTTTGTGGAACAGCCCATTCATAGATCAGGGAGAGTGTCTCGCCAACCTGAGAGGTATTATGGCCTTGTCATTAAGAATGACAATGAGTTGTCGATCATTGATGATGACGACCTTGTGACCTATAATGAGGCTATGAGTAGTGTTGACTCAGAGAAATGGCATAGTGCCATGAAATCCGAAAAGGAATCTATGTATACGGTATACGAAAGAATGATTGGAGCAGATGGCCAGGTGGAGACCTATAAGGCCAGGCTTGTGGCAAAAGGATTCAAACAAAGGCAATAGATTGACTTTGATGAAACCTTTTACCTGTAGCCCTGTTAAAATCAGTTCGGATTTTGCTTGCGATTGCTGCTTACTACGACTATGAGATCTGGCATATAGCCAGATGGTTTTCTTTCCAAGGGAAATGAAAACCTAGTGTATAAGCTACTGCGAACCATATGTGGTTTAAAGTAAGCTTCCCGAAAGATGGAACATTCGTTTTGATGAGATAATCAAAGAGTTTGATTTTATCAAAAACGTAGATGAACCATGCGTCTACAAAAGGGTTAGTGGGAGCGCGATAACATTTCTTGTGTTGTATTGAATTAGAGTTGACACACATAACAACATAGCAGACCCACTCACAAAGCTACTTTATGAAAGTCAATTTGATCGTCATAAAGACTAGATGGGTATTAGATACCAGAGTGATTGGCTTTAGTACAAGTGGGAGATTGAAAAGAATATGTCCTAAGTCCAATCAGGTATTAGGATTTAGGAATAACTTTTTATGTAATCTGTTTTGATTTCATTGATATTAATAAAAGACTTGTTTTGTTTTTATTACGGGCTCTATCTATTTAAGTGTTTAAATAAGATATACCATAGTTTAGAGTAAAGCTTTTTATGGATTATGATGAGATCATAATAGTGAAACCTAAAAGATGATAACTCTAAACTTAAATAGTTCCTGGTCGTAGGATTACTAACTGGTAATTAATAATCCGCAAAGATCGGTACATACTATGCTTGCTTCATTATGAAGGATGTCTGTTCTCATAGACATTTGTGTGGTGACACTATAGCTAGTATGTAGGTGCTTATTATAGAATAAGTTCACTGAACATGACTCGCCCAGCTGAACAACTGATGGAGTTCACTCACGTGTCAGCAGTTGTTCACATAGTGATAGTTGTACAAGTATCCTTAGACTTGAGGTCATCATAGTCATCTTGTGTACACTGAACTATGCTTTGGTTTAGTTCTTAGTCTCCAGGGACAATTATTAGGGCTCTACTGGGTATAGGAATTTGTACACGAAGATAGTGTATGATCAATAAAGGATCTACCCCTTCCAGTGAAGGAAGCGAATGTTCAAGGCTGATCCACTTATGCTAGTTCAGGAATCTCTGGCCAGAGTAAATGAAATTAGAAAGGAGTTTCTAATTTGCATAGAACTAAGCATAGTAAATGGTAAGCAAGTGATTGAATTAGATAGGCTTGACACGAGATCCATGCCTTGTATTTAATCGGGACATTGTAGGGTAGAAGGAGTTTATTGTACGGTAACTATTCACTGAATAGGTTCTTGGTATTCTAAGCAGTGAATTCATATTATCCGGATAGTCGCGATATGCTGAGAAGTATCCCTCACGATGTAGAATAAATGTGATTAATTAATTAATCATATTTAATAAATTAGAGAATTTATATAAATAATGATAAAATAGTTTTATTATTATTTATTTCTACTACCGGCTTAATATTGAACCTACAGGGTCACACCATAAAAAGAGAATGATTTAATGGTGGAGGAATTAATTAATAATGGCTGATAATTATTTATTTATGAAATAAATAATTAATTGACAAATTTAATAATTGATTAAATGAGATTTAATTGATTATAAATTAATTAAGAAAAGTTCTTAATATTATTAATTAAAGGATTTAATTTTTGGAAATTAAATCAAGAGAGAGAATTATTTCTAAAGTGTTTAGAAAAAGGATTAATAATTAAAAGGTGTTTTAATTATTAATGAGAATAATAAATGGGATAATAATAATATTATTTATGGGAAAATTTCAGTTGAAAATTTTGCCTATAAATATACTATTATAGACCATATTTTCATTCGAACCCAAAAACCCAAAAGTTTTAGAAAAACAAATTCTCTCCACCTCCTCTTCCTCCTTAACGTCGTTTTCTTGGTGGATACCGGTGGAGTGCTTCACGTTTGAGGAGCAGCTGCTAAGGATCTCCGAACGTTGCTTTTGGATCGCATATTAAAGGTTTGTAATCGATCTCTATGTTTTTACCACGATTTATATGCTTTTATTTGGATTTTATGTGTGTAAAAGTGTGTTGCCATGCCTCCGCTGCGTTTAAAATCCAACAAGTTCTTCTCGGTCTTCCTTTCCTTCTCACACCCGGCAACACTAAACCTTCAACTCTCCGCACTGGGGCCGATATACATCTCCTACGTACATGTCCAAACCATCGCAGTCTACCTTCCCTTACTTTTTATTATAGATGCAACTCGTAATTGCCTTTTGGAAAAACCAATCGACAATATATCTAACAAGGTGCGGCCACAAATCCAACGCAGCATCCTCATTTCCGCTACCACTAGTCGTTGTTTTTGGACCTTCGTTACCGCCCAACATTCCGCCCCATACAACAAAGCTGGTCTAATCGCCATTCGATAAAATCTTTCTTTTAATTTTAAAGTAATTTTTTATCACACAGTACTCCTGAAGCAACCATCCACTTTAACCATCCGGATCGGAGACGTTGAGTAACATCGGCATCTATCTTACCATCTTTATAAATCATAGATCCCAAATACTTGAAACTTTCTTTCAGAACTAATAAATTCTCTTCAATTCTAACATGAACCCCCTCTTCATCTGGTTCGGTACTAAAATTACACCTACATGTATTCAGTTTTTGAATGACTAACACGCAAGTCCGAAGTCTCCAATGTAACTCTCCATTATTCTAACTTCTCAGTAATCATCGACTTTATCTCATTAATAATAACTATGTCATCCGCAAAAAGTATACACCACGGTACAACATCCTGGATTCCTCAAGTGAGTACATTTATAATTATTACGAATAAAAATGGATTCAATGATGATCCTTGATGAAGTACTTTTTTTTTACCGGAAGATATTGAGTATCACCAACAGGAGTCCTAACGCAAGTCATCACTTTAGAATACATTGCTTGAATTGCTCTCACATATATCCAAGACACACCTTTACTCTCCAAACTTGTCCAGATTACACTGTGCGGAACACTATCATAAGCTTTTTTCAAATATGTAAATACCACTATGTTCCCTATATTTATCCATTAAACGCCTAAGAAGATGAATCGCCTCCGTTGTCGACCTACCAGGCATGAAACCAAATTGGTTTTATGACATTGTAACCTTTTTTCTAATCCTAATTTCAAGCACTCACTCCCATAATTTCATAGTATGACTTAAAAGTTTAATACCATGAAAATTACTACTATTTTGAGCATTACCATTATTCTTGTAAATTGGAATAACCATACTAAGATTCCATTCAAGTGTTATCTTATCAGTCCAAAAAATAAGATTAAATAGATGTGTCAACCACCGCTCACCTTCCTTACCTAAACACCATCATACCTCTATAGGTATTTCGTCTGGACCCGTGACTTTACCTTTACCCATCTTCCTTAATGCCCACTCAATTTCTTCTCTATTTATAGGTTGTATATTAGAATCACAATGCGATTGACGAACTATTTCCCACTAAATCTCCTATCCACTTATACGAGACTCATTAAATAACTATCTGAAATAGTGATACCATCTACATTTAATATCATCATCCTTAACTAACACGTATGCATCTTCATCCTTAATAAATCTGACAAATCCCAAATCTCGTTGTCTCCTTTCTCGAGCATTTGCTAGTTTATAAATTCCATTTACTCCCTCATTTATAGATAGACCTATATACATTTCTTCATAAGCCTTATCCTTTGCATCCGCAACAGCCCTTTTTACTAGATGTTTTGCTTCCTTATAGAGAGTTTTCTTTGTATCAAATTCCGCTTATTTATTGTAGCACATAAGCTCTTTAAAGCGTGTTTGTTTAGATTTTACTCGCTCGTGCACATCTTCATTCCACCACCACACCTGATTTTGATCATGGATTTTTCCCTAGGTGATTCCTAGCACATCTTTAGCCACACTCCAAATTAAAGAAGCCAAATGATCCCATATTTGGTGTTGTATAAAACATGCATATACCTTAACAAGGCTAAGATAATTTGTCAACCCTAAGTAAGTTGTATTGTTATCTAAATTTGTATTTTGTACTTGTAACACTTAAAGTTTGTAAAAATGCAAAGGAGCAGACTAGAGTCTTTTTCCTGAAACAGTATCAAGCCTAAGGATTCTATCTGGAAGAAGATCAAGTTGATCATGCCTCAGAAGAATTTTGAAGAAGCTTGGAGTTGAATAAATCTGTTTGGTTAAAAATACCCTAAGTCAAGATCTCTACAAGTCACATATTTAGTGTTATAGAGAAATCATTCGAGAACTCCAAATGACTTATCGAGAAGTCACGAAAGCTACTAGAGAACTCAGAGAGATATCGATAAGTCAAGAAGATATGAAGGTTGGAGATATCGACAAGTCCTTTCTTCACTAAAGAACCCAAAGTTATCGACAAGTCTATATTCATTATAGAACTCTGAGTTATCGATAAGTCAAAGTTCACTAGAGAACTCAGAGATATTGATAAGTCAAAATTCACTAGAGAACTCTAAGTTGTCGACAAGTCAAAGTGAAGACATGATGCTGAGAGATCTCGACAAGCCAAAGTTTCATTCGAGAACTTATAGACTTCTATAAGTCAAATTCACTAGAGCATTAGGGATCTCAATAAGTCATTATACTTATCGAGATGTCAAGATCTCTATATTCCTAATTGGAGATCTCGAGTGAAATTCTCAAAGTACAAAATCACAGACCAGTTCAATATTTAAGATAAACAATCAACAAACAATCCAACCAGCTGGATTGATAAGTCTACAAAATGTAGCTTGAAGAGTGTGCAAGATCAGTGGTGAAGATTAACTGACAGAGGAAGATCAAGATAATTACAGGATGCTAAAGATATGCTAAGCCAGAAATGGAAGAGTTACTTTTATATAAATAAAAAATGACAAGTGACAGTTTAGAAAAGCTAATAGCATGTCTTATTGTACACTGTGTAAACCAGCAGTTAACTGAATTATAAAGTTAACACTGGTCCTTTAGTCAGTTGTAACAATTTTGATAGAAATCTTGTAATTCTCTCAAGAAGAAGCTAAGCTCTTTATCAACAAAGAGCCTAGAAATTTTGTAGCAAAACATTCTTAATTTTAATATAAAATTAAGTGAGTTTTGAAGATTTGTGTTCTTATTTTCTGCAAGCTTAATTTCTGCATGAACACATTTATACTACAAGATTTAATTTACTTTGTTCAACCATAAACATTCAAGAAAAGCTCAAAAATATTAAAACACATTCACCCCCTATGTGTTATTCATTTCCTAACATTTGGTTTACATCATCTTCCACAAAGCTTATTTGTTCCAAATAAATTTGTTCCTTGAAAAGTCGTACTCTTTCACCCTTTAGATTTTATCATAAAATACGTGGTATCGCCTCCTGAATACCTATCGTTATCTCTCTCCTTATATAAATATCTATTACCAACAAACGAGCACACATCTCATCTGGAAACACTTTACAATCTTTGTAATTTTTGTTGTTTCTTCTCGTAATAAAATAATCTATTGTTAGGTCACACAACACTATAGAAGGGGGTTGAATATAGTGTTTATACAATCAAATCGATTTCGAACACAAGTATGTAACAATAATTAAATATATTCAATATAATAAACTCTGTTATAATAGAACAGTTGTTCTCTCTCAATGATGAACAATATCACTAAGAGCTTCTAGGTTACAATGTATAATATTCTCGATAATGAAAACACATGTAGCGTAAACCCTAAGCTGTGTTTATATATTACACATTTACAAGATATCTTCTAATTGATATGTAATATAATTATGTCTCCTAAAATATATCAATTAGATATTATCTTCTACAAGTCTTCTAGTCTTCTAACTCTTCATACATATCTTCTATTGTTTTAGTCACGATCCTTTCCTGTAAATCAGCTATTTTCCTTATCTGAAGTATCCGCACTTAAGTCCTGATATAAATCGTGACGGCCTTAAGTTCTGATATAAGTTCTGACTTCAGTAAATTCTGATTTCCAGTAAATCCTGATATTAAGTTTTGAAAACTAAACACAACAGATTAGACATGACATCTCAAATATATCTAACAATCTCCCCCAACTTGTAAATTATGAAAAATATACAAGTTAATAGATTTGATGATATCAAAAACATTTAAGTACAAATTCAATAAGAGTTTAATCAGACAACTAACTATAACTTACAGTCCTTGTAGCTTTTACCAATTTTACTGAGTCAATCTGAATCCAAAGTGATTCTTGACAAAGTTTGATATAAGCTTTTCTTCTTTATTCCTCAAGACTTGAGCTAGTCTAGCTTTGACTTGCTTCAATTCTTCATCTTGACTTCCAATCTGGTAGATTGCAGTCCTAAGTGCTGAGATATGGTTTCTTTCTAAACCATCACCAAGTCTGATCACCCTTGGATGAGAAGAGTCTTCATTATAACACAGACATTTCTCTTTCAGAATCACTTCAAGTTTAGCAAAATTTTCTTCATTGAAATTTCACTTCCATCATCTTCAACTATGTTTGGAACAAATTCTGTAACCCTTGATCCAGAAATTCTTACTTTATCTCTTATGGTCTTTATGATAAAATTTGACCATCTCCTGGTAATCTCAGACTTTATCTCCAAAAGATAATGAAAGAATTGAAGTTCTTTCAGAGATTTGTTCAACACATCTAATTCTGACATTTGATATGTTCTTCCATCTTCAAGAAATAAAATCAGATTTTCTTTGACATTATGCTTATCATGAGCATCTAGTACCACTTGAACAAATATAACTGTATCAAGGTATTTCTGTGTAACTTCTTCAAGAGGTTTGTCAGCCATTAAGAATAAATCTCTAGTAAGTACTTCAACTCCTGTCTTGATCTTGGCTTCTTCAGAACCTAATCCAGCTCTGTCTCTTGCTTCTCTGGATTTCAATCCAACAGTCATGAAATCAGATAACAGCTGGCTTTTCTTAGGATCTGATGGATTAACATTCTTCCATAGGAGTTTTCTCTAATCAGTAACTGTCAATTTGAGCATTGTCAGAGGTTGATATTTTGATGACTTGATCAGAATTTTATGTTTCTTCTGTAACTTGTTGTTCTTCATTCTGAACAATTTGAGCTGTGTCAGAGGTTGTCTTAGATTGTTCAGTTATCTTCCTTCTTTTTATAGTTTGAACAGTTTCATCTACTGCAGCAGCATCATCAAATACTTGAACCAGTTTGCATACATGTTTCATCAGGATTTGAGGAATCTTCATCTCCTATGGCTTTGTTGGTTCATCAATCTTTCCTTTCCCTTTATCCTTGGGATCAACTTGTGATCTTGTCTTGGGCTTTGAAGCCTCAGAATTTGACCTTCATAAATAATGAGATTAAAAAATGATAATAAGAATTTTAAAAGTATTAAAGACAAATAATTTATTTTCACAAATTTAAATAATTATGTATAAAAAATAGACATAGTACAAATTTTCCCATAATTTTTAAAATAAGCTTTGATATCTAAGTTTTAGAAATAAAAAATATGAATATATAAATTTATAAAATTATAAAAAAGAGTATATATTAAAGTATAAATATATAAATTTATAAATATAATAAAATATTCAAAAATTTGGGCCCTTGGTAAAAGCGGGCTAAAGACCGCCAAATTTATTTTAACAATTTTCACAGCACCGCCCAATTTTTACAAAAGTGGGTTCATTTTACTCTTCCAGAATATACCTTCACTCACCTCGCTCTCGTTCCCCCCTCTCTCTCTCACTACTACCTTCACTATCTTGCCTGCTTTTAATCTCTTTCCTCTCTCTCGCTTTTAATCTCGATTACATAATTAGATGTTTGCACTTTGAATAGCTAAGGTTAATTGATTTTTTCATCAAATTAGGGCTCAATTGATTTTGGTGGAGCCTTTAGTTCTTAAGATTAGAAGTTTGGTTCTTCATATAATCTCTCTCTCTCTCTCTATATATATATATATATATATATATATATATATATATATATATATATATCCCTCATCTCCCTCTCTCTGATTTTAGGTGTTTAATTAGGATTTGCGTTTCAAAATTTTGAATTAAGGTATTTCGATTGTAGGGCTTCGTTTTATATTTATTTATTTTTTATTTTTCGTTTTGATATTTATTTGATTTACGTTCTTCATTTCGATGTATAGTTGGTTCGTGTTCTTCGTTCTTCATTTCGATGTAATGATATTGATATTATGACAGAATATTTCAATTTCATTTTGGATTCCTTTTCTTTCCTAGTCTTAGCATGGTGCTTTGGCTTCTATACTTCAGAGTTTTTTCTTATTGAGTATTTTTAAGAATATTCTGAATGGTTTAATGTTGTACTGAATTACAAGGAGGAGAATGAATATAAAGTTTCTTTAGTTTGATGTTTTTGGTATACGTTTTGTGTGAGATCGTCATCTTCTGAAATTATCTTGTTATTTGTCATGATCTTTTAAATAATATAATGGATTGTATACATCTTTTTTGGTTGCAGAAAATGGTAGTGAAATTGGAGATATATGAAGACAGAGAGAAGACCAAGGCCATTAACGCAGTTTCTAGACTCTCAGATTTGGTAATTGGTACCCGTGTTTCATTAAACATTCATGATATGCAAGTTTATATACTAGTAAAGTTTTAATTAAATCTTCAGGTTTATTTGATAATGTAAATATTGGAAGTGAATTGGATTTATAAAAAAGGCTTTTTTGCTTAAGGGGATAAAGAGATTGTAAAGAATTTTCTCCTACATAAGTTGCAACTGCATGTAATTAATTGTCTCATTCGGCGTAAAAAAGCATGTCCATATGTTTTGGCCTTGACTGGTACGTCCTATATGTAAAATGTAACCAAGATCAAAAGTGTTGCTTGTAACAAGATTATTAATGTATTTATGCTGATTGCTTTCAATTTAAATTGTTTTTCATCTTGGAATGACAGAGTTGGGAGAGATGTTTGCAACATCGAAGAGCAAGAAGGGTGTTAAAGTTGAAACATAAGAGAAACCATGTTAGAGTCTGAGAGAAGGTATCCTATCAATAAACAAGACTACATACTATTTGTGGAAGTTGGTGACGGTGTTAGCGCCACTGTGTACAAAGCTTTATGTGTTCCGTTTGATGAGAAAGTAGCAATTAAGGTTCTTGATCTGGAGAAGTGTAATAATGACCTGGTATATAGGACTATTTTTTTCGTATATCCCTATTCTTTGATACTTATTCAAGTACTTGGTTTGTCATACCATATTACTACATCAACCCTCGTCATGTGTTATCTCTTCACATACTTATGTCATATGAAAATGATGCTTTTCAATATTGTACCTCACACTATTTTAAAATTGCATGCAGGCATGGCGCTCTTAGTTTCTTTAGGCTATTCAAAAGCCTGACTGATTAGTTGTTATTATTGTTGTTTTCAGTACTTGATTCCAAGATCAAAACATGTTCCTATTTTCACAGCCTACCTAAAACTTATATTCAGAATTAATAATGTGGTAGTGCTTAACATATGATAGTCATCTAAATGGTTAATTTCAATTGTGAATGGGGAAATTTATAATAACCGTTTTAATCCCTTTTTATTTTTTTATTTTTTGCATTAATATAATTGAACTTTAGTTGACAACTGTTGCATGGCCATTGCGGAAGTAACTATCGGTCATTGTTTATTAGCAAACAGTATTTGACCAGAGGTCTATTCTTTTACACTGCCATCACAATTGACAAAGCTTGATGATCAATTTGAGGTCATGGATAATTTTAATTATTAATGCTCACAGGACTTATAATACATGTGCCTCCATTGAGACTTGAATCAACGACCTGTTGTTACCAAGAAAAATGGGGTATTTGCTAGACTAAGTATCAGGAAATAGAAATTATATCAACTAGTTACTGTTACAAAGGATCAAAGTGCTGTCCTCTAATTTTTATGAGTAGACTGTAGAAAAGTTTTAAATGCTAGTACTTGGTGGATGATTTTCTTCATAGTTTGAAAGCTAACATTTGTTATGCAGGGCACTGATCAGGTCTTGGTATAAAGAAAACTGTGGACGAAAGTTTGAATTTAGTCATGTAATCAGTAATTAACATATAGTTCTTATTGTCCATTCTAAAGGGTTTGCAGCAATTTGACAATGAACATGAATTTAAAATCATAGTGCTCCCTTTGTCTATGATTATTGACATAACATTAATATAGGTCTCAATATCTATTAAGTGTAGTTGATCTGCTAAAAATCATATACTTTCCCTTTTCCATGGCCTAACAGTTTCTTTTCATTGATGCTAATTGCTTGTGTGGTTAATAATAAATCTTAATTTATTTTTTTTCAGTTTGTAGATGTTTGGTCATGTGGAGTGACATTGTATATTTTTCTAGTGGGAAAATAACTTTTTGTTGACCCAGAGAAGCCTCAAAGTTTTAGGAAGACTATACAGGTGAATTTAACATTAAGTTTTTTAAAATTAATGTGAATTCACATCATATTTTGTCTCCAAAAAAATTTGCATGTTTGTCTTTGATTACCTATCCTCTGTTGTACTCCATTTATGTACATCTATAGAAATAGCATACTTAGGGGAATGTTTGAAATGTTTAAAAAAGGATAACCCCTCAACCCTATGGATTTGTACACTTAGATAACAATACTATTTTTCACTAGCATCTAATTTAGATATGATTTCATTGAACCAAGATAGCGAGAGTTAATCCTCATGGGGCATAGAAACAAAGTTGAGCAAGATTATAGTACTTGTTTCTTAATGCATGCATTTTTTGAATTGAATGAAGATGCATACTTTCTGATGATACTGTTTTGTTGCTGATTTTATCACTATATCTTCTATATATATGATACTGTTTTATTTCTGATGATGTTTGAGACTAAAAGACATATATTAATGGTTCTAGAATTAATCTACATATTGTTTAGCTTTTAAATGCAGCCACCTCTATTTCTATACATTAATATTCTTGCTTCGTCTTCTATTTCAGTTGAATTTTGTTTTCCAACTGTAAAGGAACTATATTTCTTTTTTGAATCAATTATATTTATGTAAGGTGTATCTGGCCCCTTTTCGGTTCATGTAAAAGGATCAGTCTATATAAGTAATCATGCCAGCTTTATGCTATTTTGTTGTGCTTTCATGCTTCGCTTCAAGACTGCTGACTTTTGAATTAGCTAAAATAATCTAAAAGTGTGTTTGGCTCGCTCGCAGATGATGTTTTACGAGTTCATGCCTAATGGTGATAATTGAGCTGCAAAGGCTAGAGTAAAGACAAATGCAACAAGCCGTAAGGCGTATGGTACACCAATAACTGGCCGCAGCAGCTTCTAGTACCAGTGTTTTTCAAGTTTATAAGCGCATAACGCTATCTATTAAGTGGTGAACTAGTTTAACTTTTGTTTATGTAGTTTAACTTTTGTTGGATGTTGGATGTTTGATGTTTTAGTAGGATGGTTGTTGGATGGTTGGATGTTTTGGGAGGATGTTTGTTAGATGTTTGCTGTTTTGGATGTTTTATTGAATTTGGGGTTGCTTAAATACCAATAGCACATTTTCAATTTCTTATTTGTCAAAGTGTTATATTAGCTTCATAAACTATTACCATAGACAATGTAAAATGTTTCAATAGCTTGCTTACAAATGTTACATTAGCTACTAAAAGTGTTACCATAGGTTCTTAAAATAGACAATAAAAGTGGGACCCACATGCCACGTTACTACATGCCACATCATCAATGTAGGCCCACACTGCCACATCAGCATGCCACGTTGCATGCCACGTCAGCATGCCAAGTCAGCATTCCACGTCATTTTGAAAATTCAGTGTCTCTCTAATGTAACATACATTTTACGTTACATTTGGACTATTTTTTGTTACCTTAGGGGCCTAGGGTAACAGAAAAGGCCATGTTACAATATGCAATGTTTATGTTAGATTAGGTACCCTAAGCTATCACCGAAAATAGCAAACTTAAATTTTATGTTACCTTAGTCTGTTTTTGGCCTTTGGTAACATTAAAAGGGCCCTGTTGTAACATTTTTTTTTGTTTCAACAGGCTATTTTTGGTGTAGTGGAAGCTGGAAAAAAATGAAGTAAAGTTGAAGTCCTCCAAGAATGCATCTGAGTTGGTTGGACAATACCATGAGAAACATAAGCCATGTGCAAATATTGCTATTGGTCTTGATTATGATGTCTTGAACATCAAGAAGAAAAATATAGGTGACAAAGAAAAAGCAACAGAAAATGAAAATATTCCAGCAATGTTGAAAAAGGTAGTTTCACCTATGTTCAAGGCATGTGAAGTTAACTTCATTGAAGAAGAGTTGATTATCAAGTAAGAAATTGTTGATGAAGATAATGTGAAGAAAAATGCAGAAGTAACTCAATCTTGCAAAGCTGAAGAGAAGCTCATGGAAAACCAAGGTTCCAAGACACCTATCAAAGAAATCAAAACTGAAGATGCAAGAAAGAAGAAGAAAAATAGAAATGAGAAAATTGGGACAAACAAAAGCAACAACTTTGCTTATGTTGTAGATGCTCCAAGAAAGAAATGTGAGAAATGTGGCTCGGTGAATCACCTAATGTGACGGCCTCAACCCCGGGGTCAAGAGTTGACATCATCAACAACCATAATAACAAACATAATATAATCAATTCCATGATGGAATATAAATACGACCCCTTTACCAAGGTCTTTTCCAGGTTTAAAAATGATTTAGGTTATAATCCTCACAAAACCAATTTACTACAAACAATCCTGACAATAATCTTAATACAACTCAACAGACCAGCTTTGGTCTGACGCAACTACCTCGAAGGAGCCTGGCATGGAAGGAACTGGAAATGTGCCCCAACTACCACGGAAGAATCTCCTAGGTATCTGCAATATATTTATAAAACATTTTGCAAGGGTGAGCAATCAATTGCTCAGTAGTACCACTATATGAATAATAATCAAAAACAGTTTATGCTAAATATTTATAGGAACAGAAATCATAACTCGTTTATAGAAAATAAGAAAAATATGTATAAACTGGATATCAATAACTAGCATGCTTTGTAAAACAAAATCAACAGTAGTGTGCAGTGCATAAATACCAGAGTTCAATTTTAGCATGCTATTTTCATTTTCAAATCTTTCATTACATTACAGGAACCATAAACCATTTGTCCAGTTACGGGGACCATAAAATCACTTGTTCCGTTACGGGAACCTAAAAATCACTTGTTCCATTACGGGAACCTCAAAATCACTTGTTCCGCTACGGGAACCTCAAAATCACTTGTTCCATTACGGGAACCTCAAAATTTTGCTCAAATATGAAAGTATTGGATGATCCATGGTGAGACAGCTGATCAGGGTATCTCCATAGGACGACTCTCTTGGCTATCCTATGAAACTTGTTTCGGAACTCAGAGACTAGCTAGGTCCCTGTCACGCTGGGCTGGTGGTTATAACAGGATGCACAACCACTTCGCCTCTTACTCTATCTTCCTGGCCGTTACGGGCCCTTGTGCACGCTCATCTAATTATCTAAATAATTTTATCCAGTCTTCCAAACCACTTACCTATCTCTTTTCAAAACAATTCTAACACAACACACTTTCCAAACATTTTCATTTTATTCAAATTTTAGAGATAGGGACTTTCAGAAGTTACTTTTCCCCCAAAACACAAGTTAACAAAACAATTTGAACACAGGGGATACGTAACTTAAAACATTATGTTCTAGTACGTAAATTTAAATCAATAATTATTCATATATTACTGAACCATAAAGATATGGTCAGGGGTACTTGCCTTGCAGAGCTTTACAACTATTCCTGATTGACCTTGAACCGATTTGGACACTCGGCTTTATCGCCTTACTATTTGACTATTCTAGATCCGACCTCGACACTCAGGTCCTTTTCTTGGAACCTTGCGGAGCTTGTCGATTGATCACTAGGTTATCTTTAATCCAGTGCCAACTCTCGGGCCTTCCGACTAGAACCTACAAAGTTGATATACCCTAACTTAGACATTCGATTATGCTTGACATATCCTTGCTAACAATCTACCCGTACGTTAACAAAACCTGACTCGTAACATACTCAATATTATAATACACGTATCAATTAGGGTTCACGTTCTCGAAAATCGGTTCGGTGTTCATTTCCGGAAAATACGTATACTCGTCGTTTTACGAAATTAGGGTTATTGGTTTTGGCAAAATATTTCACAACAACGTACAATTAAGTTTCGTATAAAACATATATATGCATTTATATATACTCGCTCGACGTCCCGATAATTATTGGATACGCTCCCGAGTTTCCGTAATTTAATTTCCCAAAAAT
Organism: Apium graveolens; assembly: GCF_009905375.1. Lineage (NCBI taxonomy): Eukaryota > Viridiplantae > Streptophyta > Magnoliopsida > Apiales > Apiaceae > Apium > Apium graveolens. The sequence goes on from NC_133653.1 coordinate 233,542,119, forward strand.
CGGGCAGCACTTTCTTTATTTATCGGACTATTCCGTCGAAGTAATTCGACGTCAAATCCCAATCACAACAATCGCAACAATAATCCAATCACAAACCAATTCAACAAATCCCAACCACCGATTCAAACCAATTAATTATTATTATTATTACTCATATTTTATATTTTTATTCGTATTTTATATTTCTATTTATAGGACTCAGAAATGATTCATCATGGTCCACCGTCCGCTCGTAAAAATTTACGGATGGCGGCAAAATTCATTGGTACCCGATAAATTCGGGTGTCCAAATGAAATTCACCGATAAATTAAAATAAACTTTCGCACGTAATAGATTTATTTCATGAATTATTACTCAAATATTTCTTTCTGTAGAAACAATTAAAACCAAATTAAGCTAACTGAAACCACATACGCACGTGCGTGTGAGCCACCTCGCCGGAAAGGAATCCGGCGGCCGGAGAACAGAGTTCAGGCAACAGAGCAAAGATAAAACAACAACAGAGGGGTCACAGGAACATATATATATGACACAGGTATATATATATATACCAACAGAGAAACAAACCGGAGAAATCACCGGAGTTAACCGGAACGGGACTGCGACGGCAAGCCAAGAACCGAAAACGGGAACAACAGGGGTTCGCGGGGAAGAATACGGGGAGAACAGAGGAAAGAATAGAAAAGAGGGGAGAAAATCAGAGAGATTTGTTGAGAGAAAGAGAGAAAATCGAGATGAGAGAGACTGGAGACTGGTGAGGATAAGAACAATTATATTTATTTATTAGGTGCTCTCCTGATTTTAATCCACCCGAATACATCTAACGAATAACTACGGGTGAAGCTAATCTCGTAATTCGCCAAAACAGTTTTAAAATATCATAAATAATTCGAAGCTACTAAAAATAAATTTTTCAATATTTTCAACTTATTCTTGAATCGCGCTTTATATCTGCATTTCATAATTAATGAACCAAGCTGTACTTCAAACAATTTCAGGAAATCAAGAAAATAGTCTTAAAATATTATAAATATCCCGAAGTTAACAAAAACATAAATTTCATAATTTTAAAATAATTTCTGAAACACAATTTATACCCGCTTCTATCAATTAAACGAATTAACGCGCGGTGAAATTAATCCCAAAAATTCCCAAAATAATTTTAAAATTCTCGAAATATTCCAAACTTAATAAAATATGAGTTTCTTAATTTTTGGAGGATTCTGGAATTAAATACGGATTTTACCAATAAATGCAATCAGAAAATCATACAGGGCTAAATAATTGATAAAATATTGATTTTTAAATTTTATAAAATCCTAAAAATAATTATTGTAATTATAAATCCATAAAAACATTTTTAGAGATATTTCAAATATCTATGGAAAATAAAAATGCAATAAAAATCACTTTTAAAAGTGAAACAAAATCATACAATCCAATAATTAACCACACAATTCAATCTCATACACTAGTAATCACATATACATAATAACAAAGCAATAACCCGCTGACAGAACCCATATACATATTTTATTTATTTAACTATTCAATAATTACACATTTAAATAATACTAAAAATATACGAGTCGTTACATCCTTCCCCCTTTAAAAAGATTCGATCTTCAGAATCTGATCTAACTAAACAAGTGAGGATAATAATCAAGAATATCTGACTCTAACTCCCGAGTAGACTCTTCTACTCGAGGATTTATTTAAAGAATACTCACTATGGATATAAACTCATTTCTAAGGACTCACTCTTAACGACCTAAGATTTGGGTCGACCATTCCACGTAGAACAAGTTTTGATGAGAGCCCATTGGCTCCTAATCAACGACTTGATTCAAATCAGAAACATATCGCTCTAGCATTGACACGTGGAACATAATACAAATTTGCTGTAATCGCGGCGGTAACATCAACTCATGGGCAATTTTACCTATATTTCTCAATACCTCGAATGGTTCAATATATTTAGGACTCTACTTGTCCCTTCTATTCGAACTCAACCAATCTCTTTCAAGGTGAAATTTTTGTCAATACCAACGATCCTATTTCTATATCCATACTTTTTTGATATAAGTCCGCCTTCTTTCTTTGTCTATACCGAGTTACTTCAATTCATTTCCAAATCAACACCACTGCATCTTTGGTGAGCTGAATTAACTTAGGACCTAACAACATTTCTACTCCCACTTTCTCTCAATAGAGTGAGGACCCGCGCTTATGTCCATACAAGGCTTCACAAGGTAGCATTCCCTTACTAGCATGATAACTATTAGCATAGAAAACTCAATCAATGGTAGGTGATTACCTCAGTTTCCTTTTTAAACCCAACATATATACTCTCAACATATCTTATATTATCCAAATCATCTTCTCACTTTGACCATTCGTCTAGGGATGATAGGCAGTACTCATTTTCAACTTAGTTTCCAAACATTCAAACACCTCTTACTCATTTTCATCCGTTAAGGTTGGAAAGTAATCTCATATATTCACTTCTTATCACCTTCAGGTATTCGAACTCCAACTTTTACTCTTTCCAATTTTTTTTATTCATTCCTAAGTGATCTTAATCACATTCAATCCTTCTTTTCTACTCAATACATCTGTCCCTAAATGGACCTTGCTTGGTTGGTAGTTACTCAAACAACCGTGGCTCATAATCAATTTTGACCAGAATTTCATACTTTTGAAGCTTAGTATACAATTGCTACTTTTCAACCCTTAGAAGGCATCTCTTCAGGTGTTCAACTTGGTCTTCCTTAGTCCATGAATGGGCGAGGATGTTATCAATAAATACAATTACAACATCCAAGTTCTCCTTAACATTATGTTCATTAAACCCTTAAACGCGACTAGTGAAGTTGCTAATCCAAATAACATTACCCGAAACTCGCAGTGTCCCCATCTCATTCTAAACAGGGTCTTTAGTATGACCTCAGACTTAACCTTCAACTGACGATAGCCTGCCCTGGGTCAACCTTAAGAACCAACACGTTCCTTCCATTGAGTTATATAAATAATCAATTCTATGCAGGGGTTACTTATTCCTATTCGTCAACTTATCCAGCTTAAATACTTTCGTCTTCGCATCTCCACATATGGTGGATCTACCTTATATCCTTAGCTTATTACTCCTTTTCTCACATGCTTGGAAGAACCTCTTATCTTGCTTCTACACCTAGAAACGTACCTTACTATTGGCTTCCTTACACTTTATAATTCACTTCTTCTGAAAATCAACCTTTGCCTTATGACATGGGATGTAGTACCTTGAGTAACTATTTCAAAAATCCTTTCAATATGCCCAACCTTCCCACAATTATAACAAGTAACTTCTGGATTTTCTGGATTGCATTCCGACGTATAATGACTCTTATGAACACATTTGAAACATTGAACATTCTTTGCTTTCGGATCTGAAAATCACATTAGAATTTATCTTAATCTAATTGGAACCAACTTCTATCTAACTGACCATTAGTTGGTAAAATTAACTAGCTCTCTCTTTTAATTGATCAATTGGAGTATCAACAGAAACATCAATAACGCACAAAAGTATAAGTTGTAACTTTAAAAGTAGGGTATTTTTCCAAAAATTTGGGCAGCATTTCCTCTGTATTATTGACTACCAGTCGGACTCAAGCCGATACCAACAATCAACCCACAACCATATCAATCTATCACCATCAATCAAACCACCAACAAGTATACTAACCAATTACCACCACTCAACTCCACGATTCACAATACCGTGACACATAATATATTAATAACCATATGTATCACTAACCAACATAACAAAACGGGGTTGGCTATTTCAGCCACAACTACAAAAAAGCAACCTCGCAAACCAGGTTAATTTAAGGAACTCTGAACTCTGCTAGGCATACTAGTCCAAGTTTCAACCCACCACTCTTCTAAAGGCGGTTTCCTATCATTTCGCATAGACTCATCTACCACTGAATTAACTTTTCTAATACGACAACCTTCTCCAATGGATCTCAAATCCTTTCTGCTGCCATTATTCCAAAATAGCAACCGAATATAGACTTTTACTCCTCCTGACGGTCAACTCTTTGTTACTTTCCATAACTAGGACGGTCTAACTACAGAGGTTACCGAAGAAATTCATTGTCATAGAATGCCAAATAAAATTTCAAAATCAAGGTAATCCATTCTGAAAGAAAAGTGAAGAAGACGTGGATATGACTGGGAGCAACCATACAAGTACGTAAGATGGCCAGTCTTAGTAACATACAGTTTACAACACATAATTCGGTGGCGTCCCACCAAACCCTTTACCACACAGACAAATAGTCAAATCATATGTATTGTTTGCCCCAATCAACCGATAGAACCTCTACCAGACATTTCCAATGATACCTAAATACAAGGGAGACTTATTAAAAGCTAGGACAGTTCCATCCAATTCTCAATAAGCGTCAGGGTTACACCTTCGAAACCCCCAACTGAACTCTTAGACTCGCTCCTCTGATTGAGTTGCTGACTCACATCTATATATAAACCTTCCTGCACTCTTTTGACTCTAATCCTAACCTAAATCAGGGACTCAAACCTGTAGCTCTGATCCCAACTGTGACGGCCTCAACCCCGGGGTCAGGAGTTGACGTCATCAACAACCACAATAATAAACATAATATAATCAATTCCATGATGGAATATAAATACGACCCCTTTACCAAGATCTTTTCCAGGTTTAAGTATGATTTAGGTTATAATCCTCACAAAACCAATTTACTACAAACAATCTTGATAATACTATCGTAATACAGCAACTCAACAGACCAGCTTTGGTCTGACATAACTACCTCGGAGGAGCCTGGCACGGAAGAAACTGGAACTCTGCCTCGACTACCACGGAAGAATCTCCTAGGTATCTGTAATACATATATAAAATATGTTGCAAGGGTGAGCAATCAATTGCTCAGCAGTACCACTATATGCATAATAATAAAAAACAGTTAATGCTAAACATTTATAGGAACATAAATCATAACTTGTTTATAGAAAACAAGTAAACTATATATAAACTGGATATCAATAACTAGGATGCTTTGTAAAACAAAATCAACAGTAGTGTGATGTGCATAAATACCAGAGTTCAATTTTAGCATGCTATTTTCATTTCCAAATCTTTCGTTCCATTACGGGAACCATAAACCATTTGTCCCGTTATGGGGACCATAAAATCACTTGTTCCGTTACGGGAACCTAAAAATCACTTGTTCCATTACGGAAACCTCAAAATCACTTGTTCCGCTACGGGAACCTCAAAATCACTTGTTCCGTTACGGGAACCTCAAATTTCACTAAGATATGAAAGTATTGAATGATATGTGGTGATACAGCTGATCGGGCTATCTCCATAAGACGACTCTCTTGGCCATCCTATGAAACTTGTTCCGGAACTCAGAGACTAGTTAGGTCCCTGTCACGCTGGGCTGGTGGTTATAACAGGGTGCGCAACCACTTCACCTCTTACGCTATTTTCCTGGCCGTTACGGGCCCTTGCGCACGCTCATCCAATTATCTTGTCAATTTTATCCAATTTTCCAAACAACTTACCTATCTCTTTTTAAAAAAATCTATCACAGCATACTTTCCAAAACATTTTCATTTTATTCAAAGTTTAGAGATAGGTACTTTCAGAAGTTACTTTCCCCCCCAAAAACACAAGTTAACAAAACAATTTGAACACAAGGGATACGTAACTTAAAATGTTCTGTTCCAGTACGTAAATTTAAATTAACAATTATTCATATATTACTGAACCATAAAGATCTGGTCATGGGTACTTGCCTTGCAGAGCTTTACAACTATTCCTGATTGACCATGAACCGATTTGGACACTCGGCTTTATCGCCTTACTATTTGACTATTCCGGATCCAACCTCGACACTCAGGTCCTTTGCTTGGAACCTTGCGGAGCTTGTCGACTGATCACTAGGTTATCTTTAGTCCAGTGCCAACTCTCGGGCCTTCCGACCAGAACCTACAAAGTTGAAACACCCTAACCTAGACATTCGATTATGCTGGACATATCCTTGCTAACAATCTACCCGTACGTTAACAAAACCTGACTCGTAACATACTCAATATTATAATACACGTATTAATTAGGGTTCACGTTCTCGAAAATCAGTCCGGTGTTCGTTTCCAAAAAATACGTATACTCGTCGTTTTACGAAATTAGGGTTATTGGTTTTGGTAAAATATTTAACAAGAACGTACAATTAAGTTTCGTATAAAACATTTATATGCATTTATATATACTCGCTCGACATCTCGATAATTATTGGATACGCTCCCGAGTTTCCGTAATTTAATTTTCTGGAAATCGGGCATCACTTTCTTTATTTATCGGACTATCCCGTCGAAGCAATTCGACGTCAAATCCCAATCGCAACAATAATCCAATCACAAACCAATTCCACAAATCCCAACCACCGATTCAAACCAATTACTTATTATTAGTACTTGTATTTTATATTTGTATTCATATTTTATGTTTCTATTTATAGGACTCAGAAATGATTCATCACGGTCCACCGTCCGCTCGTAAAAATTCATCGCGAACGGCGACAAAATTCATTGGTTCCCAATGAATTCGGGTGTCCAAATGAAATTCACCGATAAATTAAAATAAACTTCCGCACATAATAGATTTATTTCACGAATTATTACTCACATATTTCTTTCTGCAGAAACAATTACAACCGAATTAAGCTAACTGAAACCACACACGCACGCCGTATGAGCCACCTCGCCAGAAAGGAATCCGGCGGCGGCCGGAGAACAGAGTTCAGGTAACAGAGCAAAGATAAAATAGCAACAGAGGGGTCACAAGAAAAATATATATACGACACAGGTATATATATACACACCAACACAGAAACAAACCGGAGAAATCACCGGAGCTAACCGGAACGGAACTGCGGCGACAAGCCAAGAACCGAAAACGGGAACAACAGGGGTTCGCAGGGAAGAATACGGGGAGAACAGAGGAAAGAATAGAAAAGAGGGGAGAAAATCATAGAGATTTGTTGAGAGAAAGAGAGAAAGAGAGATGAGAGAGACTGGAGATTGGTGAGGATAAGAACAATTATATTTATCTATTAGTGGCTCTCCTGATTTATAATCCACCCGAATACACACCAAATTTTATCAGTCTAACGAATAATTACGGGTGAAGTTAATCCCGTAATTTGTCAAAACAGTTTTAATATATCATAAATAATTCGATGCTACTAATAATAATTTTTTCAAGAATTTCAACTTATTCTTGAATCACGCTTTATATCCACATTTGATAATTAATGAACCAAGCTAACTTAAAACAATTTTAAAAAATCACGAAAATAGTCTTAAAATGTTATAATTATCCCGAAGTTAACAAACATAAATTTTGCCATTTTAAAATAATTTCTGAAATACAATTTAATAAAAATAATTTTAAAATTCTCGAATATTTCAAACTTAATAAAATATGAGTTTCATAATTTTTGAAGGATTCCGGAATTAAATACGGATTTTACCAATAAATACAATTAGAAAATTATACAGGGCTAAATAATTGATGAAATATTGATTTTTAAATTTTATAAAATCCCAAAAATAATTATTGTAATTATAAAACCATAAAACAATTTTAGAGACATTCCAAATATTTATGGAAAATAAAACTGTAATAAAAATCACTTTTAAAAGCGAAACAAAATCATACAATCCAACAATTAACCACACAATTCAATCCCATACACCAGTAATCACATATACATAATAACAAAGCAAAAACCCGCTGACAGAACCCATATACATATTTTATTTATTTAACTATTCAACAATTACATATTTAAATAATACTAAAAATATACAATTCGTTACACCTAACTCACCTTTGTAAGAAGGTTGTTAGCAAGCCAGTTGAAGGAGCCTGCAAATACAATGAAGCAGATGCAAAAGATCCCTACCCATTCTGTGACAAGTTTGATTGCATCCCTTGTAACTTGAAAGTGATGAAAAGTTGCCACAAGTTGAGAGTAGACCTAAAAGAAACAAAGATTGAGTCTACAACAGATAGGGAAAATGCACAACAGTCAATGGATTCTATTTTATCTGAAACAACTCATTCAACTTATGCTAAATCAGTTAACAAGAAGAAAGTGCCCAACACTGCTTGGGTTGATAAACACACTTAAAACTCATTGTGTACAGGGAAAAATGAAGAAGGTCATATGAATCATAGACGGTGGATGTTTCAGACATATGACAGGTGATAAGGCCCTGCTATCATAATTTGAGGAGAAGGCTGGCCCTTTGGTGACCTTTGGAGACAACAGCAAAGGATTCACAATGGGATATGGCAAGATTGTTTCTGGAAATATTGTCATTGATGATGTAGCACAAGTTGCTGGTCTTGAAGTGAATCTTCTCAGTGTTAGCCAATTTGCAGATAATTGTTTTGAATTTTTATTCAACAAAGAAGAATGCAATTTTATCAGCAAGAAAATTGGTGAAGTTGCTCTAAAAGGAGCAAGAAAAGGAAGTTTATTTGTTGCAGACTTGGACTCAATAAATAAGGATGGAATTTGTTGCTTCTACACCAAGGCATCAGAAGAACAAAGCAAGTTATTGCATAAAAAGTTGTCTCACTTGAATTTTAAGGCGATCAAAACACCTTGGTCAAAAAGGAGTTAGTAAGAGACATGCTTAATCTGAAGTTTGCTCAAGTTGAAGTTTGTGAAGCTTGTCAAAAAGGAAAAATGAAAAGATCAAGTCACAAGTCAAAAATTGTGAATTCTATAAGTGCACCATTACAAGTTATTCACATGGACTTGTTTTGGTCAGTAAATGTCTTATCAATTTCAAGGAACAAATATGCACTTGTGATGGTGGATGATTTATCAAGATACACTTGGGTAGAGTTCATGCACTTTAAAGATGAGACTCCACACATCATAGTTGAGCACATCAAGAAGATAGAAAAATAGGCTGAATATTATAATTGTGTAAAAAGATTGAGAAGTGATAATGGAACAGAATTCGGGAATGCAACATTGTGTAAATTCTGTAAAATCAAAGGCATTGTTTAAGAATTCTCAGCTGCTAGAACACCTCAACAAAATGGAGTAATTGAAAGAAAGAATAGAACATTAGTTGAAGCTGCTAGAACAATGCTGCAAGATGCCAAGTTGGCAACAAGTTTCTGGGAAAAGGCTATTAACAATGCATGCTACACTCAAAATAAATATCTCATTAACAAGGCTCATGGAAAATCACCTTACTCAATCATGTCTAAGAGAAAGCCTATTGTAAAGCATCTTCATGTGTTTGGAAGCAAGTGTTATATTTTAAAAGACAACTCTGAATATGTGGGAAAATTTGACTCAAAAATTTTTGAAGCAATTTTTCTGGGATATTCATTAGAAAGAACTGCCTACAAAGTCTATGTGATTGATCAAAAGAAGATTATGGAAAGCACATATGTGACTTTTGATGATGACAAGTGTCTAGGCTTGGAATGCCTTGATGATAATGAAGATGAAGCCCTTGTATTTGAAAATCTCAACATTAATAGTGATTCTGATGAAGAAGATGAAGTTAATGCACAATATATGATAAATGAAGAGATTAATGAATAGGAAAATCATGGAAATGGAAGCTCATCTCAAACACCTGAATTAGAAAGCATAAACTCAGGGGGAGAAAGAGAAGAAGGATCTATCAGTCATACCAATAATGAAGAAAATGATGAAGGCACAGGTCAGCAAACTCACATAAGGAAGTGGGATAGAAATCACACTAGAGAAGAAATTATTTTTGATCATACTACTGGTGTGAGAACTAGAAGCGCAAATGCTAATGAGTGCCTACATGCATGCTTTATATCTCAAGTAGAGCCTAAGAAAACTGAAGAAGCTTTAATGGATCCTGATTGGATATCTGCCATGTAGGAAGGGATGAATCAGTTTGAAAGGAACAAAGTTTGGGAGTTAGTTCCTGCACCAAAGAAAAAAAGTATAATTGGAACAAAATGGGTGTTCAGGAACAAAATGGATGAAAATGGTACATCTACAAGAAACAAGGCAAAGTTGGTTGCAAAAGGCTACTCACAGGAAGAAGGAATTGATTATGATGAAACTTTTGCTCCAGTTGCAAGACTTAAAACAATAAGAATCTTTCTAGCATTTGTTGCACATTCAAATTTCAAAGTGTATCAAATGGATGTTAAGAGTGCCTTCCTAAATGGTGAGTTAGAAGAAGAAGTGTATGTGCAACAGCCACCTCGCTTTGAAGATCCAGAATTTCCAAATTTTGTCTACAACTTACCCAAGGCTCTATATGGACTAAAGTAGGCACCTAGAGCTTGGTTTGATTCATTTTCAGAATTCCTACTTAAACATGGTTTTACTAGAGGTACCATAGACAAGACTCTTTTCTACAAAAATTATGGTGATGATATGATCCTAGTTTAAATCTATGTGGATGACATTATCTTTGGTTCTACAAATGAGAAGCTTTGCCAGAGATTTTCTAAGCTTATGCAGAGTGAGTATGAAATGAGCATGATGGGGGAATTAAGTTACTTTCTTGGACTTCAAGTTAGTCAAAGAAGTGATGGGATTTTCATCAGCCAAACGAAGTATGTCAAGGATTTATGAAAAAAGTTTGGTATGGTTGATTGTTCAACTGCTTCTACACCTATGTCTACAATAACAAAGTTGGATGAAGATAGAAAAGACAAGAGTGTAAATATTTCAAGATATTGGGGAATGATTGGATCATTGCTTTACATAACAGCAAGTAGACCAGACATCATGTTTGCAATATGTCCATGTGCAGGATTTCAAGCCAATCCAAAAGAATCACATTTGATGGCTGTAAAGAGGATTTTCAGATACTTGAAGGGGACTCCAAACTTGGGATGATGGTATCCTAAGGGAACTGGTTTTGAAGCTGTTGGCTACACAGATGCAGATTTTGCTGGATGCAGGGTTGACAGAAAGAGCACTAGTGGAAGCTGTCGGTTTCTTGGACAAAGACTTGTATCCTGGTATAGCAAAAAACAACAATCTGCATCAACTTCTACAACAGAGGCTGAATACATATATGCAGGAAGTTGTTGTGCTCAAGTGCTTTGGATTAGAAATCAGCTAATGGACCATGGCCTAGTTTTATACAAAATTCCAATTATATGCGATAATACTAGTGCTATATCTATAGTGGCTAATCCAGTTAATCATTCTAGAACAAAGCACATTGATGTAAGGTACCATTTTGTTAGAGAACATGCTACAAATGGTACTATTGAGCTCATTTTTGTTCCAACAGAAAAACAATTAGCTGACATTTTTACTAAACCTTTGGATGAAGTAACTTTCACTAGACTTGTAGGTAAAATTGGAATGTTAATTCTTCATCCTAAGGAAAGAACTCAACTGATGTTTTGCAGCAGATTAATTTCTAGTAAATCAAAATTAATTTAATTTAATTTGAAATTTACTGAAATATGAATTATAAATATTTCAGAAATCTCTGCATATTTATTTTTTAAAAAAAAACATTTCAGCTTGGATTTTTTTCAAATTCTAAGTAAACTGCTAAGTTGTTAATTTACATCTTTAATATTAAAAATTAACACAGTGATCAAAATTATATAGAGAACTGAGTTATCGATAAGTCTAACTGACTTATCGACAAGTCATTTTAAGACTTCTCGAGTGAGTTCTCGATAAGTCAATTTACTGACTTCTCGAGTGACTTCTCGATAAGCATTATTATGACTTCTCAATAAGTCATTTTAGAGTTCTCTATAAGTGTACACTTACAAAATTCTTTACAAGTATTTTAGACTTATAGATAACTCAGAACTAAAATAATAATTGAATAAATTATTCTGGTAAAATACTTTTGGCAAAATTATTTTGATTTTATTTTAAATTTATTCAAATAAAAATTGGAATCAAATTCAGTCCATTTTTGGACAAATTGGGTATTTATTTGACATCTCGATAAGTTAATTTTTAGTACTCTAAAAGAGTATTTTAAAATGACTTCTCGATATGTAATTCCTTCTCAAATTGACTTCTCGATAAGTATAACCCAAACGTCTATTTTTGACTTCTCGATAAGTCATTTGCTTTTACTATAAATACCCAGACATCTCGATACATATACATACTTACACATTCGAGATCTCAAGTGACCTAGCTTTCAATCCAAAATCAATTTCTCTCTCATTTTTACTCCTTTCTCACTAGTTTTTCTTACCCATTCACTCTCACTAAACAAAAATGGCACTCAATATTGTTAGAGCTACTATCCCAGAGAAATGAACAAACTACCTAGCTTTTACTGATGTTAACCAAGCCCCTGATAGTTTCAAGGGGTTTGTAAAATCCTTATCTAAATCCTACTTACAGGAGCTTTAACTGCTAACCCAGTCTTGTACTTGGATGTTCTACATGAGTTTTGGATAATAGCTATGGTAAGGACTGTTATGAATGACAACACTTTATCTCTGGAGATAACTTGCTCAGTTGGGGGCCAACAGTTAGAGTTCAATGAGCAAGATGTGAATATAGCTTTGGGTCTTCCAACTGCAAACTTAGTGGAGGTGCCAATCCAAGATGAACTGATTGAGTTTATGGACTTCATCAACTATGATGGAAGAATCAACTTGTCAAGCTTGAACATGAAAAACTTAAGGAAACAATGGTTCTTTGTGTTTGATTCTATAGTGAGGGCCTTCACATGCAAGAAGACATGGTATAACAACATTTCAAGTGTGGTGTAGAAGCTGGTGTACTCAATAGCCCACAACAGACACTTGAATGTTGGTCTATTGATCTTGGAAGAACTTACAACCAGGCTGACCATGCCCCTGTCTGCTAGAGGTAAGGAAATCTTCTTTCATAGATTCATTATGTCTACTTTAAATCATAAAGTAATAGACATACATTTGTTGAATAGTATAGATAGCACCAAAATAGGCAATTATAAGCAAGTGTCCAAAATAATATTTGGTTCACTTACTATAAAGAACAAGGTAAATGTGAGTCTAAAAATCACTCCATTCATGTTGGAGAGGTTTAGGACTTACCCTTACCCAATGCCTGACATGAGATCAAATGCACAGTCTAGCACAGCTATGGTCCTTGAACCTGTGGAAGTACAAACACAGGAACACCCACAGGGACCTTCCCAAGCAGAAGCCACTTCTTCAAACCAACTAGAAGCTAGGAAACCAACCACCTCATCTTCTCAAAAGGATGAGGTGAGTAAAAAAGAAGAGAAAGGAAATAACCTTAACAGTTATGAATGAGAGTGGTGAGGAACAAACAGAAGCTGAGTCACCTTTGGTCAAAAGAACAAAGAAGAGTAAAAAATATGAGCTGATCACTCAAGCCACCTCTATATCCTCCCAAAAGGGTGTAGTTGTAACAATGGAGACTAAAAAGACTCTAGATACATTCTCTCAACATGATGTGTTTACTGAAAAGAGCATTCACCCCAATACATCCTATATAGAGTCTGCACAGCCTGCACCTGAAGAAATTCAAGTGTATGGTAGGAGAAATAAGGATGGCACATACATTGAGAGAAAATCTATTGAAGCTCCCTTATCTATTCAGGGGGAGCTGCCAACACTCACTTCTGAACAACAACTTCTAATCTCTCAAATTTCTTCATCCCATACAACACTTGAATCTATTTCTCAAGTGCAAGCTAAATCAAGTGACTTGGTTCAAGAAACTTTGCTCACCAACCAGACACTACAATCAGATGGTGAGAGGCTACTAGCTGGGGTAGACCTTGATGACACCATCAAAATCATGGGGGATTCATCAGTTTTTACTGAAGACCCTATGGATATCACAAATGCACCTTCATGTGCAAATTAGTCTTCACGGTCTGTTAGGTTTGAGGGTAGTACTCTTGAGGGGGAGCTATCTAAATCCTCTCCAATTAAATTGGAGGTTCCTCATGTAGGAACAACTCCCCTCAACACCCTAGCAGAAAATGCTTTAGCATTTGATGCTAGGAGTATAATTTCCAATGACCCTGCTATGGGAGAGGCAAGTTTATCACATTCATGTGACAGTGCTTTGCAAGAAGCACAAGGGTTTGAGACTGGTGCACATGACAGTAACTCAGTCAAACCCCCTCCAATTTAATTGGAGGTTCCCACTACAAGTGTGGAACAATAACTGGTCATAAACACAGAGTAATCTATGAGTAAAACTGTCACTTCAATCATAGGTGGTTCTGATCCCTCACACCAACCTTTAACCTCACAACCTCAATAACCACACCTTCTCTCTCAATGGCTGCAAGAATCTGACTCTCAACCCACATCTGTAGATGATCTTCTAGTTGAGTAGATTTCTGGATTAGCAAACATCTCACAACATCTACTCACTTCAAACATGAGCAATCAAGACTATCAAGCTATTATGCTAACCTACAATGAAGAAGTTGAGAAACAAAAGGAGAAAATTGTAAATGATGCAAAACAAGATGGTAATGTAGATGCATGGTTGTCTGAGAACTTTGTATTGGAGATGTATCAAGTCTTGGCTAGGTTTAGAGATGAATATGTCACTATTCTTGGAAGCAATGCCAAGGTCTTGACTTCATATGATGTCTATGATGTAGTAACTGAGGTCTACAAAGCTCAACTCAAGGATTTTCACCTATTTGGTAAAGCTTTAGAACTCAAGTTGACTGGTCATGAAGACAAGATAAGGAAACTGGTGATCGAGAAAATGGATGAGATCATACCATCTCAAGTACAGATCACCTCCAAATTCATGCATTTTTCTAATCAAATGACTAGGATGGATCTGAGTACTATTAAAAAAGAAGTCAAAAATCTTAAACAATCCTTCATTGCCCTTCATGAAGTTTTTCAAAAGCAAATTACAAATACAAATGACTCAAAGTTCAAACCGGAACAGCTTTACCAGAGTAGATTTGAGCCCTCTTCCTTGCTTATGGATGACATCTACAGGTTGTGGAAGCAACTTTTGGCTCCTCTTCCTCTACCAGCTCCACTTCTGCTCATACTCAAATCCAGTCTCTTCAACAACAAGTCTCAGACTTGCAGGCTTCAAATGTCTCTCTTACTGCTTAGGTTCAAGCCTTGACTTCTCTAGTCCAAAGTCAACAGTCAGACATCAAGACCCTGGTGGACTCTCACAAGCATCTCCAAATGCAAAATTTGTTGCTTTGGGAGCCATCATGGGGAAGCTCAACATCCCACTGCCCTCACTTCTTGAACAGATAAGGCCATAAATTCCAGCTCCCCTACTCATGCCTGTCACTAAGACTAGGGGGGGATTGAGGCTAGGATTTAACAATCCAGGGATGATAAATATAAAGCTAAAGAGCCTATTCAAAAAGGTCAAAGCTCAAGTGCTCAAATTGATGTTGGAAAGGAAAGACTTCAAAGGGCTGTAGAAGGACCCAATCAAGATCAAGAATTCAATGACCTTCTTGCAGCACTAATTGTGTCTCTTCAAAACAACTATGTGACCTGCAAGAAAGCTTTGGCCAAGAACATCAACTTCATAAGGGCAATGGTGGTGAAAATTAATGACTTTTTGGAGAAAAGGATTGTCATGAACATAAATGATGGTGGTGTGGACAAGTGTCTTCAGGTGACTCTTACAAATCTTCAAACCTTAAGAGCATCTGAACTGGATGTAATGATTGACAGGGTAAATCCAGTTATTCCAGAAGACACTCAACTTCTCCAAGAGCTAAAAAAGGCACAAATAACAGCTTTTCCAGAAGCCTATCTATATCCAAATTAAGGAGTAGTTTATGTATGTCCAATAACCAAACAAGCCAGACATCTTCTTGTTCCTAAACATTATGTTAGATCAAACATGAGGCTGATCATGACCTTGCAGTCTGATTTAAAGTACAATAGGAACAAGAAGCATGAGGATGTTGAGATGATAAAGATCTTGGACAAATATCTCTTAAATCCTGACACCATGCTGCCAAATACTCAATACAATCTAAGAAAAGACAAGGTTGTTGATGAGCAGAAGGATGACAGACAAAAGTCTTCTGGCTCAAATCCAAGTCAAGCTTCTAAAATAACTGCCAGCAAGGTCAAAAGTCAAGGGGAGAAGGAGGAGGATGAAAAGAAGGATGATGAGAAGAAGAGAGGAAGTGAGAGAAGCAGCAAGAAAAAGCATGATTTCTCAAGCTCAGAACCACCACAACAAACCCTAAAAATCCAAACAACTCTACCTCAACCTTCAAAGCCAACAACCTCAAACATCAAACCACCTCAAACCTTTAAGTCCATCACCACAAGCCAAACATCTCTCAAGAAAATCTCAACCTTACCATCTGTAAAACCATCACTCAAAATCAATTACAAGTCTATTAGGAGGAAATCTAAGAAAGTCAAGACTTCAGAAAAAGTAGAATTCACTGAAAAGGCCCTCTGAAATTGTTTCAAGCAAAATGACTTTCTACCTTTAAATTGGTGCATCTCAGATGAAGATTATTTTCCAAAACTAGCTGAGGAAATAGTTAGAGTCTGGGTTGTATCTCTAAGGGAAGTCATAATTTATTATAGAGATGGGTCCTTCACATTCCTTGGCTGTGCTTTAATGGATTCTCTCTCTCCCACAGAAATCAAGAGAGTGATTAACTTGCTAAAAGATAAGGATACTGCTACAAGAGCATGGGGATCAATTTTGGCTGAGTGGTTGATTGAAAGGGAAGAAAGAAGAAAAAAAATGAGGGTGAATATGAGGAAAAAAAAGGAAGTATGATGAGGAGATTGAAATGTTTATAAAAAGATCAGAAGAACTGAAAGCAAAAGGAATGAGCAGAATCTCTAAGGATGGAAAGTCTCTAATCATTAAAGCTGGCAAATTCTCTAGATTTAGGATTGATTTACTAGACAGTGGTTATCCAAAGGCAAACATGATCAAACTTGTAGAAGCTCTAAGTGGGACATCTATTTTAGATTAACTTGAAATTCTTGTTTACTTAAAGGATCTCATTATGGAAGAAGTAGAAGCAAAAACAGTTTTTACCTGATGCTTGTAACAATTTAGATTCTATAAATCTTCTAATGTATAAATGTTATAACTGTGTCAATTTGTATGTATTAATCTTATTTTCCATTATAACTTGGGGTTAGTCTTTTTAACAAGCATGAATTTATGTTAAGCAATCTTCTCACAAATTGGGGGAGATTGTTGCGCAAGACATGTCTGCACTTTAACAAGACTAAGTCAAATTGACGATCCTAAGTAAGTTGCATTATAATCTTAGTTTGCGCTTTGTATTGTAATATTTAAAGTCTGTAAAATTGATCAAGAGCAGACTCGAGCCTTTTTCTGTAAACAGTATCAAGCCTAAAAATTCTGTTGTGCAAGACATGCCTGTACTTTAATAAGACTAAGACAATTTGTCAACCCTAAGTAAGTTGTATTGTTATCTTAATTCGTATTTTGTACTTGTAACACTTAAAATATGTAAAAATGTCAAAGGAGCAAACTGGAGTCTTTTTCCTTAAACAATATCAAGCCTAAGGATTGTATCTAGAAGAAGATCAAAATGATCATGCCTCAGAAGAATTTTGAAGAAGCTTGGAGTTGGATAAATTTGTTTGGATAAAAATACTCTAAGTCAAGATCTCTACAAGTCACAGATTTAGTGTTATAGAGAAGTCATTCGAGAACTCCAAATGACTTATCGAGAAGTCAGGAAAGCTACTAGAGAACTCAGAGAGATATCGACAAGTCAATTGAAGACATGAAGTTTGGAGATATCAACAAGTCATTTCTTCACTAGAGAACTCAGAGTTATCGACAAGTCTACATTCATTAGAGAACTCTGAGTTATCGATAAGTCAAAGTCCACCAGAGAACTTAGAGATATTGATAAGTCAAAATTCACTAGAGAACTCTAAGTTGTCGATAAGTCAAAGTGAAGACATGAAGCTAAGAGATCTCGACAAGCCAAAGTCTCATTCGAGAACTCGGAAACCTCTATAAGTCAAATTCACTATAGAGTATTAGAGATCTCGATAAGTCAATATACTTATCAAGAAGTTCTCTATATGCCTAACTGAAGATCTCGAGGTAAATTCTCAAAGTACAAAATACAGACCAGTTCAATATCCAAGATATACAATCAACAAACAATCCAACCAGCTGGATTGACAAATCTATAAAAAGAAGCTTGAAGGATGTACAAGATCAATAGTGAAGATTAACTGTCAAAGGAAGATCAAGATAATCACGGGATGCTAAAGATATATTAAGCCAGAAATAGAAGATTCACTTTTCCTAAATTAAAAATGACAAGTGACAGTTTAGTAAAGGTTAATAGCATGTCTTATTGTACACTGTGTAAACTAGTAGTTAACTAAGTTATAAAGTTAACACTGGTTTTTTTATCAGTTGCAACAATTCAGATTGAAAATCTTGTAACACTCTCAAGAAGAAGCTAAGCTCTTTATTAACAAAGAGCCTAGAAATTTTGTAGCAAAACATTCTTAATTTTAATATAAAATTAAGTGAGTTTTGAAGATCCATGTTCTTTATTATTGCAAGTTTAATTTCTGCATGAACACACTTTCACTATAAGATTTAATTTACTTTGTTCAACCATAAAAGATTCAAGAAAAGCTTAAAAATAGTAAAACACATTCACCCCCCCCCCTCTGTGTGTTATTCATTTCCTAACAAGTGGTATCAGAGCAAAATCTGAATGTAAACAGATTTAAGATCTTGGAAGAATGAATACACAGAAAATCAGTAGCATCAAAATTCCTACCTTTGACAAAGCTAACTACACTCTTTGAAAAAAGAAAATGTTGTTGTTTATCAAGATGGCCAATCCACTCTATATTCAGATTCTCAAAAATGGACCATTCACTCCTATGGTTAGAGTTGAAGAAACAAAAGATGGTGATATGGTCATCCAGCTCATTATGCTCCAAAAGACCCTTCTGAGTATTCTGAGCCTGAAAAGGAGAAAGTTTCCCTGGATAGTGGCTTGCAACTAATACTGATAGAATCACTTGACAATGTGATGTACAACAACATTGTCAACTGTGACACTGCCAAACAAATCTGGGAAAAGATTGAAATACTTTGCGAAGGAACTGAGGAAGTTAGATCTAATCAAAGAAGGATACTGATTTCACAATATTAGGGTTTCATGGCCAAGCCAAAAGAAAGTATAACTGATGTGTTTGAAAGATTCAATAAGCTGATAAATGACTTTTAGCTCAATGACAAATACTATAAAGCTGAAGAAGTGAACTTAAAGTTCTTTCTTACTCTCCCTGATCATTTGGAATAGAAAATCTCAGCAATCAGGGAAGGGAGAGACTTGAGCAGAATAACACTGGAAGTTCTATATGGAATTCTTAAAATTTATGAACTAGAAATGATTCAAAGGAAATCATTGAGGTCTGGTCAAGGACATGTAGTAGATGGCTCAAGTGCTTTAATTGTCAATGAAAGCCAAACATCTAATGATGAGCCAAGATCTCAAACTCCAATTGCCTCAACAAGTGAGCAAAGAACAAATGATTCACAGGAACATGTTATACTGGAATTGGAGGAAGATGAGTTCTACACTCTTGATGAACTGGATGAGCTAGATCAGTCAATGGCCTATTTGGCTAGAAAATTCTCTAACATTAGAGTAAAGAAGCCAATATACTTCAAGGGTAAAGGACAGTTTTTCAACAAAGACAGTAGCTGAAAAGGAAAAGGGAAGTACACTTTTGACAACAAGAATGGTTACAAAACTGGATCTATTGACAGATCTAAGATAAGGTGCTTCAACTGTGATGAACTAGGACATTTTGCTACAGAATGCAGGAAACCCAAGAAAGCAAAGAAAGACAAGACTTATCTTGAACTAGAAGCAAAGTATGAAGCTCTTCTGAAGAAACAGCAAAGCAAAACTTATATTGCAGAGGGAAAAAGTTGGGATGACTCTGAAAATGATAAAGATGAAGAATTTGGAAATTATGCACTCATGGCCTTGGAGCAAGGAGAATCACCCTCATCTAAATCACAGGTACCAACTCTTACCACTATTGATTTAAATGTGAGTCAATATATGGAAACTGTAGAGAAGATGAGCACATAAATGTTTCACATTTACACAAGCATGGTTGCTGCTAATGAAGATGTGAGCAGACTGACAAAGATAATTGAGAAGCTTGAAAGTGAGAAGCAAGAAACTGAATTATTGTTGGTGGAGCTTGAAGCTGTAAAATAAGAGAATGCCTATCTCAAGAACAAGCTCAAGTGTGCAAATGAAATTGAAGCAGTGCTAAGGGAGAAGCTGGAAAAGAATGAGATGAAGTTGAAGTCCTTCAGAAATGCATCTGAGTTAGTTGGACAATACCATGAGAAAAACAAACCATGTGCAAATATTTCTATCCGTCTTGCTTATGATGCCTTGAACAGCAAGAAGAAAGAGATAGGTAACAAAAGAAAAACAACAGTTAATGAAAATGTTCCAACTATGCTGAAAATGGTTGCCTCACCTATGTTCAAGGCATGTGAAGTCAACTTCAGTGAAGAAGAATTGATTATCAAGCAAGAAATTACTGATGAGGACAAAGAGAAGAAAACTGTAGAATCAACTCAGTCTTCCAATACCGAAGAAAAGCTCATAGACAAACAAAGTCCCAAGACACCTATTAAAGAAACCAAAACTAAAGATGCAAGAAAGTAAAAGAAAAATAGAAATGGGAAAATAGGGATAAACAAAAGCAACAATTTTGCTTATGTTCCACATGCTCCAAGAAAGAAATGTGAAAAATATGGCTCTATGAATCACCTAACTCACCTTTGTAAAAAGGTAGTTAGCAAGCCAACTGAAGAAGCCTGCAAATACAATGAAGCAAATGCAAATGATCCCTACTCATTTTGTGACAAGTTTGACTGCATTTCTTGCAACTTGAAAGTGATGAAAAGTTGTCATAAATTGAGAATAGACCTTAAAGAAACAAGAATTGGGTCTACAACAGAAAGGGAAATTGCTCAATAGTCAATGAACTCTATTTTATCTGAAACTACTCATTCTACTTCTGCTAAATCAGTTAACAAGAAGAAAGTACCTAACACTGCTGGGGTTGCTAAACACACTTAAAACTCATTGTGTGCAAGGCAAAGTGATGAAGGTCATATGGATCATAGATAGTGGATGTTCCACACATATGACAGGTGATAAGGCGCAGCTATCACAGTTTGAGGAGAAAACTGGCCCTTTGGTGATGACCTTTGGAGACAAAAACAAAGGATTCACAATGGGATATGGCAAGATTATTTCTGAAAATGTTATCATTGATGATGTAGCACTGGTAGCTGGTCTTGAAGTCAATCTTCTCAGTGCTAGCCAATTTGCAGACAAAGGCTTTGAAGTTTTATTCAACAAAGAAGAATGCACTTTTATCAGCAAGAAAACTGGTGAAGTTGCTCTGAAAGGAGCTACACCATGGCATCAGAAGAACAAAGAAAGCTATGGAATAAGAAATTATCTCACTTGAATTTCAAGACAATTAACACCTTGGTCAAAAACGAGTTAGTAAGAGATATGCCTAAACTGGAGTTTGCTCAAGTTGAAGTTTGTGAAGCTTGTCAGAAAGGAAAAATGAAAAGATCAAGTCACAAGTCAAAAACTGTGAATTCTATAAGTGCACCATTGTAACTTATTCACATGGACTTGTTTGGGCCAATAATTGTCTTATCAATTTTAAGAAACAAATATGAACTTGTGATGGTGGATGATTTCTCAAGATAACTTGGGTAGAGTTCATGTACTCTAAATATGAAACTTTACACATCATAATTGAGCACATCAAGAAGATAGAAAAATAAGTTGAAGATCATAATTGTGTAAAAATATTGAGAAGTAATAATGGAACAGAATTTAGAAATGCAACATTGAGTGAATTCTGCAAAAGTAAAGGCATTGTTCAAGAATTCTCAGCTGATAGAACATCTCAACAAAATGGAGTAGTTGAAAGAAAGAACAGAACATTAGTTGAAGCTGCTAGAAGAATGCTGTAAGATGCCAAGTTGCCAACAAGTTTTTGGGAAGAGGCTGTTAACACTGCATGTTACACTCAGAACATATATCTCATTAACAAGGCATATGGAAAATCACCTTACTCAATCATGTCTAAAAGAAAGCCTACTGTAAAGCATCTTCATGTGTTTGGAAGCAAGTGTTACATTTTGAAAGACAACTCTGAATATGTAGGAAAATTTGACTCAAAAGTCTTTGAAGCATTTTTTCTGGAATATTCATTGGAAAGAACAACCTACAAAGTTTATGTGATAGATTAAAAGAAGATTATGGAAAGCACAGATGTAACTTTTGATGATGACAAGTGTCCATACTTGGAATGCCTTGATGAAAATGAAGCTGAAGCCCTTATATTTGAAAACCTCAACATTGATAGTGATTCTGATGGGGAAGATGAAGTTGATGCACAACAGAAGACAAATGAAGAGTCTACTAAACAAGAAAATCATGAAAATGGAATCTCATCTCAAACACCTGAATTTGATAGCACAAACTCAGGGGAGAAAGAGAAGAAGGATCTAGCAGTCATACCAATAATGAAGAAAATGATGGAGGCACAAGTCAACAAACTCATACAAGAAAGTGGGATAAAAGTCACACTAGAGAAGCAATAATTGGTGATCCTACTGTTGGTGTGAGGAATAGAAGTGCAACTGCTAATGAGTGCCTATATGCATGTTTTCTGTCTCAAGTAGAGCCTAAGAAAATTGATGAAACTCTACTGAATCCTGATTGGATTTCTTCCATGCAGGAAGAGCTGAATAAGTTTGAAAGAAACAAAGTTTGGGAATTGGTTCCTGCACCAAATAATAGAAGCATTATTGGAACAAAATGGGTGTTCAGGAATAAGATGGATGAAAATGGTTTAGTTACCAGAAATAAAGCAAGGTTGGTTGCAAAAGGCTACTCACAAGAAGAAGGAATTGATTATGATGAAAATTTTGCTCCAGTTGCAAGACTTGAAGCAATAAGGATTTTTCTAGCATTTACTGCACACTCAAATTTTAAAGTATATCAAATGGATGTCAAGAGTGCCTTCCTGAATGGTGAGCTAGAAGAAGAAGTTTATGTGCAACAGCCACCTGGCTTTGAAGATCCAGAATTTCCAAATATTGTGTACAAGTTACTCAAGGCTCTATATGGACTAAAACAGGCACCTAGAGCTTGGTATGACACACTGTCAGAATTCCTACTTAAATATGGTTTTACTAGAGATACCATAAACAAGACTCTCTTCAACAAAAATCATGGTGATGATATGATCCTAGTTCAAATCTATGTGGATGACATTATCTTTGGTTCTATAAATGAGAAGCTTTACCAGAGATTTTCAAAGCTTATGTAGAGTGAGTATGAAATGAGCATGATGGGGGAATTAAGTTACTTTCTTGGACTTCAAGTTAGTCAAAGAAGAGATGGGATTTTCATCAGCCAAACTAAGTATGTCAAGGATTTATTGAAAAAGTTTGGTATGGTTGATTGTTCACCTGCATCTACACCTATGTATACTGCAATAAAGTTAGATGAAGATAAAAAGGGCAAGCGTGTGGATATCTCAAGCTATAGAGGAATGATTGGATCATTGCTTTATTTAACATCAAGTGGACCAGACATCATGTTTACAACATGTCTATATGCAAGATTTCAAGCCAATCCAAAAAAATCACATTTGATGGCTGTAAAGAGGATTTTCAGATATTTGAAGGGAACTCCAAACTTGGGATTATGGTATTCTAAGGGAACTGGTTTTGAAGCTATTGGGTACACAAATGCAGATTTTGCTGGATGCAGGGTTGACAGGAAGAGTACTAGTGGATGCTGTCAATTTCTTGGACAAAGACTTGTATCCTGGTATAGCAAGAAATAACAATCTGTATCAACTTCTACAGCTGAGGCTGAATACATAGCTGTAGGAAGTTGTTGTGCTCAAGTGCTTTGGATTAGAAATCAGCTAATGAATTGTGGCCTAGTATTACACAAAATTCCTATCATGTGTGACAATACTAGTGCTATATCTATAATGGCTAATCCAGTTAATCATTCTAGAATAAAGCACATTGATGTAAGGTACCATTTTATTAGAGAACATGCTACAGATGGTACTATTGAGCTCATTTTTGTTCCAACAGAAAAATAATTAGCTGACATTTTTACTAAACCTTTGGATGAAACAACTTTCACTAGACTTGTAGGTGAAATTGGAATGCTTAATTCTTCATCCTAAGACAAGAACTCAGCTAATATTTTGCAGCAGATTAATTTCTAATAAATCAATCTTTATTTGATTTAAATTGGAAATTAACTGAAATATAATTATAAATATTTCAGAAATCTCTGCATATTTATTTTTCAAAATTCAACTTAAATTTTTTAAATTCTAAGTAAACTGCTCAACTTTTAATTTACATCCTTAATATGTAAAGTTAACACAAGGCATAATTACAATGGTCAAAAGTATATAGAGAACTGAGTTCTCGATAAGTCTAATTGACTTCTCGACAAGTCATTTCAGGACTTCTCGAGTGAGTTCTCGACAAGTCAATTTACTGACTTCTCGAGTGACTTTTCGATAGGCTAAAATATGACTTATCAATAAGTCTTTGTGGAGTTCTCTAGTAGTGTTCATTCACATAGTTCTCTACAAGTACAATTTTTGACTTATCAATAACTCAGAACTGAAATAATTTAATTTAATAAATTCTTTTGGTAAAATACTTTTGGAAAATTTATTCTAAATTTATTTTGAATTTATTCAAATAAAAGTTGGAATTAATTTAGTCCATTTTTGGATAAACTGGATATTTATTTGACATCTCGATAAGTCAATTTTTAGTTCTCTATAAGAGTAATTTAAAATGACTTCTCGATCTGTCTTTCATTTCCTAAAATGACTTCTCGATAGATAAATTCCAAACGTCTATTTTTGAGTTATCGACAAGTCATTAACATTTACTATAAATATCCAGACTTCTCGATACATATACATACTTACAATTTTTGAGATCTCAAGTGACCTAGCCTTTCAAGAAAAAACCGATTTCTCTCTCGTTTTTACTACTTTCTCAAAAATTCTTCTTACCCATTCTCACTCACTAAACTACAATGGCATAAAACAATGTTAGAGTAACTGTCCCAGAGAAAGGAACAAACTATTTGGCTTTTACTGATGCTAACCAAGCCCTTGATAGTTTCAAGGGGTTTGTGAAATTTCTGTCTGAATCTTACGTTGCAGGAGCCTTGACTACTAATTCAGTGTTGTACCTGGATGTGTTACATGAGTTTTGGACTACAGCTGTGGTAAGGACTGTGATGAATGACAATTCTATATCTATGGTGGTGACTTGCTCAGTTGGAGGACAACAAATTGTGTTTAATGAGAAAGATGTGAACCTAGCTTTGGGATTGCCCACTGCAAATATGGTGGAGGTGCCAACTCCTGATGAGCTGACTGAGTTTTTGGACTTCATCAACTATGGTGGAAGAATCAACTTGTCAAGCCTAAACAGAACTAATCTAAGGAAAGAGTGGTCATTCATCTTTGATTCTGCGGTGGGGGCCTTCACATGCAGGAAGACAGGATATGACAACATTTCAAGTGTGGTGCAAAAGTTGGTGCATTCAATTGCCCACAACAGACACTTGAATGTTGGTCTATTGATCCTGGAAGAGCTAGCAACTAGGCTATCAATTCATCTGTCAGCTAGAGGTAAGGAAATTTTCTTTCTTAGATTTATAATGTCCACTTTAAATTATAAGGTAGGAGACGTACATTTGTTAAATGGCATAGATAACACAAAAATAGGCAATTGTAAGCAAGTGTCTAAAATAATATTTGGTTCACCTACTACAAAGAATAAGGTGAATGTAAGTATGAAAATCACTCCATTCATGTTGGAGAGATTTAGGACTTACCCTTACCCTATGCCTGACATGAGGTCGAATGTTCAATCTAACACAGCTATGATCCCTGAACCTGTAAAAGTAAAAACACAGGAACACCAACAGAGATCTTCCCAAGCTGCAACAATTTCTTCAAAACCCTTAGTAGCTAGGAAACCAACCACCTCATCTTCTCAAAAGGATGAGGTGAGTAAAAGGAAGAGAAACTAGGTAACCCTAACATTTCTAACTGAGAGTGGTGAGGATTAAGCTGTAACTAAGTCACCTTTAGTCAAGAGATCCAAAAGAAGTAAGAAACCTGAGCTGACCACTCAAGTCTCCTCTGTATCCTCCCAACATGGTGCAGTTATAAAAGCACCCAGTATTGACTCTGCACAGCCTGCACTTGAAGCGATTCAAGTGTATGGTAGGAGAAATAAGGATGTCACATACTGTGAGAGCACATCTCTTGAAGCTCCCTCATCTACTCAGGGGGAGTTGCCAACAATCTTATCTGAGCAACACTCTCTCAAATCTCAAATTTCTTCCTCACCAACTGCACTTGAATTCAATTCTCAAGTGCAAGCTCACTCAAGTGACTTAGCTTAAGAAGCTTTATTCACCACCCAGACACTCAATTTAGATGGTGAGAGGCTACATGATGGGGTAGACCTTGATGACACCATCAAAATTATGGGGGATTCATCAGTTTTTACTGAAGACCCCATAGATGCTTCTAAATGCACCTTCATATGCAAAACAGTCTTCACAGACTAAAAGGTTTGAGGGTAGTATTCCTGAGGGGGAGCTATCTAAATCCTCTCTAATTCAATTGGAGGTTCCTCATGTAGGAGCAACCACCCTCAAAACCCTAGCAGAAATTGCCTTGGCAGTTGAAGCTAAGAGTCCAATTGCCAATTATCCCATCATAGGGGAGGCAAGTATAGCACATTCAGGTGACAGTGTAGTGCAAGACAAACAAGGGTTTGAGACTGGTGTACATGGCAGTAACCCAGTCAAATCCCCTCCAATTCAATTGGAGGTTCCCACACCTAGTGAGGAACAACAACTAGCCATAACCACAGAGCAATCTGTGAGTAAAACTGTGACTTCAGTCACAGGTGTTTCTGAACCATCTATCTCACAACCTCAAATTCTCTCTCAGTGGCTACAAGAATCTGGCTCTCAACCAACTTCTGTAGATGATCTACTAGTAGAGCAAATTTCTTGACTGGAAAACATCTCACAGCATCTTTTGACTTCCAAAATGAGTAATCAAGATTATCAAGCTATCATGGTTACATACAATGAAGAAGTTGAGAAGCAGAAATAGAAAATTGTCAATGATGAAGAGCAAAATGGAAATGTGGATGCATGGCTTTCTGATGACTATGTCTTGGAAATGGATCAAGTCTTGGCCAGATTTAGGGAAGAATACATCACTATTCTAGGTAGCAATGCAAAGGACTTGACTCCAAAGGCTGTATATGATGCCATTACAGACTTATACAAAGCTCAGCTCAAAGTATTTCATCTTTTTGGTAAAGCTCTGGAAGTCAAGCTAACTGGTCATGAAGATAAAATCAGAAAATTGGTGAATGAGAAGATGGATAAGATTATACCCTCTCAAGAATAGATCACTACCAAATTCAAGCACTTTGCTGAGCAAATGTCAAGGATGGATCTTGCTTCTATTGAGAAATAAGTCAAAAATCTCAAACAATCTTTCATCAATCTGAATACACTTATCCAGCAACAAATCACTCACTTAAATGACGCTAAGGTCAAGCTGGACCAACTTCACCAGAGCAGATATGAGCCCTCAGCTTTGCTTATAGAAGGCATCAAACAGGCTGTAGATGAAATATTTGGCACATCTACTAGCTCTTTTCAGCCTGACTCCATCTCCACAAACCTACAAATTCAATCTCTACAAGGCCAAGTCTCAGCACTGCAAGACTCCAACTCTTCTCTCACTGCACAAGTTCAAGCCTTGACATCTTTTGTCAAGAGCCAACAAACAGACATCCAAACCCTGGCGGACTCTCATAAGCATCTTCAAATGCAGAATTCTATAGCTTTGGGAGCCATCATGGGCAAACTCAACATACCACTACCTTTTCTACCTGAACAGGTAAGGCCTGAAATCCCTACTCCCCTCATGCCTGCCAACAAGACTTAGGGGAGATAGAGGCTAGGCTGGCACAATCAAGATCATCCCAACAGGTCCAGGGTGCTGAAAATAAATTAAATAAAGAAGTATATCTTGATATTGAGAGACTTATTAGGGCTGCTGAAGGACCTAGTCTGAGTAGAGAATTTGATGAACTACTCACGGCCCTAAAAGCTTCTCTCAATAATAATCACTTCACATACAAAAAGGCCCTGGACAAGACAATAAATTTCATAAGAGTGATCATGTTTAATCAGGACAACTTTTTGCAAAAGAAGATAGTGATCAATGCAAATGACTCAGGGACAGATAGATGTATGCAGGTGTCCCTCAATTACCTTGTCTCAAGGAGGGCATCTAAGTTGGATATTTTCATCAACAAAGTCAAAGTTATAACTCATGAAGATACCTTGCTATTAACTGAATTGAGAAATGCTCAAGTGGCTGCTTTTCCTGAAGCATATCTACAACCAATTAAGGGTATAGCATACATATATCAAAACACCAAAAACTTCAAACATTTTCAGATCCCTAAGCAGTGTGTCAGGGGAAACAAGAAGCTTATCATGATCCTAGAAACTGGCTTAAAAACCAAGAAGAACAAGAACTTTGATGACATGCAGATGATAAAGCTATTGGGGAGATACTTGAATAATGCAGAAGCCAACTTGCTCAAAACTCAAATCAACAAGGATGACTTGGATGATGATGAACAGAAGAAAGATGATCAAAATCCTTCTGGCTCAAATCCAAGTCAATCCAGTAAGCCATCTGCAGCAAGGGTGGAGAGAAAAGGAAGGAGGAGGATAAGAAAGATGAAGAGAAGAAGAGAAGAAATGAGAGGAGGAGCAAAAAGAATCATGATAGCCCAAAAACATAACAAGCCCTAAAAATCCAAAAAGTGTTAGCTCAACCTTTATCTCAAACTTCAAAAACAACCATCTCAAACATCATACCCTCCCAAACTCCAAAGCCTAAATTTCTTTACAAGTAAACTGCAAATTCTTTCCTAAAAATTCCAATCACCACAAGCCAAACAAGTCTCAAGAAAATCTCAACCCTACCTTTAACCAAGCCTTCACTAAAAGTCAATTTTAAATCTTTTGGAAGAAAAACTAAGAAATTTAAGTCCTCTGAAAAGTTGAAGTCACTGAAAGGGCCATCTGGAACTGTTTCAAGCAATCTGACTTCCTACCTTTAAATTAGTGCATCTCAGATGAAGATCATTTTCAACAACTTGCTGAGAAAATAGTCAGAGTCTGGGTTGTATCTCTTAGGGAAGTTAGAATTTTCTATGAAGATGGTTCTTTCACCTTTCTTGGCAGTGATAATGGATTCTCTCTCTCCCACAGAAATTAAGAGAATAATAAGTTTGTTAAAGGACAAGGATACTGCCACAAGGGCATGAAGATCAGTTATAGATGAATGGTTGATTGAAAGGGAAGAAACAAGAAAAAGGAATGAAGTTGAAGCTGAAGAGAGAAGGAGAAAGTATGATGAAGAAATTGAGATGATTATAAAAAGATCAGAAGAGCTCAAGGAAAAATGGATGAGCAGAATCTCTAAGGATGGGAAATTTCTAAACATCAAAGTTGATGGATTCTCAAGATTTAGAATAGATTTTCTAGACAGTGGTTATCCCAAGGTAGCAAGACAAAAACTTGTAGAAGCTCTAAGTGGAACACCTATTATACAAGAACTGGAAATTCTTGATCACTGAAGGATGTTCTTAGGGAAGAAGTAGATACAAAAATTGTCTTTACCTGATACTTGTAACCATTGAACTTTGTAGATCTTATATTGTACATGCATGAATTTGTGTTAAGCAATCTTCTCACAAATTGGGGGAGATTGTTGTGCAAGACATGCCTGTACTTTGAAAAGACTAAGATAATTTGTCAACCCTAAGTAAGTTGTATTGTTATCTTAATTCATTTTTTGTACTTGTAACACTTAAAGTCTGTAAAAATGTCAAAGGAGCAGACTAGGGTCTTTTTCCTTAAACAGTATCAAGCCTAAGGATTCTATCTAGAAGAAAATCAAGATGATCATGCCTCAGAAGAATTTTGAAGAAGCTTGGAGTTGAATAAATCTGTTTGGATAAAATGTACTCTAAGTCAAGATCTCTGCAAGTCACAGATTTAGTGTTATAGAGAAGTCATTCGATAAATCCAAATGACTTATCGAGAAGTCAGGAAAGCTACTAGAGAACTCAGAGAGATATCGACAAGTCAATTGAAGACACGAAGTTTGGAGATATCGACAAGTCATTTCTTCACTAGAGAACTCAGAGTTATCGACAAGTCTACATTCATTAGAGAACTCTGAGTTATCGATAAGTAAAAGTCCACTAGAGAACTCAGAGATATCGATAAGTCAAAATTCACTAAAGATCTCTAAGTTATCGACAAGTTAAAGTGAATACAAGAAGCTAAGAGATCTCGATAAGCCAAAGTCTCATTCGAGAACTCAGAGACCTCTATAAGTCAAATTCACTATAGAGTATTAGAGATCTTGATAAGTCAATATATTTATCGAGATGTCAAGATCTCTATATGCTGGAGATCTCGAGGTAAATTCTCAAAGTACAAAATTCAGACCAGTTCAACATCCAAGATATACAATCAACAAACAATCCAACCAGCTGGATTGACAAGTCTACAAAAAGCAGCTTGAAGGATGTGCAAGATCAATGGTGAAGATTAACTGACAAAAGAAGATCAAGATAATCACAAGATGCTAAAGATATGTTAAGCCAGAAATAGAAGATTCACTTTTCCTAAAATGGAAATTACAAGTGACAGTTTAGTAAAGGTTAATAGCATGTCTTATTGTACACTGTGTAACTTGTAGTTAACTGAGTTATAAAGTTAACACTGGTTTTTTTATCAGTTGCAACAATTCAGATAGAAAATCTTGTAACACTCTCAAGAAGAAGCTAAGCTCTTTATTAATAAAGAGCCTAGAAATTTTGTAGCAAAACATTCTTAATTTTAATATAAAATTAAGTGAGTTTTGAAGATCTGTGTTCTTTATTCTTGTAAGTTTAATTTCTGCATGAACACACTTTCACTACAAGATTTAATTTACTATTTTAAATCATAAAAGATTCAAGAAAAGCTTAAAAACAGTCAAACACATTCACCCTCCCCCCCTCTGTGTGTTATTCATTTCTTAACAAATTCTATCTGGAAGAAGATCAAAAAGATCATGCCTCGGAAGAATTATGAAGAAGCTTGGAGTTGAATAAATTTATTTTAAGAAAAATGTTCTAAGTCAAGATCTCTACAAATCACAGATTTAGTGTTATAGAGAAGTCATTTTAGAACTCCAGAATGACTTATAGAGAACTCAGGAAAGCTTCTAGAGAACTCAAAGATATTGACAAGCTAAATTGAAGATATAAAGATTGGAGATATCGACAAGTCATTTCTTCACTAGAGAACTCAGAGTTATCGACAAGTCAAAATTCACTAGAGAACTCTGAGTTATCGATAAGTCAAATTTCATTAGAGAACTCAGAGATATCGACAAGTCAAAATTCACTAGAGAACTTTGAGTTATCGACAAGTCAAATTTGACTAGAGAAATCTGAGTTATCGACAAGTCAACAAGTCACTAGAGAAGTCAGAGATATCGATAAGCCAAAAGTGAAGATACGTAGATGAGAGATCTCGACAAGCAAAATTCTCTTATAAAGAACTCAGGGACCTCTACAAGTCAAATTAACAATAGAGCAATGAGAGATCTCTATAAGCTAATATACTTATCGAGATGTCAAGTTCTCTATATGCCTAACTGGAGATCTCTATAAGCCAATATAATTATCTTTTCTCTTTGATGTAATTGTGAGAGCTTTCACCTGCAGAAATACCGGGTATGACAATATATCCAGTATGGTCCAGAAACTGATGTTCTCCATGGCTCATAACAAGCATATTAATGCGGGGCTATTGATCCTAGAAGAACTCAGTACAAGGCTCACAATGTCTTTGGCCACAAGAGGTAAGGAAATTTTCTTTTCTAGATTTATTATATCTACTTTAAGTCATAAAGTTACAGATATACATATGCTTGAAGGTATTGATAGAAACAAAATAGAAAATTGTAAGCAAGTGTCCAAAATTATATTTGGGTTACTTACTGCAAAGAATACGGTGGAGGTAGCACTAAATCTCAAGCTTCTTGTTAGAGAGATTTAGGACCTATCCTTACCCTATGCCTCATATGAGGTCAAGTGTAGTCTCTAATATAGTTTTGGCTCTTGTACTTGTGGAAGTACAGATACAGGAAAACTAACAGGGGCCTTCCACAACTGAGACCCTTTCTTTATTACCACTAGAATCTAGGAAACCAACCACTTCATCCACTCAACAAGCTGGAGTGAGTAAAAAGAAGAGAAAGTAGGCATTCTTAAATGTCATAAATGAGAGTGGTGAGGATCAAACACAACTAGAGTCTCACCTGGTCAAGAATCCAAAAAAGACAAGAAAAATTGAGCTGACCACTCATGAAGCTACCTCTGTATCCTTCCAAAAGGATGCAGTTGTAAAAGAGGGAAATATACAGACTCTAGAGGCATCCTATCAACAGGGTGTCTCTATTGAACAAAGCATTCTCCCTAGTGTAATATGGACACAATCTGCACCCCAACTTGAGCACTCTCGGGTTGGTGAAAGAAGAAATATTGTAACGCCTGGGAAATATTATGTAATTATTTTTATCAATAAATAATTGTTATGTGATTTTTATGTGAATTTTGGTAAATTATTTGATAATTGATATTAATATTTGAATGTTTATTTCTGATAAAAAAGTAGATATTTTAATTTTTAATTATCCAGAATTAAATATAGATAATTTTGGTATTTTCCTGGTAATTTTTGGATAATCATATGATTTTATAGGGATTTATAGAATTAACAATGATTATTTTTACATAATTATAAAATTACTTTTTAGAATCAGAAAGTGTCCCACTTCAATCGTTTTTGCGTTTTTACAACCCGAAACTCTTCCAAAAACTCCTTCCCAACCTAATCTGATAATTCTGAACACTTTCCGTGTTTTAACTTTTTCGATCCGGGGTACGGTTTGACCTGTACGAGTCCCGGTGTGAAATTTTCGATACGCAAATCATTTTATTTATCGATAAGAATCCATATTCTCAAAAGGTGAGACATTATTACCTTAATTTCGTATAAAGTATTTTATAGGAAGCTCTGTTTTGATAATTATCCAATTCTGGTATTAAAAATCGTATCGTCTTTTCAGTTACTTAGCGGCTAAGTAACCTATTTTCGGAACCGATCTATAAATGTAATTATCGAATTATTCAATAAATAAGATATGTGATGGTTCTGTCAGCCTTGAGTTGCTATATTGTTAATTGTGTTTAATTGGTTGGACGCGAAGATTACTTTATAATTAATTATCGAGCTGTATGCATTTAATTCATTTTAAAGTAATTTTATTGACTATTTATTCCTAAAAATGCTAAAATTGTTTATAAAATTGTTTTTATTGTTTTATAATTTTATTTATTATTTATAGGAGTTTATAAAATTTTGAAATCAATATTTCATTAATTATTTATCTTTAAATGATTTTCTGATTTTATTAAATCGTAAAATTAGTATTTAATTTCAAAATATTTCAAAAATCATGAAAATTTTATTTTATTAACTTTTAAATATTTCGAGAATTTTAAAATCATTTTGAAAATTTTCTGTCTTTTATTCACCTACACATTTATTCGTTAAATTGTGAAATGCGGATTTGATCGACGATTTGAAAATGTCTTAAAAATGTTATTTTTATTAATTTTAAATATTTGGAGATTTAAGAAATATTTTGAATAATTGTATATATTTCCGAGAATCTTTGAATGATTTTACCCGTTAAAATGTTCGTTAAATTTTGAAGTTCGGTGTACGAAATCAGAATTATCGAAATAAAAAGGAAAAAGGATGGGGCGGGTGTTAATCGGGTTTAACCCGTTTTCTCCCTATTTCTTCTCCCTCATCGATGCAATCTCTCCCTGCTCTCCTCTTTGCAATCTCTCTCTCTTGTCTCTCCCGATCAATCTCTCAACCCTTTTCTCTCTCGGTCGATATCCCCTTTGTTTTCCCTCGATTTTCTCCCTCTCTCCTCCCTTGTTGTTCTCTCCTGTTTCCGCCGTGTTTTCCTGGTCGCTGCCTTGTCTCTCCGGTTCATTTTCCGGCGGAACCGCCGCCCTATTCCCCTTCCTTTTCCTGTTGTTTACTCGTGTATTCTCTGTGTTCGTGTGTATATTTCTTTGTGTTCGTGTGTGTATTTATCTGCGATTGTGTGCGTGTGTGCGTTGTGTGTATGAGTTGTATGTGTTCTGTGTGTATGAACACCGTTGTGTTCTGTTGCCTGATCGTCGGTTCTGTGTTTGGTTATTTTCCGACTTGTTTCGCCGGTGCTCTGTGGTTCTGATTGTGATATTAGGGGCGCGTGCGTGTTACGCGTGTGTGGCTGTTTAATCGGACTGTTATTAATATTTTATTTATTTACTGCAGGGATTATTTGACTCATTTCATGATAATAAAATAATTATTTTCCGCAGAAAAAAATAATACAACGAATCGGTGAATTTCGTGTTGGACGTCCGTTATAAACGGGAACCCGCGAATTTTATCGCCGTCGACGATGAGCCTCGGCGAGTCGACGGTGGACCGTGATGAATAAATTCTGAGTCCTAAATTATAAATAAATAAAAATTTAAAATTTCGAAACAAAATGAAAAATAAAATACGAATAATAATGCATAATAATTGAATTCAGATCGGTGGTTGGGAATTGTTTATTGGATTGTGGATTGTGTTGTGACTGTTGTTGTGATTTGACATCGAAATGATTCGACGGGCAGGCCGATAAATAGAGGAAACGCTGCCCGAGTTTCGGGAAAATTAATTCCGAAAATACGGAAACGTAACCTGTAATTGTCGGAGACGTCGAACAAGGATATAATTGAACTTTATGAAACCGATTTGCGTAACATGACAAGATATTTTGCGAATAAACGATTACCCTATTTTTCAAAACGACAAATATACGTATTTTCTGAAAATAAATACCGAACCGAGTTTCGAAGATGTGAACCATAATTACTATGTGCATTTCGATAATACATATAAATACGAGTTGGGTTATGAAATCGTATGGGTAGAATAGGATTGTGGTGCATGTTAAGCGGTTATCTGAATTAGGGTATTCCAACCCTGTAGGTCTTAGTCGGAAGTCCCGAGACGTGACGTTG
The DNA here is from genome assembly GCF_009905375.1 of Apium graveolens. Classification (NCBI taxonomy): domain Eukaryota; kingdom Viridiplantae; phylum Streptophyta; class Magnoliopsida; order Apiales; family Apiaceae; genus Apium; species Apium graveolens. The sequence goes on from NC_133653.1 coordinate 233,577,588, forward strand.
GATTAGGATTGATTTAATGATTAGACGTTGGGATCAATGAAGTTCCAATCGAAGAATCTGAGTGTCGGGATCGAATCCAGAATGGAATAGTAGTTTGATGATAAAGCCGAGCGATCAAGTCGAATCAAATTCAACTAGTAATAACAATTAAAGCTTATTGAGGCAAGTATTCTGGATTTTTCTTTTTAAATAATGCAAGTATTCCTGATTTTTCTTTTAAATACTGCAATTATTTCTTCGTTCCTATTCTAAGTTCAGAATAGTTAACTGTTTTACATTTCGCTGCAATTACTCTGATTATGCACGTTCCTTTCATTATTGTTCCTGTAATTCGATTGCTCTCGTGAGCAAATACCCATTCTTTCGGGTTATTTGCGAACCCTGAATTGGGATGTTTTGAATTCAAAATGATTTGACATCAAAATACTCCATGGGCTGGATAATGATGATATTTTGGGGATTAAGTGTGTCTTAATCCTGAGGACCGGGATATGACTGGTGCCTCGAGATGGGCCGTAGTTCCTGGATATCCGACTGGATCTATATATTGAGATATAGATCTGCATTATATTCTGACTGATCAGCAGAATATAGATGTGAACTAGTGTCCAGTCTAATTTGTTGTTGATCACCATTAACGACATTCTCTCTCGAATGATTTTATGATTCCAAAACCGGACAAAACCCTGATTCAGGATATGAATCAGGAGTCGCTTGTCGATTTTAAATTTATAGTTAAAGGCTGGTGAAAGCCAACGTTTATTCGCTCCACTCATTCAAAATCGAATTGTTTAAAATTGTTTAGAGATTTTGTCCGGAAGTTTTCTTTGGTATTAATGTTTGGAACTCAAAATATATACTTGCTGGGCATTTTTGGCTCACTCTTGCTTTGTCAATTCTTATTTCTTCTAGAAACAGATAAGGATAAAAGTGAATAGCTTTGATAAACAACAGAAGTTAGAGAAATTTCTGCTGCGAGAGGTTGAAGGTGTTAGAAGAATGTGACAAGAGCATTAGTTTAAAGGTATTTACACTTGTATTCTAGTTGAAGTGAGTTGTAGAAGGTTAGATTCCTGTTTCATACCATAACCTGTAAACGATCCGGATTCAAGGGGTTATTTATTTATTTATTTTATATAATGATTGTTTAGTGACACCAAATCTTGACCCCGGATTTGGGTTGTTACAAATATGGTTGGCACTGCCACTGAGAGCACATCAATTGAAGCTCCCTCATTTATTCAGGGGGAGCTGCCAACACTCAATGCTAATATCACAACTCTCATATGTCAAATTTCTTCTTCATACAATGAAACATTTGAATCCACTTCTGAAGTGTTGCCAAAATCAAGTGACACAGTTCAAGAAACTTTGATCACCACCCATGAACCAAATTTATATGGTGAGAGGCTACTAGCTGGGGTAGACCATGATGACACCATCAAAACTATAGGGGTCTCATCAGTTTTAACTGAAGATCATGTGGATGTTATTCAAGCACCTTCATGTACTAAATAATATTCACAAATTGACAGGTTTAAGGGTAGTACTCATGAGGGGAGGCTATCTATATCCTCTCTAATTCAATTAGAGGTTCCTCAAGTAGGGATAACTCCCCTCAAAACCCTAGCTGAAATTGCTCTGTCAATTGAAGCTAGGAGTAAAATTTCTAATGGTCCAACTATTGGGGAGGCATGTATAGCACATTCAAGTGTCAGTTCTTTGCAAGAAGAACAAGGGTTTGAGGTAATGGTACATGACAGTAACCTGGTTAAATCTCCTCTAATTCAAATGGAGGTTCCCATTATTGGTGAACAACACACTGTCATAACCACATTTTCAACTATGAGTTCAACTGTGATTTATGTCACAGGAATACTGTTAGGTTATGAATCGCACACAGAGGGGGGGGGGGTGAATGTGTTTTTCTGATTTTAGCCTTTTCTTGAAAGATAGTGGTTGAACAAAGTAAATTAAATTTTGTATAGAAAAGTGTTCATGCAGAAATTAAACTTGCATAAAATAAAGAACATAGATCTTCAAAAATCACTTAATTTTTATATTAAAAATTTAGATGTTTTGCTACCAAATTTCTAAGCTCTTTGAAGTTAAAGAGCTTAGCTTCTTTTCGAGAGTCTTACAAGATCTCTAATCTAAATTGTTACAACTAACTAGAGGACCAGTGTTAACTTTATATCTCAGTTAACTGCTGGTTTACACAATGGATAATAAATATGCTATTAACTTCTCTAAACTGTCACTTGTCATTTCTATTTATAGAAAAGCAAATCTTCCATTTCTGGCTTAGCATATCTTTGGCATCCCGTGTTTACTTTAATCTTCCTCTGTCAGTTAATCTTTGTCATTGATCTTGCACACTCTTCAAGCTGCTTTTTGTATACTTGTCAATCCAATTGTTGGATTGTTTGTTGATTGTTTATCATGGATATTGAACTGATCTGCAATTCTGTACTTTGAGACTATACTTCGAGATCTCCAGTTTGAATTAATAGAACACTTGACATCTCGATAAGTACATAGGCTTATCGAGATCTCTAGCACTCCATAATAAGTTTGGATTGTAGAGGTCTTCATCTTGTTGAGATCTATAGTCTTCATAACTTCACTTTGACTTGTAGATATCTCTGAGTTCTCGAATGAATATAGACTTGTCGATAACTCTGAGTTCTCTAGTGAAGGAATGACTTGTCGATATCTTCTTGAGTTCTCGAGTAGCTTTCTTGACTTCTCCATTCCCGGTGGATATTGCTTATCCGTTGAGTAGATATATAGCTCATCCGTCGAGTAGATATTGCTCATCCGTCGAGTAGATGTTGTTCATCCATCGAGTGGATATATAGCTCATCCGTCGAGTAGATATTGCTTATCCGTCGGTACTCTCTGGAATTTGAATGACTTCTCGATAAGTCATTCTGGAGTTCTCGAATGACTTCTCTATAACATTAAATATGTGACTTGTAGAGATCTTGACTTAGAACATTTTTCCCCAAATAGATTTATTCAACTCCAAGCTTCTTCAAAATTCTTCTGAGGCATGATCTTCTTGATCTACTTCCAGATAGAATCCTTAGGCTTGATACTGTTTTAGGAAAAAGATTCCAGTCTGCTCCTTTGGAATTTTACAGACTTTAAGTGTTACAAGTACATAATACAAATTTAGATAACAATACAACTTACTTAGGGTTGACTCCCAGATTAACTGATTACTGAAAATAACTGTTCATTAATCTTCTACTCAGATCATAGATGCTAATGACATTGTTAGCTCCAGTAATCTTTGACATCATCTATTATATATTACAATTACCTACTACCTTTATACCCTCAACCTCAAACCAAAAAGACATACCCTCTACCTCAAACATTACACCACAAACTTCTCACCTCATCTCTCAATGGCTGCAGGATGCTCAAGCCCAACCTACTACAATTGATGATCTTTTGGTTGAGTAACTTGTAGGCCTAGCCAATATCACCCAACACCTCCTCACAACAGATATGCCAAACCAATACTATCAAGCCATACTACTTTCATACAAGGAGAATGTTGAAGAACAACATGAGAAAATTGAAGATGAAGCAAATGGTAATATGGATGCATGGCTCTCAAAGGATTTTACTACTACTATGGAGGAGGCCTTATCAAGATTTAGGGAAGAATATGTAACCATTTTGGGAAGCAATTCTAAGGTCCTCACTCCCCGAGAGGTATATGATGCTATGATATAGGTGTAAAAGCACAATTGAAGGCCTTTTATCACATTGGAAGAGCTATGGAAAGCACTCTGGTCAAACATGAAGTTAAAGTAAAGAAATTGATCAATGAAAGGATTGATGGGCTGATGCCAATATTTCAAGACATCAAGACAAAGTTTAACAAATTTTCAGACATACTTTAAGCCCTTTCTCTAACTTCAGTGGAAGAAAGTGTAGCTAAGGTGAGAGAGTATTTCAAAGCTCTGCATGAAGTGATCCAGAAGCAAATTACTCAAAAAAATGACTCAAAGGTCAAGATGGATCTACTTTACAAAGAAACATTTGAACCTTCAGCCTTGGTCATAGAAGAGGTCAAGAATGTTGTGCAAAATTTTGTTGGTCCTTTGGCAGAATCAAGATCACAACCACCTGTATCTACATCAACAAACCTACAAATCCAAAACCTGCAAGCTCAAATCTCATTTCTATATTCCTCCAATGATTCTTTGACAACTTAAGTCTCCCAATTGACAGCTTTGGTGCAGAGTCAACAGTAAGATATCAAGTCCCTAGTAGACTCCCAGAAACACCTACAAATGCAAAATTATGTTTCTTTGGGAGCTATTATGGGAGGCAGTTAGGCATGAAATTCCTACTTCTCTAATCTTGCCTTCTACTAAGACTAAGGAGGAGATATAAGCTAGACTATTAAAATCATCCAACCAAGCCACAGTTCACACAAATCAAGATGATGTTGGGAAAGAAAGACTACAGAAAGTAGCTGAGGGACCCTATTTAGACAAAGAACTTGATGAATTACTCAGGGCTTTCATAATTTCTCTAACCAACAACTCTTTCACCTACAAAAAGGCTTTGGATAGAAACATCAACTTTCTAAGGGTGATAATGACAACTTTCAGGAGATGAGGATTATCATAAATACAAATGACTCAGGTGTGGATAGATGTATGCAGGTGTCTCTTAACTATCTCATATCTAGAAGAACATCTGAGTTGGACATCCTAATTAACAAAGTTATCAGGGTGATTTCAGAGGACACTCTCTTGCTAAATGAACTCAAGAAGGCTCAAATAGCTGCCTTTCCAGAAGCATATCTCCAACCTAGCAAGGGAGTGACCTACATCTGTTCAACAACCAAAAAGTGCAAACTCTTCATGATTCCAAAGTACTGTGTCATGGAGAACTTGAGGTTGATAATGACATTAGAAACTGACTTGAAGCACAAAAGAATCAAAACTGTAGAAGATGAAGAAATGATAAAGATATTGGGGAGATATTTGAGGAATGATGATAACCTGTTGCCAAGAACTCAATTCAACACCAAAGATGATTTGGATGATGATGAGCAGGAGAAGGATGAACAAAAATCTTCTGGATAAAATTCAAGTCAGTCTTCAAGAGCAACTAGCAGCAAGGTGTATGAGAAGAGAAAAGGGAATGAAGAGAGGAAAGAAGATGGAAAGAAGAGTAAGAGAGGTGGTGAAGGGGAGACACAAAAACAAAATGTCCAGGAACCAAAAGTTTCACAAATCCAACCTATTCAAGCCTCCAAGCCAAGCCAAACAAACTCTCAACCAATCCAACCTGAAAAGCCTATATTCCTAGTCAAACAAACTGCAAACTCTTTAATCAAAATACCAATCAGATCTAGCCATGTAACTTTAAAGAAAATCTCATACCTACCTTCATTTAAGCCTCCAGTCAAAATTCACTTCAAGACTGTTGGGAGAAAATCAAAGAAAATACAAGCTGATGTTGGTGTCATATGGAACTGGTTTAATCAAGATGATTTTCTACCACTAAACATGAGCATAACAGATGATGACCACTTCCAACAATTATCTGAAGAAATAGTCAAAGTTTGGATTGTCTCTTTAGCAGAAGTCAGAATCTACTATTTGGATGGCTCCTTTATTTTGCTTAACAGGGAAGTAACGGAAACATTTTCAACCACAGAATTGAAGAGGGTGATTATCATGATGAAGGACAAGGATACAAGTACAAGGATTTGGAAGGCTGTGATGTCTGAAAGGTTGAGAGAGAGGAATGAAAGACATGAAAGAATAAAGGCTGAGAAGGAAGAAAGGGAAATACAGTATGCCAGGGAAATTGAGAGGTTTGAACAAAGATCAAATGAACTGAAGGCAAGGGGGCTAAGTAGAATCTCAAAAGATGGATATTTTCTAAACATTCAAATTGGCAGATTTTCAAGGTTCAGAGTCAATTACCTCAACAGTTAAAAATTGAATGAATGACTCAAACTGGTGGAAGCATTAAGAGGGACAAAAATAATTGAAGAACTTCAAGTGCTAATAAATCTCAAGGACCTCATTAGGAAAGAACCTGGATATGAAAAATTCACCTAATGTATGTAATCTTTGAATTGATGTAATTACTCAAGTATAAAAGTTTGGATTTGTCAATTTATTATTTTTTATGTATTTGATTTTAGCTTGGGGTTAGCCTTGTTATCAGGCATGAATTTGTGATAAGCAATCTTCTCACAAATCAGGGGAGATTGTTGTGCAAGACATATCTATACAATAACAAGAATAAGTCACATAGACAGCCCTAATATTAAGTTGTTTGATAATCAATTTTGTATTCTATATTATGCGCCCGTTTGGGAAATCTTAAAATAAGTAACTTATGACTTAAAATAAATAAGTAACTTATAAGTGATAAGTGGATAAATATTTATAAGTTATATAATTGTTTGGATAATTTTACTTATAAGTCAGAAATTTTTTTATTCAAATAAATAAAATAAATAATTTTTTTAAATATAATCATCTTATTTCGTGAATTTTAGATTATATTAACATTTTAAAATTTATTTTTTAAAACTTAAGTTAATGAAAAGGCAAACAAATCAAAATAAGTTGAGAAAAAATACGTCGTTGCTAACATTCAACTTATCAGCTTATAAGTTGAAAATTCGACTTATAAGTTAGGGCGATAAACACTCCTCGATAAGTACTTACAAGCTTATAAGTTAATAAGCCACTTATATTATGTTGCCAAACAGGCCCATATTTCTTGAATCTGTAAAAAGTTTAGAAGATTAGACTGGGAGATTTTTCTGTGAACAGATTCAAGCTCAGAAATAAACTCTGAAAGAAGATCAAGCCATGATCATACCTCAGAGAAAAGTGTAGAAGCTTGGAGTTGAATAAAGTTGTTCTATGAAAAATGTTCTAAGTCAAGATATCGACAAGTCACAGATCAAGTTATATCAAGAAGTCATTCGAGAAGTCCAGAATGACTTATCGAGAAGTCCAGAATGACTTAAAGAGAAGTCTCAGAGATATCGACAAGTCAAAGGAAGATGTTGAGAATTGGAGATACCAACAAGTCATTTCTGCATGCAGAGAACTCAGAGATATCGCCAAGTCAAATGAAGATGTGAAGAATTGGAGATGTCGATAACTCAATTTCTCATATAGAGATCTCAGAGATATCAGTAAGTCAAAATGTGTATATAGAGATCTCAGAGATATCGACAAGTCATTTCTACATGTAGAGATCTCAGACATATCGACAAGTTATTTCACATGCAAGGATCTAGAGACTTTGACAAGTCAAGTATACCTATTGAGAATTCAGAGATCTCGATAAGTCATTATATTTATCGAGATGTCACTTCTCTATAGAACAAACTGGAGATCTCGACATACTTCTCAAATACAGAATGTAGACAAGCTCAAGATTCAAGATTATCAGTCAACAAACAATCTATTCAATATATTGAAAAGTCTACAAAGTAGCTGGGAGAATACAAGATCAAGGGCTAAGATTAACTAAACAAAAGATGGTCACAGACCTGCATGATTCTGTACATATTTTCTAAGTTAAAAATGGAAATAGAAAAATGTTGCTTTAAAAAGTAGTTTAGTACATTTTAGTGCAAGTCTTGTAAACGCATGCTGCTAGTCTATAAAGCATGCACGGGTCCTTAGTTCACAAAAAAATAAACAGTTCTAAATTTTCTTGTATTCTCTCAAAATAGAAGTTGAGTTCTTATTTCTTTAAGAACACATAATTTGTAGCAAGACCAACTTAATTAATACAAATTAAGTGAGTTTTAAAAATACTGTGCTTGTTGATTATTTATGTAAACACATTACCTCTACAATATCTTAACTGCTTTGTAAACACATCTATAAACACCAAAAAACTTGCAAAACTAACCTAAAATCCAGGAACCAGAAATACCTTATTAAATAAATAGGCGAAGAGCTTGACTACACAAAAGAACAAATACGAAAAGTAAAACCACATGCAAGAACAAGGAAAATCAACTAAGAATGCTATAAAACAAAACACAGTGAAGAAAATGGACAAACCTTGAGAAAAAATGAAAGAATAATGAAATAACTCGTCACAAACTTTAATCACCCACCGAAAATCTCCCTATACTATCTTCTTCTTCCCTCATTCTTCCCATGTACTTATTTTCCTTTAAGACAATATAAACAAAAGTATAAAGGCACAAAATATTATATACACACTAAAAAAAACCTCAGGGACACGTGGAAGTATATCGTTGACCGACGAGAAAACCATTAATGACAGATAAACACACATCTGGCAGATGGTCATAACCGTCTTCTAAAAGGGGCACAATATCAACATTGACCCTCGTGAACTTTTAAACCATTCCAACATTTCAGCTCATCCTGGCGTCCAGCTTACTTCCCCATCCAACTAAGAGTTGTATAAGATAGTAGGGTGCAGATGATAGGTTATGACCATTAGACCTAGCTCAAACCAATTAGCAGCCAAATTAGGCTTGGAAAAAGTGACCTTGGCGCATTTCGTGCCAATTTAAAATTTCCACTTTGTTATTCTCGTCATTTAAAAAAAATTATAAGCTTTAGTCAACGACTCTTCTAGGGTTCCCTCGTTTGGGGTTGTCTAGCCGACTCCAGCACTCTACCAGGCCGAACCCACCTCGACAAGGGCCATCGACACATTAACGTGTTCTATCACCGCCACCGATCAATATCATCAGGAATAATAGTCTTAAAACGTTTTCCCGTACACATGTGTCCCTCACATGTCAAAACCCCTATAAATATCTAAGAAAATAAGTACAACGATCTCACTTTTTATACATATTTGTAAGCTCCATATTTTATTTAATTTCTCTCTCTAGAATTTGGTCCAAATAATCATTCTCACACTGGAGTTGTTCCACGAGGTTCAATCTCCATTGGTCATTGTGTTTCAGATGACATGAAATTTGGATAAGGAGACCCGTGATGATTTAGCGATTTATTATTAAACCTTTTTAAAATTGTATAAAAGTTAACGAGGGGCGGGGAAGAGTAAATTATATTGTTATGAAATCATTTAATTTATGATGGGTGTAAACATAATATGGCCTTTCTTCAAGAGAGAACCCTCTTATATAGAGAACCGTAGAGAACCCTTGATTCTATTATAGAATTTCATCAAATTTATTGCTAATGTAGAATAATAATTATATTTAAATATAATAAAATGTTTAACAATTGAAATTTGAAAAAATCTTTGATTTTAAATTTAATTATATTGTGGAATAATTTTGGATAAGTGTGATTAGATTGTGATTCTACTACAGAACCACTTTAAACTATTTCATCAAATTTCAATAATATCTTAAATAAAAAAATTTTGTAACTTCGTTTTTAATTTGGTAATTAAAATTTGTAACTTTATATGATGAAAAATGAAATAAATTGTGTATTTTATATTTTTTAAATAATGGTTCTCTACGACCTTTATCTAAGGGAGCCCTGCATCGATTGCCACCCAACATAATATTATGCAAAGTTTTAAGAAATTTATTGCATGGCTCACTTGATGGAGTTTGAACGAGGAGAGAAAAGATAACCCTCTAAAATGATATCTTGATATCCTAGTATAAGGAAAAATTATCACGAGATTAAGATTTATACCTTTTCTACTTTAAAATAATAAAAATTACATGTATACAACACAATATATACAATCAGTATAGTTTCTTTCAATTATAATGTTAAAAATTACTTATATATTTAATAATATTATTTATTTGGATGAACATCTTCCAAGATACGAAGATCACCAACATCAATTAAACACAATAATTATTGTGATCATAATAGTTTAAAAGCTATTAGATAAAAATCCAATCATATATTTGTATAAAAAATTGATATTATATATGTACATAAAGTATATAAAAAATGTATTTAATTAAACATACCACTTTAGGCGAAAATCGGGACTGGTATATAACAATACAAATTTCTGAAAAAATATTAATTCTCACAATATAAGAAATATTAAATTAAATTTTAATATTGATCTTTGACTTGGAACCGAGATTTTTGTATCAATTTAAAAAGAATATTACTCCCCATGTCCCTCCTATTTTTCATACTTTTCTTTTTGGGATGTTCTTTCTAATTATTTACATTTTAAAAATAATTAAAATTTAATAATATAAAAAATAACTATATCCACTGTTTTTTTCACTATACCCATTATATATATAATATTAATAGATTTCACTACTTTACTCACTTTTTAAACTTTATTATTTTTTTCAGTGTCCTATTCAAATATAAACAAATGAAAGGGAGTATTAACTTGGAGGGGTTCAACTGTACCAAAACCGACACAAGTGCAGGGAATTTTTCCAGCTAATTTGTGGGTATATAAAAATAGGGTTCATTAATAGTGTAAAATAAGGTAAAAGTGTCGTCTTCACTGCCCCTACTTTGGTGAACAGAAGACATGTAGCATTTTAGGTTGATGTTTATCTCATCCAAATATAACACATCTCCGCTTGAATGTCTATGTTTCATTATCACGTGGATGCCAAACGAACTCGGCGTCAAATTATTGCAGATCATGCCCTACTCTTCACTCTTCACTTTGAAGAGTGAATAGACGCTCTTGTTCAATATTAGTAGGGGACATGATCATGTAACATCTAAAAACCATTTATGAGTGGTTATTATAGACGGATATGATTAAAATATTTGAAATTTATCCGTTCTTACAATTTATATTTAAAATTTCACCTATTTACGAAAAAAGCCCCTACTAAATGGTTCGGCAACTAATTGGTCGACAGTAAAAGAAATGTACATCCTACTGGTTTGTAGAGAACAAATTCATGATTTTCTACTTTGGAGGATAACAACTAACAAGGGCTATCAAGATTTTAAGTTTTACTAATGTGAAGCTAGCCCAGAGCTAAATATATGATAGTACAAATTTTCATGCTAAATTGGAGGAAACGTAAAGACAAAGGATCATGGCCTTGGCTGAAGCAACTTTGAAACAGTTTTTGTCATTTACCCCCTTCCAAATTCTCTTTAAGAAATTTATATATAAAAAAAAAATCAGAACTGATTAAGGTTTAAAGATGACAATAATCACTTCATATTTCAGTTTTAAAAAATTTGTGGAGTCAGGCTGAGTATTCCGGTCAGGGAAATTGAATTGTTGAAAATGAGTATTCGAAAATTTTCGAACTAATTGAATATTGAGCACGAAACCAGTGAAATCTATTTCCGAGGGTGCAGGGAGATGGATATATGACAAACATAAGAAAGGGGCAATATTGCAAATATGTAACAATCTAATGGCATTGAAAAAGTTGTCATGCATAAAAAGGCTCACATTCAACACTCATTCTGCAACAAAGTAGTTCTTTTTTGAAGTCTTTTCCCCAGTCCTCTTCCCACAGCCTTCCTTAAAAATGAGCACAACTTCAAGAATGCAAGCTCTGAGCATAACCGTGCTTCTCCTATTTTGCACCATTTGCAACCCAGCCCTGGCTGTCTTAGATGGTAAGTTATTATTTGCTTCTGTTTCTGCAAATACATAATTTTTCAAAGTTTAGTGTTCATATACCATGTATTTTTATAGATGTATGTTATATGTGTACATTGAACAATGTTTTCTTTGTTAAACATATTTGGCTAACCATGAGCTTCTGCAAAAACACAAGTAGTATAGCAAAATTTAGGAGCCTTACTCTGACAAAATTTAGCCTTAGTGAAGGCTTACATGCCCAAGGGCGGAATGAAGGGGATAACCTAGGCTGTGATCCCGGCTGAACTTCGGAATTTAATAGGATGTTTTTCGATGTTTGGTTAGAAACAGTACCAAAAGAATTTTAAGTCTTGACTGAAATTTTAAAATTAGCGATAATTTTTTTAGACTCAAATGTTCAGAAATACGTTTCGTGTTTTTAAATTTGTGTACTTTCCCAAAAACAATACTCCATGTGTTTCCTGTCAGTAAGAGAGAGAGAGAGTGAACAAACTGAGATATGTGTTCGATAGTTATCTCAATTTCATGTTCAAAAAAGTTTAAGTAACTAGTGTTCAGTTTTCAAATTCAAATTCTTGAGCTTTCATTCAAAATGTACATGTTCATAGATTTAGTGGTGGGTAAAAGAGTAAATTAGGCCTTGAAAAAGAGCCTTGCATACGGTTACCTGATCCTCCGGGGGGAGCACGTGAGCCTTGGTAAAAAGCAGCAGGTACTAGTTGAATCAGTCCATAGGATGATGACACAACAATGCAGGCTGAAATCTTAGTAGGTACTACTACCAGTTAGCTAATTCTGTCATGTAATTTTGAATTTTGGCTACCAACAGCCTGTCAAATTTCAAAATTACTCTTGAATGGTTTCTTCATAATTAGTACTATTGTACTTATGTTTTATTGGTGCTTAACTGCTCATAATGAATCCTTTGTCAGTCCATGAGCTAATTCCTATTTATACATATGGTCCACTTTGTATAAGCTGTTTACTCTTTCGTAATCGCGTGCAAAATATTTCTTGATGATTTTAATTTTGTTAGAATGTTACACAAAACACAAAGACATTACTATATAATACAATTATGTTTTAATATGTTTATAAGCACATGTTCGTGGTGTTGATGTTTAAGAATGAGTTTGACAAATGTTACTAAATATCAGGAACATTTCAAACTTGCCGTTTTAAGGCTGAAATTGAAATCGTTTAGCGTGTTGATTTTAATTTATGGAATTTTGATTTCTCAATTTCCAGTTCGTTTATAGGCTATTTTGTAATAAAACAAAACCAAATCAGGAACTTTGCAGCAAAAGAAAAGGAAGTAACATCTTTGTTCTGTCATTATCTTTTAAAAGAACACTGTTATTTAGTATGATGAAGTTGAAATTACTCGTCCCACAGGGCTACTAAGCAATGGCAACTTTGAGCTTGGACCGAATGCATCTGACTTGAATGGAACTGAAGTTCTAAAACACAATGCAATACCTGATTGGGAAATATCGGGATTTGTGGAGTACATAAAATCAGGACAAACACAAGGTGATATGTTGCTAGTTGTGCCGGAAGGAGCATATGCTGTAAGGCTGGGAAATGAGGCATCTATTAAACAGAGAGTGAGTGTGATAAAGGGAATGTACTATTCACTTACGTTTAGTGCAGCAAGAACTTGTGCTCAAGAAGAGAAATTGAATGTGTCAGTGGCACCTGATTCAGGCGTTTTGCCGATGCAAACATTGTATAGTAGCAATGGATGGGACTCATATGCTTGGGCATATCAAGCTGAGTATGATTACTCAGAGATTGTCATTCATAATCCTGGTGTTGAAGAGGATCCTGCTTGTGGACCACTTATTGATTCCATTGCAATCAAGGCTCTTTACCCTCCTAAAGCAACTAGCAGTAAGATAATTTTTTACCTTTCTATATATCTGTTCCATTATACTACATACATTTGCACATCTTAAGGCCTTGTCTAATTTGTATGAGCTTAAGTAGGATCTTCGAGTTTGCACAAACAGTTTCCAGATTAACTTTTTTGTCAACTCTAAAGGCCTTTTTATCCCCGTGAAGTTACAAAAGCGTTTTTATAAACTTATACAGAAATTTCTTAACTCAAACAAGCAGACACTTAGCCTTTTAACTGCTTTTATTGACTTGTGTATGATCTCATAATTTAGGAAAATACTTAACCAAAAGATTTTGCGCAGTCATAGCTTTTGACACAGTAGAGTACACGTGCAAATTCTTAACCTTTTAGGACTCTATTATTAGTTTAGATTAGAGAAGAAATGACAATTAACAAGGACAGAAGTGTAAGTTTAGGACATTAACTAAATTAGACCTGTTCTTTATGTTGATTAATTAGTACAGATGTCATAACTTGTTATGCATGTACTTGTAAATAGTTGTTTATTGACTAAAACTTCTCAGATTTAATTCTTAGAGAACATATATGGCCTATCTATATATTCATCTAGATCTTTATATTTTTATTTGTGGTCCTGTGACATTATTGTCATATGACTCTGTATCAAATACCTGTATCATTACTGGCACAACTTGTAATGGGGCAAGCAAGATTTATTATAGGGTCCCATTCAGTCTCCTTCAGAGAATCACTTTCAACTTTAGGACGCGATGCCGAAAAAGTAACTATTTGGATCTGACCCTCATCCGATTCTAATGAATATATATTTTTCAATAAACAGAAAACATTCTGAAAAATGGCGGTTTTGAAGAAGGGCCCTATATATTTCCTAACACTACATGGGGTGTTTTGATTCCTCCAAACATTGAGGATGACCATTCACCACTACCCGCCTGGATGGTTCCATCCCTTAAAGCTGTCAAATACATAGACTCGGCTCATTTTTCAGTGCCACAAGGCAGACGAGCTGTCGAGCTCGTGGCTGGAAAAGAAAGTGTTATTACTCAAATTGCCAGGACCACTCCTGGAAAGACCTATCATCTGTCATTTGCTGTTGGAGATGCAAGCAACTCTTGTGAAGGCTCCATGATAGTCGAGGCCTTTGCTGGTAAAGACACTTTAAAGGTTCCTTATGAATCTAAAGGCAAAGGAGGATACAAACGCGCAGTGCTACGTTTTGTTGCCACTACAACTAGAACTCAGATCATGTTCCTTAGCACATTTTACACAATGAGAAGCGACGATATGTCTTCGCTTTGTGGACCTGTGGTTGATGATGTGAAGCTGTTGAGCATCCGTTATCCACGTCATGTGTGAAGATGTTATTGCTGACAATGCCAAAGTATTTCGAAGTTTATTGTTGTATACTATGAACATGAGTAGTTTTGTTGCAAGAGAAACATGCTGTTTAAGTTTCATGCAATATATAGTAATGTTTGGTTATGAAGGATTAATATACCTTCATATATTTACATACATATTACTCTAGTTTTCCAGAATGGCATATGTAAATCAGTGTGATTCTACTTCATGTTAACTGCTTATGTTCTTGACTTATATATAATAATAATAATAATGAAGGTTTTGTTGAAAGAGTTTAGTATCAAATTTCTCAATTCCATTTGCTGATAAAATCATATTTGCTTAGTTTTTTTTATTGCAGACCATAAAATGTTCGTTAGTTTGAAAGGCTGTAAAAATGTTCTAAAAGTAGCAAACATGAAATTTACTATATATAGTTGTGTAACAGATAATTTTTATTAATTTTAAGAGTAATAAATTTATTAAATATAATTTACCAAGAAATGAATGTGAAGATGAGCAATGTTTATATATGTGCGCGCATATACAATGAAACAGATGAGAGAAGCCTTATTAAAACTCATCAGCTTCGCTGCCCTCCGGCGAAAAAATTTAAAAAAATTTAGAAATTTAAATTTTTTCGCCGGATAAATAAAGTAGTTCCGGCTGGTACTACTCTCTCGTCTGCCACACACATTGTAAGCTTCTTTATTCAATCTTACTTCATTTTTATTATATATTGTCCTCAATTCTTTTATTTGAGAACGATATGAGTCTTGGTCCCATATAATTTCATTTTACCTTTTTGTGTTTAGTATTCAAAATGCATGTTGCTCTTTTATTGTAGGATATTAGTATTTGCGTGTGTGATTTTGGATATGCATTAAGCGAGATTGATCTATGCCTGCTTCATGGGAAGTTTTAATTTGCCCGCATTCCTAACATTTTACCATTTACTTAGATAAATAATCCTTTTGCTTTCTTTCAATTTTTCTTGTATATTAATTATTTAACGCAAGATTATATGAATTTGTAGCGTGATTTTCTTAGATTTGTGTGGAATATGAGAAATTGAAAGACCTAAGGACTCCCTGTTTTGAAATGCAGGGCAATGTTAATTTTTTCGAACATGTGGACATATTTGCATATTCTTCAACTTATATTTGGAATGTATTGATGCATGTTATTTTTCAATTGCAATTTTGAACAATGGCATGCCAGTTTTATCCATGCTTACATTTCAATTATATTAGGCACTTTTATTGTATGCATGGGACATAAGTTACATAAGATGTGTGCACTTAAGACATGATTTACAGAAGATGCATGCCCTTGATGAATATTTAAGTCTGTGTCTTGTGGACTTCTATAGCTGATGCAATTATACTCTGAGTTGTCTGTGGATCATCTTCATTTGATTTTGAGTTAAAAATCTACTGTTCTCTGTACTTGGTTCGAATTTAATTGTTTATGCCATCAATATTCCTTGCTAACTGAATTAGTATCTTATGAATTTAGTACCTCAGTTCAGAACCTCCGCAATGAATAGTCTGAAATCCCCTTGTAAGGGGATGATTAATGATTTCCGGGGAAGAAGATCATGTTATAGACATGACTGGACTAGTGCACTTGGTACAGGTGCAAGGTATGGCCTCTTTCCGTATTTCAGAACGAATGTAAAGAAATCCCTATTACCTCGATTTTTTAGTGAAACTCATTTTGATAAAAACTAATCTTTGTTTTCAGCTTATTGGCACCAACAACATTTATCTTCTTTGCTTCTGCTCTTCCCGTCATTGCCTTTGGGGAGCAACTGAATAGAGAAACTGGTAAAAATTGATAGTTTGCTTTAATTTCTTTCTTTTTGCAAATAATACTAGTACTTTCCAATATTAATACATAAATGGAAATAATATATCGTCTTCTCAAATTTAGATGGACGTTTAAGCACGGTGGAGACACTAGCCTCTACTGCTATCTGCGGAATTATCCACTCAATCATTGGTGGACAGCCACTGCTGATCTTAGGCGTCGCAGAACCAACAGTTTATATGTATGCAGTCCTATACAAAATTGCCAAAGGAAGCAACAGCTTAGGCGGAGACCTGTTTATAGCCTGGGCTGGATGGTATGTTTGTTGAGTTCTGCCTTCTTCTCATATACTAAACTCTACAAATATTTCATTCACAAAAGTGCAAATGCATGTTTTAATTTCGAGTCTAAATGCCGACAGGGTTTGTGTTTGGACTGCCATTTTCCTTTTTCTTCTTGCAATATTCAATGCTGGCAATATCATCAGTAGATTTACCAGGATTGCTGATGAACTCTTTGGAATGTTGATTGTTGTTCTTTTTATTCAAGAGGCCATCAAAGTATGTCTTCGCGCATAGGATAGTCTAGACATTCTTTTATTTTCTTTAAAGATTCTTATGCTCAGCAGAAGCTGTCAATCTCAGGGACTGGTTAGTGAATTTGATGTCCCCGATGGTGAAGATTCGTCCAAGGAGAAGTACCAGTTCACATGGCTATATACAAATGGTCTACTTGCTATCATTTTCTCTCTTGGTCTACTGTTTACTTCCATCCAGAGTAGAACTGCTAGATCTTGGAGATATGGAGCTGGTATACCAGACGGCCGCAATTAATACATCTTCTGCGAATAATTTTTTGGTAAATTAATTTAAAAAGGATAAAAAGACTAAATTTGTTCCTCTTTCTTTGCTTTCTTTTATTCAGGTCTGTTTCGAAATTTTGTTGCTGATTATGGGGTTCCAGTTATGGCCATTGCATGGACAGGATTGTCTTATGCTATCCCTGCAAAAGTTCCTTCTGGAGTTCCGCGCAGGCTCTTTTGTCCTCTTCCCTGGGATTCTGAATCATTATATCATTGGACAGTGATCAAGGTATATATGAGGAGAATATATTTCTCCTGTAATCTTAACAAAGACTTCATAATTAGAGGCATAATGTGAATGTAAAATGGTCTAACTTCGTAATTATGTTCTTAATAGAGCATGTATACAATCTTGTAACTTGTAAGTGATGCTATATCAAGTTGGCTTATTTATGTTTAACAAATTTTAAGAGACTGAAAAAAAGTGAATATAGTTTTTTTTTTCAATTCAAAATAAGACACAATTTTACCAACATTAAATTAGGACCATGTGATTGATTTATGAATATTTACATAATTGTCTTTCAGTGTATAATACTTGATTATGAGGTATTCAAGGGTGTTGTGCTGAAGTTTATTACACTTTCCACTGCAGGATATGGGGAAAGTTCCTGTGGAATACATCTTTCTTGCCATCATACCAGCTATAATGGTAGCAGGTCTTTACTTTTTTGACCATAGTGTGGCTTCCCAAATGGCTCAACAAAAGGAATTCAACCTTACGAAACCGGCTGCTTACCATTATGACATTTTCGTGCTTGGGATCATGGTATTGTTGTTTTGAAACCTTATAAATTCACTGCATACATAAACACATTCTCAGTTTTATTTTCATCATTTAATCAATTATTCCTTATTTTATTCATTGAAAATATTTACATTTGCTTTCAATTTGCCTTTATGCTTTTTCTTTGGGATCAGACTTTAATTTGTGGGTTGCTTGGACTTCCACCCTCTAATGGAGTTCTCCCTCAATCACCAATGCACACCAAGAGTCTTGCAGTCCTCAAAAAGCAGGTAAGGAAATATGATGTGGCATAGTTTTTCCTTTGCATATTGTGTACAGAATTAGGGGGGTAGCCAATGATATCGACACCAGAAAAAATTGAAGTAATAATTTCTAATTTGATTCCGTGACTCTAATTCTAGGCCATGCCAGTGTACATAATCCTAAGCATTTTATGGTTTTCGGCATGCAGTTAATGCGAAAGAAGATGGTTAAGGGAGCACAAGAATGCATGAAAATGCAGGCGAGCAACTCAGAAATATATGGGAAGATGCATGCTGTGTTTATAGAGATGGACAGTTCAGCAAATGTGCGTAACATACACTTGTAATTAATGATTATGGTATCCGCAATGCATTGATCTATAAGTTATGCAACTGAAACTAAATGCTAGTTAAGAAAAATATGTTTCTGCTGCAGACTACTTCTGTTGATAAGGAGTTGAAGGATTTGAAAGACGCTGTTCTGAATTCTAAAGATGCAGATAAGGCTAATGGAAAATTTGATCCATCAAAGCACATAGATGAGCACTTGCCTGTCCGAGTTAATGAACAAAGGCTCACGAATCTATTGCAATCCTTGCTTGTGGCATGCTGTGTCTTTGCTATACCTGTGCTCAAGATGATACCTACCTCAGTTCTTTGGGGATACTTTGCCTACATGGCCATTGATAGCCTCCCTGGTAACCAGTTTTGGGAAAGGATTTTGCTGCTCTTTATTCCTTCAAATCGGCGTTTCAAGTAAGCCATACCCTACTACTTGATCTCCATTTTTGTTTCAGTCTCCTTTTTTGGGAGCTAAGCTGTTAATTAAGATCATATTTCTTATATATCTAGTCCAGGTCCTCAAAATATATTAAAATAATTTATTCCAAGTCCTGGAGGGTAATAAATTAAATTGTTTCTATTCAATTTATTAAGGACCCTAGCAACATTACCAAATGAATTTTCAATGATATATCAATTTGTGATGATTTTGAGATCTGAACTAACTGCTATTGATTGTCAATTGATCATCTGTTGCAGAGTCCTGGAAGGAGCCCATGCTTCCTTTGTAGAATCAGTACCATTCAAAATTATTTCCGCATTTACAATCTTCCAACTTGTGTACTTCTTGATGATATTCGGGGTGACATGGATTCCCATAGCCGGGATATTGTTCCCACTTCCATTTTTTGCTCTTATCTGGATAAGAGAACATATTTTACCCAAGTTCTTTCCCCCCGAGTATCTTCAGGAACTGGATTCAGCTGAGTATGAGGAATCAACTGGTGTTCCAATTCACAGCATGACTTCCATGACAAGGGTATTTCTCTACCTTGTTTCTCTCTTTTACGGAACTCTTTACTCAATATCTGTCAGATTTTGCATGCAGTCAAAATGCCTTTAACAAATATCAGTTTTATTGTGGATCTTATAGTTACACCGATGTTGTAATGTTATCTAACGCTTATCAAATCTGTGGTCATGTATATACAACAAAGAACTTCGACAAAAACTAACATGATAAGCTTAAAGTTTCTGAATATGGCCATATTTAGAGCTTGCCTTGGGTTATTTTGTGTCTTATCTGTATCTTGACAGAAACATAGCTTGTTTTCTTATGTATTTTTAAGTTGAAGTATAAATGGTTTTTTATGTGTTATGACTATTAGGAGCACGGATCAGATAATTGTTCTGATAGCACGGACAATGAAGATAATTTATCTTCAGCAGAAATTTTGGATGAGATGACAACCCGCAGAGGCGAATTGAAGCTTAGGACTGTGAGCTTCAATGATAGACAACAGGTTTTGCCTACTCGGTTTTTAAAATCTCAATACTTCTCATACAGAATATCAAATGGATTGTCTTAAAAATTCAAAAATTAAAAGATGCCTAGATGGAACTGAAAATAGATAATTTTGCAACCAGAATCAATTAAAATCAACTGCACCTATTTTTCAGCTTAATTATTAATTTAATTTTAACTGAACTTAACCGTTTCTTGTTATTTTCAGATTTTTCCAGGCGGTGGTGCCTAATCCCAGTGTAAAGTGATCAGAGGTTAAATTTGTGTGTGATTCTCCAGAGAAGAGTACTAACTAAAGCTGAATTCGTGTAAGCGGATAACCTCCACTAACGAAAGAGGGGAAACTCTCGACACAAAGATGAACAAGGAAGCCGGCTCTAGATTGTTTAGAGTGCATGTATTATCTGCAAAATGTAGACTATATCTCTGTTTAATACCGAATGCAGAATATGTAGACTGCTTTCTGATATGTTCTATAATGTTATGTGACAAAATTCTAGAAACCTACAGGGATACTATAGAATTATGAATTGTTTCATTGAACAAGCATATATAGAGATCATCTTTCATGCTTAGTTGTACAAATAGTTACTTTATTCACAAAATTAATCAAAATTTTAAATGAATGACTAAGCCGAAGACTATATTTATATAAACGTTCGTTTGATTGCAGATAAGCCTTGGATAGTAGTCTCTCTCTCTCTCTCTCTCTCTCTCTCTCTCTCCCCGATCACCATATTCAGCGTCTAGAGCCGGACCTTATTTTAAATTTCTATAGGCTACAAGTATCACAAGAACTAGTATCAGTTATCTGAATTAGTTGGTTTCAGATTATTATTAGTTTAGGTCTCCATATATTGTTATTAAACAAGATCAATAAAAACAAGAACTTACTGCTGCTGTGTCAATATGTAGGATATCAGTTAGTGAATACACAATTTACCGAATTCAAAACAGCAATGAGAAAATTAACCGGTATCAACAGTTTAGAAATCACAGGTACAAATCACAGGTACACACGCTCTTATATAATTCATAATAGAAGGCTCGGACATGCATTAAGAACATGTCAAGAAAGTTGAGAATATATTAACAATATGATGCTGATTTCTATAATAATCAATATAGACAATGCAAAAATTTTATATTAGTTTTTCTGTGATTTCTACTTCAGAACTGTCTTTCAATCTGTCAGTCATTGTAATACCCGCCAAATCTTAACTAATGTAGTTTTGATACATAAAGAACAATGAAGAATAGTATATCTGTTTATTCAAACTACGATACAAAAGATCCCCTTAGTTCAGTTGACAGCTAGCCTACATAAGAATCATCTCAACATTGTGAAGATGTTATATATAGATTCCTTCTTCGGTATGTCAATGGCATTGTGAATCTTTCTTTCTCCGTCTTTCACATTTACACAATGTCTAATATTACTTATACGCCGTTGCCTAGCAATTTGGCTTGGAATGAAGCTAGTCCAGAATGGATGAGCAAAGGTGACAATGCATGGCAACTTATTGCTGCAACTCTAGTTGGGTTGCAGAGTGTGCCCGGCCTTATTATATTATACGGAGGCGCTGTCAAGAAGAAATGGGCTGTAAATTCTGCTTTTATGGCATTATATGCATTTGCTGCTGTTCTTGTTTGTTGGGTGTGTTGGGGATATAGATTATCTTTTGGTGACAAGCTTATTCCAATTTGGGGAAAACTTGATGTTGCTTTAGAACAAAAGTTTCTACTGGAAAAAGCATTTGCAGGGGCATTTCCTAATGCTACTATGGTGTTTTTCCAGTTTGTTTTCGCTGCAATTACTTTGATTTTGATAGCTGGAGCTTTGCTGGGACGTATGAACTTTCATGCATGGATGTTGTTTGTTCCGTTATGGTTAACGTTTTCATACACTTTTGTAGCATTTTCGATTTGGTCACTTGAAGGTTGGTTGGCAACTATGGGAATTATTGACTATTCTGGTGGTTATGTCATTCATTTGTCTTCTGGAGTTGCTGGTTTCACAGCTGCATACTGGGTATGAAACTAGTACAGTATCTCCCTCATAGCTTGTTTACTAGCCCGTTTAATTTGCTATGCTCACTAGTAACTTATAGGCCAAATTTAAGGTCACGTTTCACCTTAAACGATTTTAGTACGCATCATCGGCCACAGTAGTACAAATCACACTTTACATTATCTATAAAAATGGATTATATATATATATATTATAGGTAGCTGTGATGAATTTGTACTTGTAAGAAGTTTGTATTATAGCATACCTGTAATATGTAGCAAATTTTTTACCTCAAACGATGGGGTAAATATTAAGAAAATGATCCATTAATCTAATGCAGGTGGGTCCAAGGCTAACCAAAGACAGGGAAAGATTTCCCCCAAACAACATCATCCTTATGTTAGCAGGAGCAGGCCTGTTGTGGATGGGCTGGACGGGATTCAACGGCGGAGATCCTTACAGTGTGAGTACTGATGCTTCTTTGGCTGTCCTCAACACCCATGTTTGTGCTGCAACAAGCTTGTTAACTTGGCTCATACTTGATATATCATTTTTCGGGAAAGCTTCTGTTATTGGTGCTGTTCAAGGCATGATCACCGGTTTAGTTGCCATCACTCCTGCAGCTGGTAATGCTTACCAAAAAAATTGTCAACCTTTTCTTTGAATTCTTGTCAGCTTGTGTTCGCTTAGTTGTTATTACTAATGACAAATTTTATGATATAGGGGTTGTGCAAGGATGGGCTGCAATACTTATGGGACTATGCTCTGGCTCTATCCCTTGGTTCACAATGATGGTTGTGCACAAAAGATCAGGGCTTCTACAAAAAGTTGATGACACCATGGCGGTGTTTCATACACATGCCATTGCTGGATGTCTAGGAGGGATTCTCACCGGTCTCTTTGCAGATCCTCATTTGTGCTTTTTGTTCTACGGAGACTATAAACAATATGTAGGTTTGTTCTATGGCTTCCGAAGGGGACTTGGACATGATGGAATAAGGCAGATTGGGATCCAGCTTCTTGGCATTTTATTCGTGGTTGTAGTTAATGTTATCATTACAAGCATTGTATGTCTAGTTATTCAGCTTATTGTTCCTCTAAGGATGTCCGACGAAGATATGGAAATTGGAGACGAAGCTGCTCATGGGGAGGAAGCCTATGCTATCTGGGGACAAGGTGATCGACTTCATGAGAATTCCAGGTTTTCAGCTTACAATGATCTCGAAGATCCAGAAAAGAAGACCAAGGGAGCTGGCAATGTTGAAATGATGTGAAGCTGCATGTAGAATGGTTTATGTTCTCCTCTAATGTAATGTTTGTGAGATGTTTGTTTTGTTTAGTTACTTTTCTTATAGCAAGTAGAAATATGAATGTTTGGCAAAGCACATTAATAAAATTATAGGAAGTATGTGATGTAAGTTCACATTAAGAGTTAATAAAAGCTTTGATGTACTTCCAGTTGTGGAGTGAAGCTGCAGTTTGAAGACTCAATCTCATTGCCCTATGTGGAAATATCCCAAACATGACACTAACAAAATCCATGAAAATTTCCAAGGTCCATAAACAGCCATTACCTTGGAATATAGGCACCAAATATCAGGAAAGTGTGCTCAGATGTTGATCACAGCATTATACTTTCGATTTCTTGTCAATTGCCAAAGTTTTGTAGTTTGGTTAATGACTTAACATGCACTTAATAGAACAAGTATGTTAGAAAATTATAGCGATCAAGAAATCTTAAACCCCCGAAGAACATGACCAGATTTCGAGACCAAATGATAAAATCTAAAATTAAAATTAGTCATCATACTTTTGATAAATAAGTCAGACAAGATGAAAGAATCGAACATGTTGAAGCCAAATATTCTCCAGCTATCTTTGCAACACTGGAGTATTGGACCCTAAAGCATCTTCAGATGGTTCCAGACACCAATCTTCGGTTTTCCCTAATATGGAATAGTAATGTTTATTGAATGCACCGTTCTGTTACATGTTCTCTGAATATATACAGATGATAATCTAACTAACTTCCTACATATTCGCAGATATAATGATAAATTTCTTATCAGCTAAACAAACTTATCTTTATCTACTACAACAATAACGAACAAATATTTATCAACTAAATATACATCATACTTAGGCTCTATTATCCCCCCTCAAGATCGGCATCGTGTCCACGAGGGCGAGCTTGCATAACTGAGAGTGAAAGGAAGACTGAGAGAGCGGTTTTGTCAAAGAGTCAGCAACTTGTTCTGTGGAACTAATGTGAGAGACATCAACTGCTCCTCGCTGAACTTGATCTCGAACAAAGTGAAAATCTATAGCAATGTGTTTCATTCGACTGTGAAATACTGGATTCCTGCATAAGTAAGTTGCACCTACATTGTCACAGTAAATTTGGGGAACTGAAGATTGTGGTAGACACAATTCTTTAAGCAGATTAGTAAGCCAATTCGCTTCAGCTAGTGCAGTGGCAACAGCTCGATATTCTGCTTCAGTAGATGAGCGTGCCACTGTACGTTGTTTGCGAGAAGACCAAGTAACAGGTGTACCTCCGTAATAAGCAATATACCCAGTTGTGGAGGTTCTATCTAGTATGTCTCCGGCCCAATCAGCATCAGAATAAACATGCAATTTAGAACTAGGTTTGGAGCTAATATTTAGACCACACATACTGGTTGCTTTGAGATATCTTAAAAGGCGTTTGGTAGCCTGCCAGTGAGCTCGTTGTGGTGAGTGCATGAATTGTGACAATTTATTCACTGCAAAGGCAAGGTCAGGCCTGGTAAACAATAGATATTGCAGCTTTCCAATCAGCCGACGATAACCAGTTATGTCAACAACAGACTCATGTGGAGAAATTGTTAGAGAGGTGGATGAGCTCATTGGGGTAGAAGCACCATTACATTCCAACATTTTGTACTCCTGCAAAATGTCATGAATATATTTGGTTTGAGTAAGCACCATACCTGTTGAATGACGAAGAGCCTCAACTCCAAGAAAAAAACTCAATTGTCCCAAATCCTTAATAGAGAAACGACAAGCTAGAGCTTGAATGATTTGGTGAACAATGCGAGAACAACAACCCGTGACAATAATGTCATCCACATACACCAATACATAAGCTGTAAAACCACTTTTAGTGAAAATGAACAATGATGTATCTGAATGCGAATTATGGAACCCAAAATGCAGCAGAAATTTTTTTAGCTCAATATGCCACGCACGTGAAGCTTGGCGTAATCCATAAATTGCTTTGTTGAGTTTACAAATATAAGATGATCGTTGAGGATCAACAAAGCCCGGTGGTTGTCTCATGTACACCTCTTCGTCCAGATGTCCTTGTAAAAAGGCATTATTTACGTCTAACTGATGAATGGGCCAACCTTTTTGAACTGCAATAGTTAACACTAGTCGGATAGTAGCTGGTTTAATGACAGGACTAAATGTGTCCTTAAAATCAATTCCTGGGCGTTGAGTAAAACCTTTAGCAACTAAGCGGGCTTTGTATCTTTCAATCGAGCCATCTGATTTATATTTGATCTTAAATAACCATTTGCAATCAACCACATTCTTAGAGGAATCCATAGGAACAAGTGACCAAGTGTTATTGCGAATCAGTGCATCATATTCCTCTTGCATTGCTTGCCGCCAATGATCATATTTTTGTGCTTGTTTATATGTAACCGGTGTGTAAGCAGGTGTGGTTGCAGCATGAAAACCATAGAACTTGTTTGATTTTTGAATGTTGTTTTGAGCTCGGGTGACAGGCCTGTGACATGTAACACCAATCTGCGGAGATATTGAGCTAGGATCAATGGATAGGCAGGTGGAATGTGTGGGTGTGTTTGTAGGGGTGGTATTTACCAGAGTACTTTCTTGGCTTTGTGGTGATGAAACAATGGGAATAGTGGGGAGAAGTGTGGGTGTGATAGCGGGTACAGGAGGAGATTCGGATGTGGCGGTGCTATCAGTAGGTTGGGGTACCCAACTAATATTTGGTAACTGACTAGTAAGTTTAGAGAAGATACCGCTGTAAGGAAATTGTGTCTCGCAGAATTGAACGTCACGAGATATATATACCTTCGAGCTGTGTGGATCAAAACAAAGATGAGAGTAATATTGTGTAGAGAACCCGAGATAAACACATGGGACTGACCGAGGACTCAACTTCGAAGTTGCATACGGCTTAAGCCATGGATAACATAAACATCCGAAGACACGAAGATTGTTATAATCTGGTGATTGTTGAAAGAGAGACTGAAATGGGGAAGTCTGATTTCTTACCCTAATTGGCATACAGTTAATGAGGTAAACAGCACATTGACATGCGAATGACCAGAATTTTGATGGCATTGAGGCTTGATGAAGCAATGTACGAGCTGTTTCAGTTATGTGTCTGTGTTTTCTTTCGGCAAGTGCAACGCGCTGAGGTGTATAAGGAGGTGATTTTAAATGCTCAATGCCTTGGGTAGCTAGATATGAACATAAACCCATATATTCACCTCCACCGTCAGTATATAAAGAGCGAATTTTCTTTTGAAAATAATTTTCCACTAATCTTTGAAAATTTTTAAACACCGTGACAACTTCATTTTTGTGCTTTAGGAGGAATATCCATGAGTATTTGGTAAACTGATCAACAAATAAAACATAGTAGGATTTGTTATCAACTGATAAAATAGGTGCAGGCCCCCACAAATCACTATAGATTATTTATAATGGACAAGTACTTTGTAGAGTTGTGGTGGAAAAAGATAGCCGGTGGCTTTTATTGCATAAACATGAATTACACGACTGAAATCTATCAGTAGGATCAACAGCAATGGAAAAACTATTTAAAACAGACTTGAGGTATTTATTATTCGGGTGTCCTAAGCGTTGATGCCATAGCTGAAGGGATTTTTGTTGGGAGACAAGATGAGCTTGAGGAGGTTGAGATTTGACAGTGAGAGGCCATTCATAGAGTCCTCCTTTACTCTGCCCGCAGACTAGATTAGCACCTGAGGCTAGGTCCTTCACAAGAAATTTAGAAGAAAAAAACTCAACCGATGTTAGATTATCTTTGCAAAACTGAGATACTGATATTAAATTTCGCTTGATATTAGGAGCACATAGAGTATTTTGTAAATTAAACTGATAATGAGATGAGGAAATTTTGGCTTTACCAGTTTGTGATATAGGTATTGCATTACCGTCTCCCATTGCAATTGTGTCAGGTCCAGAATAATTTTGAATCTCAGTAAAATTATTTGAATCAGATGTGATGTGGTGTGACGCTCCAGAGTCTACTATCCACGGCATTGTCTGTTGCTGAAACCCATTCACATAATGCGCTTTGGCTTCAATATGATTGTGGGATCTTGATCTGCAAACTTTGGCAGTATGCCCAGATTTATCACAAAGTTGACATCGAAGACGATTGTTACCTTTTCCAGAATCTCCATAATTATACATGTTGTTGCGCCATGGCTGCATATTTTGGATTGGGTTGGTTGAATTGCGCCACGGTCCTTGAGGGCGTCTGAAGGGACTGAAGGGACGAGGTTGATTGAAACCAGAAGAGAATGTATGTTGTTGTTGTTGAGGATGTTCACGAGAACTTGCTACCGCTGCAGTGATGGTAGTTGTTTCTTTAAATTGTTCATCATGTTTGATAACGAGCTCTTGATCAGTCAATCTATCGAACAAATCCTCATAAGAAATTGGGGTTTCACGAGCTCTTATAGCAGCAGCCAAAGTGTGGTATTCCTTTGGCAGTCCGGCTAAAATTTTAACCGTCAATTCCGCTTGCGACATAGGAGATCCTGCCATTGATAATTCATCAGCAATGGAGCGAATTTCTCTGAGATATTCTGCAATCGTCTTTTGGCCCTTCATAATACGGCTAAGGTGATCTCTTAAGCTGAAAATTCTGGTGTGTGATTTATTCGCAAAAGTGGTGTGAAGTGAGTCCCAAGCCAATTTAGAGTTTATAGCTGTTGCAACCATGGGAGCCAGGGTAGAATCAACTGAGGCGAGAATAGCTGTTTGTATTAGTTTGTCCTGGCGGAGCCAATTTTTATAAGCTGGATTGGGAGATGTTGTTGTGTTTTGAGTAATTATGGCAGGAGGTGCAATGGTGGTGCCATCTAAATGACCAAATAAATCATGACCGATTAAGAGCATTTCAAGCTGAGCTTTCCAGGTAGTAAAGTTAGTGCTCCCAGTGAGTTTTATGGGTAGCTGGGCTGTAGGGTTGAACTGAATAATTGCACTGGAGTTTGGGACAGTGTCGGCGTCTGAATGTGAGGTTATCGACATGATGAAAGGCTGGTTGTGTAAAGAGAATGAGTTGTTAAAAAATCAGGATTGTTTAAAAGCTTGATTAGAGCTAAGGCTCTGATACCATAATATGGAATAGTAATGTTTATTGAATGCACCGTTCTGTTACATGTTCTCTGAATATATACAGATGATAATCTAACTAACTTCCTACATATTCGCAGAGATAATGATAAATTTCTTATCAGCTAAACAAACTTATCTTTATCTACTACAACAATAACGAACAAATATTTATCAACTAAATATACATCATACTTAGGCTCTATTATTCCCAAGTGTATTAAGAAGTGAAGTCTATCCAAAACCGATCTTTATGTACTTGGCAAAAAAATCGAACATTAATCTTAATGTTCCACAAGAAGAAGATGATGAAATTGCACCAGAAGAAGTCCTGCAAGATTAACGTCACCCTGTCATCCTCAACAACAGAGAAAAAATATCCTATTTCATAATTTCCAGAAATGAAATGACAAATTTTGCTGATACATCATCTATTTTGCAAGAATGATCCATTCTAGCTATTCTTATACTTGTTGAACGCTTTAATAGTTAAATCTTTCGTTATTAGAGTAATAATATAATATCCCTGAGAAATTTTGGAGTGAGTGGTTCCTTAAACTGGCTGGCGGGATGACTTAGATTCTCGTTCTCCACCATTCGACTCATAAATGGACTTACTATAAATGGGTTTTTGAGTGAAAAGAGAAGTTTTAGAGTAATAGTTCCTAACAGGATCCTGGAAAGGCCTTTCTCTACAATCTTGAAATTCTAGAATGACCGGTTCCTTAACACTTAACAGTATATTCAGAGCGCTCATTTGCCAGTACTAGCAGTCGTAAATAGGCTGAGATGGAGTTTGAGTTTATTTCAGCTGCTTAGTTTGGTTGCTGTACTCTACTTCATGCATCATCCCTTTATATTAGATTATATTTTCAACGTTTTTTTTCACCAACCTGTCCAGCACCTTGCGTGCTTCGGAGAATATGGGGGTATTTTTGCAGATAAACACGCGAAATTATTTACCTGCATGACTACTAGAAAAAGTAGAATAGACATCGGCTAAACACCGATGTCTATGAACAAAAAAATCCGATGTCTTCGTGGGTGATGTTAAAGACCCCCATTTAACATCGGTTTTAAACTGATGTTAAATAAGACGTATAACATCAGTTTTTAAAGATGTTAAATTTCTAATGCATATCTAATCTTCATATATTATCATAATATGATATTTTTATCAATTTAAACATATGTGAGATAAGCAAAATATTTCAATTTACCCATTAAACTGATGTTAGTAATACCAGTAACAACGGTTTTTAAGATAAACCGATGTAAACATAACTTTTGACATCGGTTCTTTATTTTTAACCGATATCTATTGGTGACAAACCGATGTCTATAAAGCTTAATAACATCGGTTTTCTATTTTAAGATTTTTTTTTGTTGTAGTATTTAACATCGGTTTTAATCGGTATTACATCAGTTTTGTATTTTATAAAAAATTCTATAGTTTTAAATTAACATCATTTTTAATTGAAATAAACGGTGTGAAAAAACTTTGTTTATATAATCAAAACCAACACTAAACTTCAACACCAATATATCCAAACATAGTATTAGCTACTACACAGTTTCATCTAAACCAAACATCAACTACTAGTAAACATTCATCCATAATTTTTTATAATTATACAGAAGATTTGCTTCAAGAAGAAAATCTCTCAGCTGCTTTGTTGTTTGAGAAGCATCCTGAAAATTGACCAAGCTGTTCATAGTCTCGCTTAAGTTGGAACTGATGTTCAACCCCCTGTCTCGAGTTCTTCGAGAGCCTCTTCACAACCACATCCTTCCCTTCTTCCAAAATAACCTGCAAACCAATGTCTGTTATATACACTATTCTGATTAAAGGAATTTGAGATTGCTTTTATTTTGTTTATGTAAAGTTAGTAGGAGTAGTCATGTTTGATGTTTCTGGTGCGACACTGCAGATTATTACATCCCTGGATAATGTATACTCACCTTGTATACAGTACCAAAACCGCCTTTGCCAAGCTTGTTGGAGAAATTACCAGTTGCCTTTGTAATTTGTATGAAATCAAGTAAAGGTAACTCCAAATATTGCCTCATATTTCTGCTAGCGGTATCACTCGTTACATTTGATTCTGGTATTTCTGCATAAGTGTGAAGGCAATGCTAACAGTGAGCCAAATTTACAGTTACGTTTAAATAAGTGAGAAGGCAATTAGTTTTCCAGAAACCAATCTTTTCATGTTCACGGTCATATGACACAAAAGTATTGCGGACAACTATTCCTGTATAAATGCTGAAATACAAAAAAAAAAGTTAAAAGGACAAATAATAGTTTAAGATATAGTGGAACACAATTCATCTTTTATCCTTGAAAACAAAACCGGGAATAAAAAGAGTGGTAGGGTGAGAATTAATGTGTATGTAACACAAAGAAAGGCAGGGTAAGAATCAATGTATATTTTACACTAGATATCATATATACCTCCTAAGAGAGTGCTTTGATCCTTATTCTGAAATATTCCAAGACAATATCCACCCTGCATCTTGACATGCTTAACATAACATGAATAAGCATAAAGCATGTAAGTCACTCACTACATTTTAAATAACCAGATTAGTGAAATCGCATAGAAGTAACTGAAAAAAGAGATGAATGTCATTAAATTGGTGCAGACTCTTACTCGAAACAAGTAGTTTTCTAGGGATAGAGATAAATTTTGTCCATTTTCAAATACCATATCAACAGTTGGAAAGAATTTTGGCAATTTGTACTTACAGCAAAGGTTTATATGCTTCTAAATGTAAAGAGACAAACCTATGACCATCACCATCACTGTGCAATTCAAAACCAAATAAACAATCATCCTCAATAGCACAAGCCTGCAAAGTACTTCTAACATCAGTATAAATGCAAGCATTATTTACACGATATTGTATAATCAACAAAAGCATTACTTATAGAGTTATATCTGAAGCAAGCTGGAGTTTGGTAATTGATCAGCATACAAAAGATGACATGTATGAATCTGACAGGCTAACATAAAAAAAACTATTATGACATTCCAGTGTTCTTGACCAAATAATTATTCGGATTATCATTTAACTTGATTTAAAAGAGTCGTCCTTTTAGATACAGATGTTGTTATTCCGCACAGGTGGATCTAAATGGAGGACCGTGGGGGATGCGCTTGTTGGTGCTGCTTAGTCTCAGCAGCTTCCTTAAAGGGTGAGAACTTCCTTCACACCTATTAAATGAGCATCATTCCCCTACAATCTCCCTTTTAACACGTCCGGCCTATACCGTGTGACTCACACATTGGGGCTCAGCAGCCACTCCCCTTGCGATGTGATCGTGCTCCCCCTTAGGCCTACTGGAGAATGTTGAATACTGTCTCTCATACCACTGTTATAGTGTTATTGTTGTTTAGTCTATCTCAACCTTAAAAACTAGCTTGTAGGGTGAAAACTTCCCTCACACTTCTTAATCCCGTTTCACAGATAGAATTCAATAACATAATATACCAAGTATGTTGTAAATCTTATATTCATACATTTATAATCTAAATTTATGAAAGATATAATGTAATTTATACTTTCTCAAGAAAATATATTCATTTACACTCCCAAATCTTCAATAAGAGTGAGACTTAGTTCTGGAATTATTGTATTTCAAGGGTCCAAAATTTCTGATTCCCCTTCTGACTATACGCCACAATCAACTGACATTATTGGAAATCAGATAAGAAGCTATCACATAGATCGTAGAAATAACATTAACATAGTACCTGAAGCAACACAGCACCAGCAGCATCTCCAAAGAGGATACAAGTCCCTCTATCAGTCCAGTCAGTATAACGGGAAAGCGCTTCAGCCCCAATCACAAGAACATTTTTAAAACCAGAACCTGCAATACATTGCCAAATTATGCTTTTATAAAATGGACATGAGGAAAACTTTAGGCCATTACTAAAGTTTTACACGCCTATTAAAATTGTGTTTACCTCGGATATGACTAGACCCTGAAACAAGACCTAAAATAAATCCGCTACAAGCAGCTGTTATATCATAAGCCAGTGGAGTCTTTTTGCAGCCAAGTGCTTTTGGGATCTAATAGTCAATACAAAAAGAAACATAATGAAGCATTAGCAAGCTAAAATTATATGAATTAGGAAAAGTTTAAAAACACGAGAGTCATTTATTTATTTATAAACACTCCGAAACTGAAGGAGTGTTAGGGGTATCAGAGCTGACACTCTTGTACCTCTCTAAGAAACACAATAGTAAACTCATACAAATATACTCAATAAGGCATTAGTTGGGAGGCTAGGAAGCATATTGAGGTAGTATATTCCTATTAAGGACCTCCTTCTATCGGAATCACAAGCGAGGTGTATCTGTAGATAAATTAACAGCCTGGAAATCCATAACAAGAAACGAATTCATAACAATGCTCAAGAATATTAAAAACAATTAAAATATTGAAAAATTACCCAATGTAGAACACTACTGAAAATGATTAAAAACATGAAAAATTGCACAACTTATATTAACATGCTCAATATATTATGCACAATAAGAACAATCACTCGACTAATTAAAAATTAAAAAATTAGGTTTTCAAATTGAAACCCCCAATTCTAAATTAGGGTTTAAAACTTACTTAATTCAAGCTTTAACCTCCAACTCAGACTTGAACCCCGACTTAAACTTGAACTCCGACTTAAACTTCGACTTATCTTTAAACAGACAACACAGAGAGATATGAGAGCAGAGAGATAGAGAGAGATAAGAGCCCATAGAGAGAGAGAAGACAACACAAGGGAGAGACAACATTCCACACAGAGAGATAGCATATTGAGAGAGTGGTGGGTGTTCTTGGATGAGAGCACAGAAGAGTGAGAGACGAGAGAGAGGGGACTTTTTGTTTTAATGTTATGATCTGTGTTTTATGTTTTATGATTTTGATTTTGATTTTTAATTTTTTTTTAACTAAAAAGAGGGGAACATTTGGTTGAAAAGAGGGGGGAATTTTTCTAAGGCAAAAAATAAGGGGGAAATCTTTAAGAGGGAATGAATTATTTGGTTAAGGGGGGGAAATGGGGAAGGCGCGCTTATTAAATTTTTTAAAACAGACTTTTAACATCGGTTGGGCTAAAACACCGATGTTTATAAACACAAAAGACATCGCTTGCTCAAAACTGATGTCTAAAACACCTTTTACATCGGTGCAATAAGCAACCGATGTCTTTGAAGCGATGTCTATTCTTCTTTTTCTAGTAGTGTTGGTTAGAATGCTGCATTGTTAAACAATAAAAACAAAATCATAACTCTTAATTAACACAGATATATGTCTTGACTTATGTCATGGTTAAAATGTTATAAACGTTGTCTGCGTATCTTAGTTTTCTGTCAATGATCCGTCTTTACTTTAATTATCATGGAAGAACATCATAAGAATTTTCGTGAAATGGAGGAGAGTTTTGTTACCATTAGGTTGGAGGATGAAGAAGAGGGAGGGATAAACTATGAAGGTATCATGGAGGATTCTCTCTCGGAGATTGATATGAGATGGTGCTTGGTGAAAAAGTTTTTGACTGATTCACCAATAGACTTACAAGCGATGCAACACAAGATAGCTTCTCTATGGAGGCCAGGTCGGGTGGTTTATGTGGTTTATGTGAAAGCATCGGAGAGTAACAGATTTGTTTTCCAATTTTATCATGAGGTGGATATAAAACCTGTCATTGATGGTAGTCCATGAACGTTTGGTAGGTTTCAATTGGTGTTTGAGAGGCTGAAAGTATGGGATGATCCACGTTAATATATAGATTAGACTTGTGGGTTCAACTTCACGGAATGGGGCCTGGGTTCATGTCGCAAAGAGTGGTACAAGAATTGGTAATTACATAGGTGGCTATGTCGAATCTGATGCAAATAACTTCATTGGTGTATGGTGTGATTATTTAAGAGTCCGAGTATCAATACCGTTGGATAAACCTTTGAAGAGAAGGATGAAACTTAAAAAGTCAGAAGAAAACTGGTGTTGGGTGAATTTCAGATATGAAGGAGTTCCGATGTTTTGCTTTATATGCGGTTTAATAGGTCATAATAAAAAAATATGCGAGAAAATTTTTGATACGCCTTTGGAGAATATTGAAAATCCATATGACATATGGATGAAGGCAGAACCACGAAGAAAGAACCATACAATTGGGTTGAAATGGTTGAGGCACAGGTCTCAAATTTCGGGAGGATGTGCAGTGCCGGAAATGAGAGTAAGAACGGAGAAAGTTGTTAGCATGATTAGTGTTGAATATAAAGGAAATCCAAAAATTTTAGGAGATAAGATTGTTATGTTTAGTAACAACAGTATACAAGGGGAGAGAAAATAGGACATGATTATGCGGTTGTTGAGGTTTCTAAAATTAAGACAATAGATCAAAATTGAAATATAAATAAGGAGGGAGACACCATAATGGATTGTGGGCTTTTAATAATGGACCCAAAGCAAAGAAGAGTGGATGAAATAGAACATATAGGGCCCAGTAGTGAAAAAGGACTTGAAGACGTAACCATGGTGAAAAATATAATAATGAATCATAGAACCAAAAAATGGGGTAATGGCGGGTGCTACAGAGCAGGTCCGCCTAGGATTATGAGCGTGTTCAGTTGGAACTGTCGAGGTATAGGTCTTCTCTCGAATTTTCGGTTACTGAAAAATACTATTCAATAAGAAAGACCTGCCTTTATTTTCTTATATGAAACTATAGATAATAAAGGAAAGATGGAGAGAGTTAGAAGAAACTTGGGTTTTGATGGTTTAATTACAGTTGATTTGATTGGTAAAGGTGGCGGTTTAGCATTTTTGTGGAAAAATAAAGATCATGTGATGCTCCGTAGTATGTCGCAGAATCATATAGAGTTGAGGTTTGTATGCCAGGGAAAGAAAAATGGCATTTGACTGGAATTTATGGTGAGCCGGATAGGAACCAAAGAAGGAGAACCTAGGATTTGTTACGTAATTTGGCGAGGGATTCGAACTTACCTTGGTGTGCTATAAGAGATCTTAACAATGTGGTTTCACAGGAAGATAAACATGGGAGAGCTCCCTATCCAAACTGGTTGGTCGAAGGTTTCAGAGAAGTGCTTTTTATTACGGGGCTTATTGATTTAGGATTGGTGGGACATCAATTTACTTGGGAGATGGGTCGAGGAACGGAAGCATGGATAAAGGTGCGATTGGATCGTGCTTTAACGACTAGTGACTGGTTGAATTAGTTTTCTTTAGCTAAGCTGTATAATCTGGAAGCATCGGTTTTGGACCATAATTCTATTTTACTAGTTCCAGATGTTGTTAAAAAGATTGGTAGCAGGTGAAAATTTTGTTTCGAGAATGCATGGTTGACGGAACCAATGTGCAGACAATTGGTTTTAGAGAGCTGGGATTCGAGTATAGGGAGTGATATTCAGCACAAAATTAAAGTGTGTGGCGAAAATCTTGAGCAGTGGGGAAAAGAAGTTATAGAGAGGTTTAATGAGCAAATCAAAAACTTTAGAATGGAGATTCTACGTCTGGGGAATTTCAAAGATGCAAGTTCAGTTCAAAAATACATGGAGGCGAAGAAAAATATGACGCAAATATTGGAGAAAAAGGAAATATTCTGGAGGCAAAGGTCCAAACAGTTGTGGTTACATTCAGGGGACAAGAACATCAGGTATTTTTATGCTTCAACATCTGTTAGAATGAGATCAAATCAGTTAGTTAAATTGAAGAATGGGGAAGGAAAGTGGGTGGACTGGGATGATGGATTGGATGAACATATTGTCGAGCATATTAATCATTTCTTCACAGTAACGCAAGTAAAATGGCAGGACGTAATAGACTGTGTTGATAGAAAGATTACAGATTATCAGAATGAGGAATTATTGTGTGATGTCTCGGAAGAAGAAATGAAGGCTGCTTTGTTTCAGATGAACCCTGATCAGTCGCCTGGACCGGATGGTATGACTCCGAAATTTTATCAAAAACATTGGTCCATAGTTGGTAAATATGTGGTGCAATTGGTGGTGAATTTCTTTCAAAATGGCAGCATCCCAGATGGGCTTAATGACACAGCATCCCAGATGGACTTAATGACACAAACATTATTCTTATTCCGAAGAAGAAGTGTATAACTATGGTAGGAGACCTTAGGCCTATATCGTTATGTAACGTTCTGGTGAAAATTATTACAAAGGTAATGGCCAATGTTAGGCACAAAGCATGCGCTAAATAATTCACGCAAGTATACGCGTTCGCAAGTAATATAGAATGATTTCTAGTTCGTTCCCACAGAGACTCTGATTAATTATATTTAATTAACACTTACTCACCAATGTATGATTATTCTTCAATGCCAAGACAATAACAATCAAGATTGGTTAACTAATATTAACTACGAGAATTAAACAATTAAATTAATAATATTAAACACACATGAGATCCTAACTTCATTACTACTTCATTCAATAGTTATTGTTATTAACCTTAGCATGTAATGGTGATGATATTAATCGAATAACACGAAACTGATAAACGCCAACTTTCGTTGTACGAATACCATTCTACCAAGCATCCACAATTAAGATAGAAGTTGAATAGGCATCAATTATGTTGAGGCCCTATATGTCTACAGAATTTGACAACATAATGATTTAAGCACAAGTTATTCATGATGATTACACAGGGCAAGTAAAATGGTTAGAGTTACCCATTAATCATGCATTGAATACATGAACCTATGATAGCATGGCAGGTTCTAAATCTCAAGATCCACTGTCGCTTCACAAGAGATTAACAGGCTATCTTATATGTTCGCGATGCATATAAGGCGAATAAGAACAACCTATGCTAGATATCATACAATCACCACATACCAAGGTATTAAACAATTAACCAAAGAAATCCATAGTAAATCCGCTAGGATCACGTGATCACGATTAGCCCATAATAGAACTCATCATCACCATGAGTTCATATGAAAGCATGATAATAACACAACGATATAAGGCTAATAAAAATACCTATAAATAATGAAGTACGCCACAAGAGTATTAAGGTTCAAAGCATAAAGAAAACTAGCATCCACTATTATAATGAATTAAAAGAATCACAAGATAAACGAATGCTTCCTCTTCTTCGTTGTTGCGTGCTAAAACGGTCTTCTCAATCTTCTTGCCTTCGCTCTTGATGAAGAAAACGTCTTCCCATAAGGTTTATATAAGCGTCCAGGAGTCACCACGCCAACAGAAGCCCAATTATACTTGAATTAATAAAATCCAGATTCTAAAATTCCGCACGCATGAGGTCCTGGCGCGCGGTCGCGTGCTATCTTTCTGGAAAATTCCTTATTTTGCTCCTATTTTTGCTGATTTCTTCGCTCATCACCCCTAGACTGATTCCAAACACTTCCTTAAGCTTTATTTGATGAAAACCACCTATCTAAGCAAGTTATACCCTGAAATGTAAAAACACTAGAAAATGCGTCAAATACACAAAATACTTGAGTCTAAGACACCAATTCAAGCTGTTATGAGATGCTCTAAGTGGTATAAAATGCCACTTATCACACCCCCAAACTTGAATCGATGCTTGTCCTCAAGCATCACAGACTCAAACTCATAATAAAACATGCATGAATGCAACTAGATGAATGCAGCGATCCCCTCACGATGACTTAACCAACCAACACATGACATATCAACAAATGCAATTAGGCGACTAAGGTCAATCAAATCATGCAAGATAACATACAACTAGAAATGTGGTGTGTGCGAATGCTTAACATATATGCTTCGAAACTAGATCAATCACCATAATTTAATTATCCTCAAGACAATCACAAGCTTATACGAAGAATATATTCTAGACACAAAATGACTTACAACACTACAGGATTATTGGAGTTTATTACAAATTCATGCTTTTATTCAACACATAAAACAAATGCTTATTTGATCATGCAATGAGTGAGGTCCACAAAAGACTTATGCAATGGTACCCATTTAGCGAGCGTTAGGTTATCGGATCTCAGACTATAAAAGCCTTAGGTCACTAGGCACACAGTCCCCTAAGAACTTAATAACTCGAATACCAAAGAGCCCACTCGCGATCAATTATACATTAAACCCTATTCTTTTCTCTTTTCTTTTTTTTTTCTCTTTTTTTTTCTTTTTTTTCCACACATATATTTTTTCAATTTCTGAGCAAGTGCGTTTTGCTCCATCTTGCTCAACCCTAGACTACTCGTATACAATACGAGCCGGCTACTAGCCATTTGACACCTAGCCACAACTAGCAATGAATTCCAATTTTTATCTCTAATTTTTATCTTTTCATGTCTTTTATCATTAAGAGCCTAACATGCATTCTAAGTATAAGCAATAGATTAACCTCAAAAACCATGAAACCATGACAATGATATAGTCCTTAAGCAAACTGACTCTGCGACTCATACATCGTATCCATCCTCCTCGAAAGCCTCTTGTACTGGACATCAGCCAATCCCGAACCATCTCCTCCCCGGGCTCTCGAAGAGCCTGCCTCTCCCTGAGCCTGTGTGGTCCGAGCCATGGTAGTACCAGCTGCTGGAACTCCTCCTGGAAGGTGATACCCCAAACCATGTGACTCGGGCTCTCCACCTATCCACTCCTGCATCATATTTAAAGTCGATGAATCAATAGGAGTGGTTGGCATCTGCAGCTGCTCATAAGAAGGCCCCTGGACTCCAATTTCCTTTCAAAGCTTTGTGACAATAGAGGCATACAAGAGAGAGTATTGTGATTTCCCCTCAAAAACTTCAAAATCTCTTGGTAGATGTACTCACCAAGGTCCACATATTCATCATTCAGAATCCCCCATAACAACCTTGCCCTCTCCACTGTAACCTCATGTGCATGCGAAGAAGGAAGAATATTAGCACATATAAATACATTCCAAGCACGAGCATACCTGTTCATCGCGACAGCAGGAAAAGTATGATAATTGTTGGATCCTCTTTTGAACTTCCACACTGTGCCCGGCTGACAGAGAGTAGCAATAATCAAGTCCAAATCAAAGTCCTCAAAGGCCTTTGAATTCCAGTTCTCCTCATGTGGTTCCCTTTGTCGCTGTCCAATCACACGGCGAATCGCCTCGGGCTGATAGTCATCAGTAAACCCACAAACAACAGAAAACCCATTCTTGTCGGCCTTGGCGTTCGCATAGAACTCGCGAATGATACTCATCAGATTCGCCTCAGGTGACTCGCAGAATGTAATTTATCCCTTCCTAGAAATCATCGGCAACAACTCACCATCCCTCCGTGATGGCAAGAAATCCCTCTCCCTCATAATAGGCTTAGTCAGAAGCTTGGCGTACTCTTCTTCAGCAGCCCTATCAAGCAATCGGGGCCTCACAGCAGTATGCCTCGAAGAATCAGTAGCAGTCGGATTGGTGTTGCTTCTACCCACAGTTCGTGATCTCTTTGGGGCCATGAGAACTGAGAATAAGAGTTAGAGAGTTTGTGTTTGGTGTGTAGGAGAGATTTTGTAGAGTTGAAAGTGTGTGTGATGTGTATGGAGAGGTTGTATGTATTTATAGGGCAAAATTAGGGTTAAAATTTGATTAGGAGTGGGGATTGTGGCAAGGTATGGGGGGAAATCATGGGTTAATGGGTTATATTTTTTTTGTGAATTTTTTGTTTTGTTTTTTTTTTAGGTTGAAAAACGATTTTTCAAAAGTCAGGGTCGCACGCGGTCGCGTGGCACCAGCACGCAGTCGCCTGCTGGCATGCGGTCGCGCGCTCCTAGCACGCGGGCGCATGCTAGGCTACTGGAAAAAAAATCTATAACTTTTTTCTGATTTTTTTGGGTTTTTGGATAAAGTACTATATTCTAAGGTGTCCTATGGTCTCATATCTTTGGTTGCCTCCCAAGAAGCGCTTCTTTTACGTCATTAGCTTGACGTGGAGTTATGCGATCAAGTTGACAATAAAACGGCACTAACCACTTCACGGTTTGCCGTATCCCCATAATAGTGCTTCAATCTCTGACCATTTACTTTGAATGCTTGGCCCGAATCGTTCTCAAAAATCTCCATCGCTCCATGTGGAAACACAGTTTTGACGATAAATGGTCCAGACCACCTTGATTTCAACTTTCCAGGAAAAAGTCAGAGACGAGAGTTGAATAGAAGAACTTGTTGCCCCGGCACAAATGACTTAGGTGATAGCTTCCTGTCATGCCACCTTTTTATCTTTTCCTTGTACATTTTGTTATTTTCGTACGCTTGAAGTCGAAATTCATCAATTTCATTTAACTGAAGCATTCGCTTCTTCCCAGCTGCATCTAGATCAAGGTTTAACTTCTTCAATGCCCAATAAGCCTTATGCTCAAGCTCCGCAGGTAAATGACATTTCTTACCATAGACAAGTTGAAATGGGAACATCCCAAGTGGAGTCTTGTATGATGTTCTATAAGCCCAAACAGCTTCATCGAGCTTCAAAAACCAATCTTTCCTTGACGGACAAACGACTTTCTCTAAAATGCGCTTGATATCTCTATTAGACACTCAGCTTGACCATTAGTTTGTGGATGATAGGCAGTAGCAATGCGATGATTCACATTGTAGCATTGTATCATAGAAGTGAACTTACAATTGCAGAAATGCGATCCTTCATCACTTATGATAACTCATGGCGTTCCAAACCTTGTGAATATCTGCTTATGAAAAAAACTCAACACTACCTTTGCATCATTAGTCGGTAGAGCTTTGACTTCTACCCATTTCGAGACATAATCGACTGCCAGCAAGATGTACTGATTATTGCAGGACGAGATAAATGGTCCCATAAAATCGATTCCCCAAACATCGAAGACCTCAACTTCAAGTAGCACATTTAAAGGCATCTCATCCTTTCTGGAAAGATTCCCAACTCTTTGGCAGCGATCACACCTTAAAACGAACTGATGTGCATCCTTAGACAATGTAGGCCAGAAAAAACCTGCTTGAAGAATACGAGCTGCTGTCTTTTCACCACCATAATGTCCACCATAAGCTATGGAATGAAAGTCTCCTAATATCCCCTTCGTCTCACAGAATGGGATACATCTCCTGATAATCTGGTCAGCTCCCTGTCTAAACAAATATAGTTCATTCCACATGTACCACTTCACCTCATGCAAAAACTTCTTCTTCTGAGCCGCATTTATATTAGGAGAAATTATATTGCTAACAAGATAGTTCACAATGTTTGCGAACCATGGCTCTTCCTCTTGAATTACGAACAACTGCTCATCCGGAAAAGATTCTTTGATCAATGTCTTATCATGTGAAGTAGAATTGGGATTCTCCAATCTAGAGAGATGGTCAGCTACTTGATTTTCAGTACCTTTTCGATCCTTGATCTCTAACTCGAATTCCTGCAGTAAGAGATCCAACGAATAAGTCTAGGCTTTGAATCCTTCTTTGAGACCAGATAACGGATGACAGCGTGATCAGTGGACACTATCACCTTTGTCCCAAGTAGATAAGATCGAAATTTTTCGAAATCATAAACTATAGCCAAGAGCTCTTTATCAGTAGTGGTATAGTTCAATTGGGCTCCATTTAGCGTATTACTAGCATAGTAGACCACATGAAAGATATTATTCTTTTGCTGCCCAAGAACTGCTCCCACTACATAATCACTTGCATCACACATCATCTCAAAAGGTTCTCTCCAATCAGGTGCCGTAATAACTAGTGCTGTGATTAAACTCTTCTTGAGAGTCTCGAATACTGCCAAGCATTCATCATCAAATTTGAAAGGCGCATCTTTCTCGAGCAAGTTGCACAATGGCTTAGATATCTTAGAAAAATCCTTGATGAAACGCCAATAAAAACCCGCATGACCAAGAAAGCTACGGATTCCTTTCACAGAAATAGGTGGTGGAAGATTTTCAATGACGCCCACCTTGGCTTTATCCACCTCAAGACCTTTACTAGTGACCTTATGCCCAAGAATGATGCCTTGTTGCACCATGAAGTGACATTTTTCCCAATTGAGCACCAGATTGGTCTCAACACACCTTTTGAGCACCAAACAGAGATTATTCAAGCATTCATCATACGAATGTCCAAAGATGGAGAAGTCATCCATGAACACTTCAACATTATTCCCAATCATATCAGAGAATATAGCCATCATGCATCTTTGAAAAGTGGCAGGTGCACCACATAAGCCAAAAGAAACTCTGTGAAAAGCAAACGTGCCAAATGGACAAGTGAAAGTAGTCTTCTATTGATCTTCTGGTGCAATGCAAATCTGATTGTAGCCCGAATAGCCTTCCAGAAGATAATAATACTCATGACCAACCAACCTGTCAAGCATCTGATCAATGAATGGAAGAGGAAAGTGATCCTTCCTCGTGGCTTTATTCAACTTCTTGTAGTCCATGCATACCCTCCATCCTGTGATTGTTCGAGTGGGGATAAGCTCGTTCTTCTCATTTGCTACCACAGTAATATCTCATTTCTTAGGTACACATTGCACGGGGCTCACCCAAGAACTTTCAGAAATAGGATATATGATTCCTGCATCTAGCCATTTTAGAATTTCTTTCTTCACCACTTCTTTTATATTAGGACTAAGGCTTCGCTGTTGCTCAACAGTCGGCTTGCTACCTTCCTCTAGCAGAATTTTATGCATGTAGTACGAAGGGATGATCCCTTTTATATCTGTTATAGTCCATCTAATGGCCGATTTGAATTCTCTCAGAATCCTCAAGAGCTTGTCCTCATCACTACCTGAAAGGTTAGATGCAATAATAACAGGCAAAGTAGATGCATCACCTAAAAAACATACCTCAAGTGTTCAGGCAATGGTTTAAACTCCAAAGTAGGTGCTTTCTCAATAGATGGTTTGAGCTTTCCCTCAGCAGTTTCTAGATCGGTATTTTCAAGAGATTCAAATGGCATGTCTAGCTTCCATTTCTAAGGAGAATCATTTAGATATTGTAACTGCTCATTGCCTTCATCATCTTCACTGTCAAAATCCCCCAATAAGGCTTTTTCTAATGCGTCAGACCTTAGCACATGATCAAGTTCTGAAGTAACTGCAGAATCGACCAAATCCACCTTGAAGCACTCCTCATCTTCCGTAGGGAATTTCATCGCATTGAACACATTGAATGTCACATCTTGATCTTGCACCCTCATAGCGAGTTCACCTTTTTGCACATCTATCAAGATACGACCTGTAGCCAAGAAAGGTCTTCCCAAGATTATGGGAATCTTCTTATCTTCCTCGAAATCCAGAATGACAAAATCTGCAGGAAAGATGAGCTTGCCCACCTTTACTAGCACGCCCTCCACAATGCCTCGTGGGTATGTAATCGAACGATCATCCAATTGTAGAGACATGTAGGTGGGTTTCGGATCAGGAAAATTCAGCTTTTTGAAGATAGACAACGGCATCAGATTGATGTTTGCTCCCAAATCGCAAAGGCACTTGTCAAATGAAAACTTGTCAATGGTGCAAGAAATGGTGAAGCTACCTGGATCCTTAAACTTTGGAGGTAACTTTT
This sequence comes from Apium graveolens, assembly GCF_009905375.1. Classification (NCBI taxonomy): domain Eukaryota; kingdom Viridiplantae; phylum Streptophyta; class Magnoliopsida; order Apiales; family Apiaceae; genus Apium; species Apium graveolens. Next base: position 233,621,794 of record NC_133653.1, read on the forward strand.
GTTGCAGCATGGCACTGCACTCTTCCGTTAGAGCAACGGTATCAAGATCATCCAGTTTCATCTTCCTTGAAAGAATACCTTTCATGAATTTCACATAACTAGGCATTTGCTCAAGAGCCCCAGCGAAAGGTATGTTGATGTGAAGTTTCTTGAACACCTCCGGAAACTTACCAAATTGATTTTCCAGTGTTTATTTTTGCAATCGCTTAAGAAAAGGTGGTGGAGGATAGAGCTATTTCTCCCTTGTATTACCCTCAGGCAGAGTGTGTTCAATAGTAGTCTTCCTTGATTCCATCTCTTTCTCCTTTTGCATTCCTTCTTCATCTACAACTTCAACTTCTACATCTTTTGCTTTTTCAGCATCAAAAACTTTTCCAGACCTTAAGGTGACAACTTTGACTTGCTCTTTAGCTTCCTTCCTTCCTGGTACTTCAGTATCGCTGGGAAGTGTGCCGGGTTGACGATTGATGTTAGTCCCAAAGTATCGTAGAAGGGGGGGGGGGGTTGAATACGATACCTACAATCTTTTTCGATTCGTTTCAAGTTCTTCGTTAAAAGTACGAAATCAAAAATAACACAAACAATTCGAGAAATATATTGTTTTATTAATATAAACCTTGGGGTTGCTACAATCTAATCAAAGTATTGATTAGCTACAATAAATTCAGCAGCATAACATTCTGTTACAAGGATAATAAATGTGAAGCTTTAATGGAGCTCTCGTAAGCTTTCTGTGTTTGTTGAAGAAGATAACCAACTGAATTGAATTACATTCAATTGCTGCTTTGTAGTCTTTCAAAATTAATGGACAGCTGGCCAATTATTGTCCACACAAATCATTTAACTTTGCTACACATTAAATCAGTGAACAACACATTTGTGGCGACATCTCTGTGGCGACAAGTTTCCTCTGTGCATCCTCTGTGGCGACAGCTCTGCGGCGACAAAGTTGTCTTGTAATTCTCTGTGGTGACAACTTCTGTGGCGGCGACAGGCTCTATGGTGACAATTGCTCTTCTGTGGCGACAGCCTCTATGGCGACAGTTGCCCTGAGCAATTGTTCCAACACCTCTATGGCGACAGAGTTGCCTTGGAGCCATTTCTCTGTGGTTACATCTCCTGTGGCGATAGGGGTGCCTTAGTGCCATTTTTCTGTGGTTACATCTCCTGTGGCGACATGTAGAGAGCTGTCTTTACTTAAAATATTTTGGTTCTGTGTCAAACCATTCTTCAATGTATCAATCATTTTTCTTCTGTTAATTGAATTAAAATACTTCCTTGAATTCTGATGTTTGGTGTACTGATCTGGTTCACAAACAACTAGCACTGAGAGGATCCTGATTTAATTTGTCTTGTGATTCTGAGTTGATACATAATGATATTTATCCATTGCTTCTTTCACTGAACCCTTGATCTGTAACACTTGAAGTCAATACATGCAACTGATAATTAAAGCCCCTGATGTCTTATTCTTCATGGCTGTTTGAACATAACAATGAACTTTTTCCCATGATCCGTATGAGGATTTAATGAATCAATCACATCATTTGGTTCTTTGTGTTTATCCTGTCTTCATCTGAAGGGTTCCTGTGCTTCACAATTTAATAATGTTTATATGTTTCTGTTTTCATGTTGAGTTATAAATCCTCGATTACATGTTACATTACATTATGCTTTACAATTGAGCAAGGCATTGGCTATTTGTCCAATTTGATTTTCCAAGGTCTTGATAGAAACAGCCTGACTTTTGCACAATAGCTTTAACTCCTCAAAATCCGCACTAGAAGGTGGAGGAGCACCTCCTTGTTGAGGATATGGTTGCCTTTGAGCAAATTGTTGAGGTTGTTGGAATCTAGGTGGATTAAACTGTTTATTTGCAGCATGCTGATATGGTTGCTGAACAACATTCTGATTATTGCTCCAGCTGAAATTGGGATGATATCTGTTATTAGGATGATAAGTAGCGGGCACAGGCTGCTGCGGTCTCTGAAAATTGTTCAAATACTGAACAGATTCATTAACAAGAGAACATTGATCCGTAGCATGCGAGCCTGCACAAAGCTCACATACACTAGCTATTTGATTTACGCCATAGTTGGTTAAAGAATCGACCTTCATAGACAGTGCCTTGAGCTGCGCTGCAATAGCTGTAGCTGCATCGACTTCCAGAATACCTGCCACTTTCCCAGGCATTATCCTTTGAGTTGGGTTTTGATACTCATTTACAGCCATAGTTTCAATGAGCTTATAGGCCTTAGTATAACTTTTGGCCCACAAGGCGCCTCTAGAAGCTGCATCGAGCATGGGTCGAGATTGGACCCCCAAACCATTGTAGAAACCAGTGATCACCATCCAGTCAGGCATACCATAATGTGGACACTTTCTCAATATCTCCTTGTAGCGCTCCCAAGCTTCGCACATAGATTCCCCCTGTTGCTGCGCAAATTGAGTAAGAGCACTCCTCATAGCTGCATTTTTGGCCATTGGATAGAACTTCACCAGAAACTTTTGCACAAGATCTTTCCAAGTAGTGATGGACCCAGCTGGTAAAGAATGTAACCAGTCCTTAGCTTTGTCCCTCAGAGAGAATGGGAAAAGTCTCAGCTTGATAGCCACATCAGTGACACCATTATATTTAAAAGTACTACAGATCTCGAAAAAATTCCTGATATGCATGTTGGGATCTTCAGTGGCAGCCCCTTCGAAAGAAACAGAATTCTGCACCATCTGAATAGTGCCCAACTTGATTTCAAAAGTATTGGCCTCAATATCCGGATGAATGATGCTTGACTGAATGTCATCAATTTTAGGTCGAGAAAAGTCCATAAGAGCTTGATCAGCTTTAGCTAGACGATCACCCATTATTTCAGGTTCTTTCTTTTCACTCTCTTTATCCGAATCTTCAAAAACTATCTTCTCCAAAAAGTCAAGAGCTTTATTTGTTTCCTCAGCTTTATCCAGATTTCTCTTACGAGTACGAGAACGTGTTTGCATAAATGCTCGCTAAAGTACCTGAAACACAACCGGAAGCAGTAAGTAACAAGTCTTAATCAATGAATCCTAATGACCACTGATGGCAAGTACATAAACTAAATAAATTAATACCGAGTCCCCGGCAGCGGTGCCAAAAACTTGTTAGGCACAAAGCATGCGCTAAATAATTCATGCAAGTATACGCGTTCGCAAGTAATATAGAATGATTTCTAGTTCGTTCCCACAGAGACTCTGATTAATTATATTTAATTAACACTTACTCACCAATGTATGATTATTCTTCAATGCCAAGACAATAACAATCAAGATTAGTTAACTAATATTAACTACGAGAATTAAACAATTGAATTAACAATATTAAACACACATGAGATTCTAACTTCATTACTACTTCATTCAATAGTTTTGTTATTAACCTTAGCATGTAATGGTGATGATATTAATCGAACAACACGAAAGTGATAAATGCCAACTTTTGTTGTACGAATACTGTTAGATATATTTGATAATGTCATGACTCATATGATTTATGTTTAGTTTTCAGATCTTACTTAAACAGGACAAATCAGTACTTAACTGAAATCAGCACTTATACTGAAGTCAGAACTTAAGTCATCAGTACTTAAGGTTCAGGAGATATTTATCAGAAGATAATATCAGGACTTAAGGAAATGTTCAGATAAGGAAGACGGCTGATTGAAGAAAGAGAAGATCGAGACAAACATAAGAAGAGATATGCATGAAAAAGGAATACTATGAAGAATAGAATACTTGGAAGAAAAGATATCTGATTGATATATTTTAGGAAGCAAAATTATATTCCATATCAATTAGAGATTATCTTGTAACTGTGTAGTATATAAACACAGAAATAGGGTTTACACTATAAGTGTTATCATTATCGAGAATATTATTCATTGTAACCCTAACAGCTCTCGTGATATTTGTTCATCACTGAGAGAGGACAGTTCCATATTGTAACAGAGTTTATTGCTTTGAATAAAGTATGTTTTCTGTTACTTGTGTTATTAGAATTCGATTTGATTGTGCTATACACTGTATTCAACCCCCTTCTACAGTGTGTGTGACCTAACAAGTGGTATCAGAGCCTATCTGTTAACACACAAACAGTTTAAGATCAAAAAACAATCATGTCTAAAGTAGAAACTCCAACTAAGCCCACCAAAACTGAAGAACCTCCAAAGACACAAATTCATAGTCGATATGAGGCTATTAGAGTTTCCATATTGAAACCATCTGAATATTCCATATGGAAGGTGAGGATGACTATGTTTCTGGAAGCTACAGATCCAGAATATCTTGATAGAATCAAGGAAGGACCTCACAATCCAACAAAACTCGTTGTTGCAGTTGCAGGTGAAGCAACAAAGTCTGTACCAAAAGAGAAGAGTGATTACACTACTGAAGATATCGCATCAATTGCTAAGGATGCTAAGGTACGACACTTACTACATAGTGCCATTGATAATGTAATGTCAAACAGGGTAATAAACTGTAAAACTGCAAAGGAGATATGGGATGCCTTGGAAACAAGATGTCAGGGAACTGATTCGATTAAGAAGAACATGAAGATAATACTCACTCAAGAGTATGAACACTTTGTCTCAAAGGCTAATGAGTCATTGACTGATTTATATGATAGATTTGTCAAACTCTTGAATGATTTGTCACTGGTTGATAAGGAGTATGATCTTGAAGATTCAAACCTTAAATTCCTGTTAGCTCTTCCTGAAAACTGGGATTTGAAGGCCACAATCATAAGAGACAACTATAGTCTTGAAGAAACAACTCTTGATGAAATCTATGGGATGCTTAAGACTCATGAACTTGAGATGGAACAAAGAAGCAAGAGGAAAGGAGGAAAGTCAAGAACAGTTGCTCTTAAGGCTGAAGAAGAATCCCCCAAGGCAGCTACCTCAAGGAAAGGCAAGGGTAAAGTGCTCTTCACAAAGTCTGATACTGAGTCATCAAGTTCTGATAGTGATGGTGACTCAGAAACTGAAAGCTCGCCTGAGATGGATGCTGACGAAGAAATGATGAAGCTGTGTGCTCTTATGGTGAAAAGAATCACAAGGATTGCATACAGGAAGTTCAGGAAGGGAAAGAAGTTTTCCAGGAAAGGTGCAAGTTCTGAGAAGAAGAATTTCAGAAAATCTGAAGGCAAAAGAGGGAAGTCTGACAGAGGAGATTACACAAATGTCAAATGCTAAAACTGTGGTGAGAAAGGCTACATATCTCCTGATTACAAGAAAGTGAAGAGTGACAAAGGCAAGGCTCTTATCACAAAGAAGAAAAGCTGGACAAGCACTTGAGATTCTGAAATTGAGAAGAACTATGCCTTGATGGCAAATACTGATATGGAAAATGTTGATAGCAGTCCTGAAGCTGCTGAGTTAAAGGTACCTCAAACTACTTATGCCTTTCATACTGATGATATTAATGAGTTGAGAAGATATCTTAAAACCATGTTCATTAGCTATAGAGATCAAACTTTAACATGTGAAAGATTAACTTCTGAAAATCTTGCTTGTAAAAAGAGGAATGATTATTTAGAAAAAGAGTTAGTCATGTTCCATCAAACTCAGAATGATAGAGATGATGCTTTCTATGTTAGGGATGAAACACTTAAAATGAATAAATCTCTAAAAACTGAGTTAGAAAAGGAAAGAGAGATTATCAGGACTTAGACTAACTCTGGCAGAACAACTCAGAATTTGTTAAGTAGTGGAAACTGGAAAGAGGGCTTAGGTTATGGAGATGATAAGAATGATAAAGGAACTATAGATATTAAGCCTATAGTTGTTAAACAAAAGCCAAAGTTAAAACCTGTTAAGTTTGTAGCTGTAAAGTCTGAAACTGAGAAATCAGAAGTTAAAAAGGAATTAACTTCTGACAAACTAAAACAAGAAAAGACAACTGAAGTAAACGTAGGCTTAATGACAAAGAAACAGCTTAAGCATAAGCTGAAAGAAGTTAAGAATGCAAACAAAGTAAAATCACCTAGGAAAATAGGAATGGAAAGGAAGGTGTGAAGAAAAGAAATGATTATAAGCCTGTTCCTGATGCTCCTAGAAAAATGTGTCATACTGTGGAAGTTCTAACCATCTGGCTTCTTTTTGCAGGAATAATAAGAACATAAACTCCTTACCTTCAAAGTCAGGAGTTAAGAGTCAGTCTGTTAGATATAAGCCACAAAATCCTTGTTTTCATTGTGGTAGTTTATGGCATTCCATTTATACTTGTAAGGAATATCATAGTTTGTACTATAATTATTATCAAATAAAATATTCTTTAAAGAAAGTTAGCATTGTTCCTTCTAGTGTAAGTTCTGATCCAAAGTCTGATAGTGTAATTTCTGATAAGAAAAATGTTAACATAAACTCTGATGCTAAATCCGCTGCAAATGTTAACAAACTTAATAAGGCCAAAGGATCCAAGCAAGTCTGGGTCCTTAAAACTAATCATTAGTGGTCTTTGTGATTGCAGGGCAACAGGAAAAACATCCTAGTTCTGGACAGTGGATGTTCAGGACATATGACTGGAAATAAAGCCCTGCTATCAGATTTTGTAGAGAAGGCTGGCCCAAGTGTTTCTTATGGAGATGGCAACATTGGAAAACATTGGGATATGGAAATATCAATCTTGGGAATGTCATCATTAAAGAAGTAGCTCTGGTCTCAGGACTTAAACACAATCTGCTGAGTGTTAGTCAAATTTGTGACAGAGGTTATCATTTGAATTTCTTTGAAGAACACTGTGAAATTGTAAGCAAATCTACAGGCAAAGTTGTTCTGAAAGGATACAGGCATGGTAACATTTATGAAGCCAAGCTTTCAACAAGTACTGATGGTTCTGCAATCTGTCTGATGAGTAGAGCATCAATTGAAGGAAGCTGGAACTGGCACAAGAAACTCTCTCATTTAAATTTCAACAATATAAATGAATTAGTCAAGAAAGATCTTGTGAGAGGACTGCCAAAGTCAGTATTTGCTCCTGATGGCCTTTGTGATTCTTGTCAGAAGGCTAAACAAAGGAAATCTTCATTCAAGAGCAAGACTGAATCATCAATTCTTGAGCCTTATCACCTACTATATGTTGATCTATTTGGTCCAGTAAATGTCATGTCTATTGCAAAGAAGAAATATGCTATGGTCATAGTGGATGAGTTCACCAGATACACATGGGTGTATTTCTTGCACACAAAAAGTGAAACTGCATCTATCTTGATTGATCATGTCAAGCAACTGGATAAATTGGTTGAAGACTCTGTGAAAATAATAAGAAGTGATAATGGCACTGAGTTCAAGAATTTTACAATGGAAGAGTTCTGCAAAGACCATGGAATCAAGCAGGAATTTTCTGCTCCTGGAACTCCACAGCAAAATGGAGTTGTTGAAAGAAAGAATAGAACTCTCATTGAAGCTGCACGAACTATGCTTGATGAAGCAAAGCTACCAACCTATTTTTGAGCTGAACCTGTGCAGACTGCTTGTTTTACTCAGAATGCAACACTCATTAACAAGCATGGAAAGACACCATATGAGATGGTGAAGAAAAAGAAGCCAAATCTGAAGTATTTTCATGTATTTGGATGCAAGTGTTTTGTTCTTAAGACTCACCCTGAACAGCTATCCAAATTTGATCTAAAAGCTGATGAAGGAATCTTTGTTGGATATCCACTTTCCACAAAAGCCTTCAGAGTCTACAACTTGAGAACAAGGGTGGTCATGGAATCTATCAATGTCTCTTTTGATGATAAGAAGATTACTGGACTTGAAGATTTCAATGATCATGATCAACTGAGATTCGAAAATGAAGAATTAAATTCTGATACTGAAAACCCTGACAGTCTAAGTCCTGATACTGCAAACTCTGATGGATTAAACTCTGATGTCATTGAAACTGTGGTGACTACGTCAAAAGAGGATGCACCTGTGCAGGGGGAGCATACTGAAGATACAACCACATCTCAAGAAGCATCAGAACATACAACTGGCTCTTCAAGTTCTGATTCATCAAGTTCTGATAAGCCAAGTTCTGATAGCTCTGAAAACTTAAATACTGAAGGATCCAATTCAGAGAGCATAGTTTCAGGGGGAGCATCAGAAGATGTTGATGAAGATGGCATGGATCATGGGGGAGCATCCAGTTCTAGAGAAAACCTTCCATCTGCAAGGAAGTGGACTAAATCACATACACCTGATTTAATTATTGGAAATCCTGATGCAGGTGTTAGAACTAGAACAGCTACTTCAAACGAATGTCTTTATAATTCCTTTCTCTCTCAGACTGAACCAAAGAAAGTGGAAAAAGCTCTTCAAGATGCTGATTGGGTGCAAGTAATGCAGGAAGAGTTAAATGAATTTGAAAGAAACAAAGTCTGGACCCTAGTGCCAAGACCAAAGAACAGATCTGTTGTTGGTACAAAGTGGGTATTCAGAAATAAAACTGATAGTGATGGCATGATTACAAGGAATAAAGCAAGGTTGGTTGCAAAAGGATATTCTCAACATGAGGGAATTGATTATGATGAAACATTTGCACCAGTTGCTAGATTGGAAGCTATAAGGATATTTTTGGCTTATGCTGCTCACAAAAAGTTTACTATCTTTCAAATGGATGTGAAAAGTGCTTTTCTCAATGGAGAATTGGAAGATGAAGTGTATGTTGAACAACCTCTAGGCTTTGTAGATCCTAAATATCCAAATCATGTCTACAGGCTTGATAAAGCACTTTATGGCCTTAAGCAAGCTCCAAGAGCATGGTATGAGACTTTAGCTCAGTTTCTTCTGGAAAGTGGATTTAACAGAGGAACTATAGACAAAACACTGTTCTACCTCAACCATGGAAATGACTTACTTCTGGTTCAGATATATGTTGATGATATCATCTTTGGTTCTACAAATGACAGACTTTGCAAAAAGTTTGCCAAACTGATGCAGTCAAGATATCAAATGAGTATGATGGGGGAACTCAGCTATTTTCTAGGCCTTCAAGTCAAGAAGAATAAAGAAGGCACTTTTATTTGTCAAACTAAGTACACCAGAAACTTGCTGAAGAAATTTGGAATGCAAGATTGTTCAAGTGCATCCACTCCCATGGCCACTGCAACAAAATTGGATAAGGATATTGGTAAATCAGTAGATATTACTGATTACAGAGGTATGATAGGCTCTTTACTCTATCTAACTGCTAGCTGCTAGTAGACCTGATATCATGTATGCTACCTGTCTTTGTGCAAGATTTCAAGCAAATCCAAGAGAACCTCAATTAACAGTTGTGAAAAGAATCTTCAAGTATCTTAAGGGAACAGCTGATCTGGGATTGTGGTATCCCAGATAATCAAATTTTAAACTAATAGGTTACTCAGATGCAGATTTTGCAGGTTGCAAAATTGACAAGAAAAGCACAAGTGGAAGCTGCCATTTTCTTGGAGGCAGATTGGTTTCTTGGTTTAGCAAGAAACAAAAGTCCATTTCCACATCAACTACAAAAGCAGAGTACATTGCTGCAGGAAGCTGTTGTGCACAGATTCTTTGGATGAAGAATCAGTTACTGGATTATGGGTTAACATATTTTAAAATCCCTATTTACTGTGATAATCAAAGTGCTATTGCTATGACAGGTAATCCAGTTCAACACTCAATAACAAAGCACATCAGCATTAGGTACTACTTTATAAGGGAACATGTGGATGAAGGTACAGTGGAATTGCACTTTGTTCCAACAGATCAACAACTAGCAGATATCTTTACAAAACCACTGTGTGAAGCTACTTTTACAAGATTGGTAAATGAACTTGGAATGGTTTCATGTTCTTTCTCTAAATCTGCTTAGCTTTTGTTCTGCTGCATCAGACTTTATGATCAGTATTTACAGATATTACTATCTTTGTGTATTCTGTGCTTAATTGAAAATTGCTTAAGTACTGATTGTTATCTGATGTGAATTTCTAAACTCTGATAGTGATATGACTGTTTCTGTGACTATTCAATCCTATGAGGATAACTGTGCTAGATGCTGACCTAGTAGTCTTTAATATACTAAAGATCCCATGTTAGAAGTAATTATTTATGTGGATATCTATTGACACAAGCAAATTCTGATATTGAGCTTAGTTAAGTTTACTTTGTCTATCTTATTACTAAGTCAAAAACTAGAATAATGCTTCTCATCTGTTAAGTTCTGATGTTAGTAAATCTGCTGAATGTACTAAGTGCTGATAAACCTCACTTATCAAAAGAAAAAAGAAAAGAACAAGGAATAAAAATCAGGTACTCCTTTGAGATCTAGAGTAAAAATGTGGAAGGGACAACCCAAGTGCATTGCTGGTATTAAGTAATATGCATCAGAAAAGCAAATAATTATTTTTCTTGGTGACTTTTCACACTCTATGATTACTGGAGAAATACTCTGATAATAGCATAAATTCTGATAAGCAGTCGTGACTCACTTACACTGAGAAGCCACTGTAAAATGGAATTTCAAAAGATGCATAAAATAAGCACAAAACAGTTGAGGTGGACTCATGCATGAACTCATTCAATAGTAGGCTTCAGAATAATGACAGATTTTAAGTAAAGTTCTTAGTTATGCCTTATTTCTATGATGTACTGAAGTGAATCAGACTTTACTCTTTGTCTGATATTTAGCTTAATGCACACACTTACACTCCATATGAATGATGAAAATTACTGTGGTGATCAATGTTATTTTAGATGAACAGTTTATGTGTCAGATTGCATAAATTCTAAGGACAAGTTATGATGGAAGTTCTGATGATTAAGTTCTGAAGAACCGAAATCAGAATTTGTGTGAAGAATTACAGAAATAGGCATTCATTTTTCGAGTTAAGGAAACATGTTCTGATGACTGTTAAGTTCTGATATAAGTCTAAGTTCTGATATTAATTTCTGATTCTTTACTTGACTTATTTATGGTTAAAATATGAAACAGTCCTATTTTACATCAGAATATGTTCGGGTGAAATATTAACAGTCACTACAATTAGGGCTAGTGGTACACGTCCATGCACAGTAATGTTTACTTGTTTCTTGTGCGCATTAAACCCTGTTTTACACTTCCAATGACTGTTTTTATTCTCTTCAGTCTAGGGAGACGAGGTAGAATTATTTCTACCTGTAAGCATTAAATTTTCCTTGCGTCTCCTGGCATTCTATTGCCTATATAAACCAACACTTCATTCCAGCTAGTACATCTCTCTTTTACACTCAAACTCTCAAACTCATTTCTTTTTCACTCATCACAATCATGGTTAATTACAACTTAGCTCTGAACTATGATACTTTCTCTCTCACCATGAGCTGTCCAGAATGGCAGCATGAATGGCATGTTACTGCCATTCCTGATGAGGTTTGGGACTCTGTTCCCCAAGAGGTTCTGACAGACCTCTTGTTCTTCTATATGGATTACCATCGCCATGTTGAGCAACTGAAAGAAGAACGGTTGGAAGTTCTTCGACAACAGGAGCGAATCATTCGTCTCGCTGTTCTTTTTGTTGAAAGTAGGAAGAAGAAATAGGATTTGTAGCTTAGGATAATCTTGTAATTTTGTGCTGTAATTTAAATTTCATGAATGTATTTTCTCAATATATTAATGAAATTTTATATTTTTGCAAGATTTTGTCTCTGAGTTGTTTGAAATTCTGATGCATTTTTAAATCCTGATTTACCCATATTCTGATGACCGTTTTTATATCTGATACAAATCAAGTTCTGATTCTGACGTGGCAGTACCTGTTTACTTGATTTATTTTTTTGGTCATTCTCTCACTTAGTGTATTTGTACAGAATATTGGTCTCGCAGTAAGAATAATTTTTTTAAGTGGGAACAGTTTAAATTTTAAATTAAAACTGAACTACCTTAATTAATGGGATCACTTGGTAAGTGGAACATTTTTTCCTTGAAAAACTGCATGTGATAAGTAATGATTACTGTTTTCCCGTGCCCATTAATTATTTTTTACTGCTGCATGTCTGACAGGTATCCAACGGTTACTTTTTCTACCGTGTATAAGTAAAAGAGAGAGACGATTGTAAAATCTTTTATTTACTTTCACACTTTATCTCTCTTTCTTTACTTCTATTCTCTCTCATCTCCTGACATTTTTTTACAGACATTTTATCAAACACCTTACAGGCAATCTTATTTCTCACTTTTTCTCATGGCACCTAAGGATTTGATTATAGATGGAGCCAAGTTTGTATCCAACAACTATGCTGCAATCTTAAACCATGATGAAGCTCCATCTGATTTGCACTTTGTCCAAGATCTTCTAGCACACAGTGAGATTGGGTATGCATTAACCCAGCCTCAAGTCATTTCCAGCCAACAAGTCCTGACGTTCTGGCGGACTGGACATTTTGATAATAGTGGTGCTACTGGTACTCCAAGCATTATTTTCGAAGTAAATGATGTTGAGCATGTGGTAACTCCTGGAGCAGTTCGTAAAGCTCTACACTTACCAGAAGGCTGCATTTTCTCAACACCGGAGGAACCCGTTCTATAGCAGCTCATGGCCAATTTGGGGTATGAGAAGAGTTTGGCCAAGTTTGGACAGTTGAAAAGAGCACATATCAGAAAGGAATGGAGCTTTTTCTTCGACTGCATCACTAAAGCATTCGGCAATAAGTGTTCCAACTTTGATGCCATTCCTATTATGAGTCAGCACATCGGGTATGCTATTATTCACCAAACTCATTTTGATTTTGCAAGTGCTGTGCTAGGCTTTATAGGGGATAGGATGACAGAGGATAGGAATGTAGTATACTTTGCTAGATTCTGTCAGCTTATATATACTTTTTGTTGTGCTAATGAACCTCAACCAGCCAGTTCTTTATTTCCACCCTTTAAACTTGCAAAACGGGCGTTTAATGACTTGGTAAATGCTGACCTTAAGAAAAAGGTGGTTAGACCCTTACAGATACCTCAGTCTGTAAAACAGATCCTGGTAAATGCTGATCCTCACACTTAGAGATCTTTTTACCCTGATATTCAACCCATCAGCACATCCCAGACACCGCAACAACCATCAGAACATACCACACGTACACCTCAACCTACTCAACCCTCTATCAGAACACATCTCAAACCTTCACAGATAACTCAACCTTCATCATCAGCACATACTGTGAAGCCTTCTTCTTCCAAGCCCAAGAGGACAAAGACTGTACCTCAGACACCACAGAAGAGAAGGAGGATTGTTCTGAGAGATGAGTCAGACAGTGAGGAACAGGTTCCTGCATCAGTACCTGTTGTTACAGAAGCTGAGAAGGTCCCTTCTCAGAAGGATACTGGAATTGGGGGATCTAAGCTTCTCAAAAGGCTTAGAAGAATATCTTATGCTGAAACTCCCAAGGAATCTCCATCTTCAAAGAAAAGAAAGAAATAGAGAGCTCACAGGCTAGTTTCAGATGATGAGGAAGCAGCAGCTAAGGAAGAAGATCAGGAATCTCTGATCTCATAAGAGCCAGAATTTGCTGAAGCTACTGCTATAGATAAAGCATCTACACCACCTGTGTCTCCTGTACATGAACCAGTTTCTACTGCAGACCCAGGCACAAGTGCTGAAATTGATATTCACAACCTCGGTGTGCCTGAGGTTCTCTACTTAGAAGCTCCAACAACTCCAATTAATCCATCAACAACACCAATTACTGATGCTAATGAAACTCCAGAATTGTCTACAACACCTTCTTTGCATCTAGATGTTGATGATCAGATTATAGCTGAGCATCAGACTATGGCTGTTGATCAGAACTCGGAAGCAGATCAACACTTAGAGGATGATGTTGAAGCCTCAATTGCTTTTCATACTGTTCTTTTATCAGAAGATGCTGACTCTGTAAGTTCTGATGCTGCAAATGCTGATACTACTGGTGATGCTGCTATAAATGAAGATGCTACTGCAGCTGGTCCATCAGGACATGCACCTCAACAAACTGTTCATAAAAGTGAGATAGTCAAGAAGTTTGTTACAGGGGAAGCACCAGTACCTTGGAGTGAAACTCCTAGAGGACAGGAGTGGACTAAGAAGTGGAACACATCTACTTTTGTTCCTTCTCAATCGATTCTTGTTGAGCACTTGGCAAAAGATGATGAGATACTAATTAATGATGATTTCAAGACACAACTTCGAGTCACTGCATTGAGTACTAGACATCTTCAAGGTCTACATTCAACAACTCATGCAGAGGTGCATAAAATTCAGGAAGAATTGCTCAAGCAAGAAATGACTAAGAAAATTGACAAGAAAACTTTTTTCCAACCTACCTTTGACATAGTTGCTTACATTGAGAAGACCCAAGAGAAGCAACAGTCTCAGATTGATGAAATTTTGAAAAATCAAGCTTCTCAGCAATCTCAACTTGATGAGATCCAATCCTCAGTGGAATTGCTTATCTCTCTTCTTTTACCCGCTGATGCGAAAAAGGGGGAGAAAGTACTTAAGTCCAAATGCAAAACTGTTAAGACACTGAAGGGGAAGGATGATGAAAAAGATGACCAGGGAAACTCTGCAATGGGTGGAGGTCATAGTCAAGGTAGAGGTCTCTCATCAAGAAGAGCTGAAGCTACAAGTCATAGAACAAGTTCTGATACTGGAAAAAGAATTACTTCTGATACTAGTAAAAGGATAAGTTCTGATGAACTTTTGGATCTTAATGAAGAAATTTCAAGACAGTTATTTATGAAAGAGTTCTTATTAACTCTAAATCTGAAGCTTCTGTTGCTAAAAAGAAACTTCCAAAGGCCAAAGGCATTGTGATAAAAGAAAGGACAAATATTGAGACAACCAAGGCCAAATCACAATTGCAGATAGATCCAAGGTCCAAGGGCAAAGAAAAAGTTGGTGAACCTATAAAGGTTCATGTGCCTCCTGTGGATGAAGAAATTTCTGTTGAAGATGCTGATCTTACTCTGATATCAAGAAAGATTTCTAAGACAACCTCTGACATGGCTCAAGTTGTTCAGAGTCAAGATTTAGTTAGTTCTGATATTACAAAGAAGCAAGTAACCACTGACATAGCTCAAGTTGACTTGATATCAGAAGATAAATCAAAGGAAACCTCTGACATTGCTCATGTTAAATCCTCAAAGTTACTCCTACCAGGATTCACCAAAGCCAAACAGACTCAACCTTTGAAGACTGCAGCAAGTGCTTTTGAAGCAAGAGTGGTTACTGGAAAGGAAGCAAGAGATAAATCTGGATTGGGTAGTGCTGATGAAAGAAGAGTACGTAATACAACCAATGATCAAACTTCCTTAAGTGAACCAGGTGTTGGAGCAACTCTCGAAAGATTGAATCAACTAGAATCTGTAAGATGGTTTACCATACCTACTTGATAGAACACATCTTGTTATACTTCATGACAGATGGTAGGGTTTACCACATAAGGGAAAATGCTATTCCACTGAAGTATTTTGAAGAACTGGAACATGTTTTATTTTTACTTCAAGTGAATGACAGAATAACAGAAAGTGCTACAAACTATTTGAAGACTCAAATTCAGAGACAGAAAAGGCTTTATTCTGTAAAGTCTGACAGCACATATCTTCCAAAGTACAGAGATCACAAGGGTGATATTGTTGAGATGAAGCCTAACTCTGCTAAGATTATAACTACCTTTCTGGGTTATAAGGCTGTAGAATTCAATCTGGAGTCTGACAAGGCATATTTGATCAGACTGGATCAGGACATAAGGAAAGCTAGAATTAATGATCTCAGGGCTGCTATCTTCCAAACTGGTGAAGATTCTGCAGAGCTTAAAGATGCTAAAATGAGGATGATTGATGAACTCAGATATGCTGGGAGATGTTTGTTAAAGAACTATCTCAGAACAACTCCTGACATCAGAGAGATCAGAAAGTGAAGTCAAGTAAAGATCTACAACTGCTCAAATTCTGATATGAATACAAACTGAAGTTGTTATCAGAAGTTAAAGTTGGTAAAGCTTTAAGGACTGTAAGTTGTAGTTATCTAGTCAAATTCTCAAGCATTTGTACTTAATGTTTTTGACATCATTAAATATTTTTTAAACTTGTATATTATGCTAATTTACAAGTTGGGGGAGATTGTTAGATATATTTGATAATGTCATGACTAATATGATTTATGTTTAGTTTTCAGATCTTACTTAAACATGACAAATCAGTACTTAACTGAAATCAGCACTTATACTGAAGTCAGAACTTAAGTCATCAGTACTTAAGGTTCATGAGATATTTATCAGAAGATAATATCAGGACTTAAAGAAAATGTTCAGATAAGGAAGGCGGCTGATTAAAGAAAGAGAAGATCGAGACAAATGTAAGAAGAGATATGCATGAAGAAGGTGTTGGGAACCACGAACTTCGGGTGTTACTACGTTTTACGATAAAGATTACGAAAAGAAAATCACCTTGTTAACGATTGATTCCACGCTCTTCTATTGTATTCCCAAATTCCCTTGAGCGAAGTGTGGCCTCCGTCTTCTCAAGTTATCCCCCCTTCTTGCTCCTTGGTGGCTACAATATGTTTTCACACATCTCCAAGCAAGAAGAGAATAAGAATATATATAGGCTACAATAGGGAGCATGGATAATTAGGTTGGGCCTTCTAATTACATCTTGAGCCTAGCCCAATGTAATTAAATATTAATTCAATCCACTAAAGAATTAATATTTGCACTACCTTTCCTAATACCGCAATTTAATTAATTCGGTTCCAATATTATTTGCTTATTAAATTCCCCATGTTTAAAATATCACATGTCCATTAATTAAATAAATTACTGATAATTTATTTAATTAATATCTTTTATCCTTGATCATCCACTCAACCTTTATTTAATTATGCCAGAATAAATTCCACCTTCAGGGTTTCACATAATTAAATCTTTTTGAGCTTTCAAGGGGACATCATTAACCCGAATATTATCAGGACATGGATTCCTTCAATAAATAATATCCACCATGTATATAATTCCATCACCCAAAATATAATGACATAATTCAAAAGAATTACTTCATATATAGATCAAAACATGTAAATAATATACACGTGTCAATTACTATTTCCGGATTAAGAACCTAAGCATTAATAATAACATAGAATCTTAGTTCTCCTTCTTAATCAGTATTAAGGGAACAATTCTAAATTTGAACCAGTTCAATATACACAAAATATACTAGTATTATTTATTAGTCAATATAAACTAATCTAAATAATACTACAGCCATACCAGTGGATTGTCCAATACCACTTGTGCTGTGAACCTTATTATATTATATAACCGTATTTAACAATCTAATATTCTGTATCCCATTTGATACTAGATTGTTCACAATATATAATATTGGACAACATGTAAACATTCAAATGATTCTCAAATAAACTGGCCAGAAATAAATGTATATACTTCAAATAAATATTTTTAGTATACACTAACAATCTCCCACTTATACTCAAAATATTCTATGTGTACATCAGTATTTATTTAATCCACTATTACATAAAAATCTATGTGTCCATCCATCTGACTCCTATTGCTTCCACATGCTTGTCAAAAACCTTGGTTAGCAAGCTCTTTGTGAAAGGATCTGCCCGGTTGTCTTCTGATGATATGTGAGCCACAACTATATCCCCTCGCTTTACAATTCCTCGTATGAGATGATACTTACGTTCAATATGTTTTGCTGCTTTGTGGTCTCGCGGTTCCTTTGAATTTGCCACAGCACCAGTGTTATCATAATACACCGTCAAGCTCCTAGGCAAATTAGGTACCACATCTAAGTCCAAAAGGAAGTTCCTGAACCATACAGCCTCCTTGGCAGCCTCAGAGGCCGCCACATACTCGGCCTCTATGGTGGAGTCTGCAATGTATTTCTGCTTTACACTCCTCCATATAACGGCTCCACCTCCCAAAGTAAAAACATATCCCGAGGTTGATTTCCTCTTATCCCTATCTGATTGGAAATCTGAATCAGTATATCCCAAAGGAAATAGATCTGAGGCCTTGTAAATTAACATATACTCCTTAGTCCTTCTCAGGTACTTGAGTATAGTTTTTACTGCACTCCAATATTACTGACCTGGGTTCGACTGATATCTACTAACCATGCCTACAGCAAAGCAGATGTCAGGCCTCGTACATAACATAGCATACATTAAGCTTCAACATGCTGAAGCATAAGGAACTGCTTTCATGCTCTCTATATCCTTAGGTGTCGAAGGACACTGCTTCTTAGATAGAGCAACTCCATGCTTAAAAGGTAAAAAACCTTTCTTGGAGTTCTGCATGTTAAAACGAGCTAATACTTCATCAATTTAGGGCTCTTGAGGTAAAACCAACATCCTTTTCTTGCGATCCCTTATAACTTTGATCCCAAGGATGTATGCCGCTTCACCTAAGTCCTTCATGTCAAATTGTTTGAACAACCATGCCTTTACTGATGACAACATCTCAACATTATTTCCAATGAGTAAAATATCATCTACATATAGTACTAGAAAAACCACTGCATTACCTTCACTTCTCTTATACACGCACGATTCGCTTGGACTTTGATCAAATCCATATGACTGGACTGCCTGATCAAAACGAATACTCCATTCTCTAGAAGCTTGTTTAAGTCCATAAATAGACCTATTAAGCTTACATACCAGATGCTCTTGGCCTTCCTTAATGAATCCTTTTGGTTGCTGCATATAGATGGTTTCTTCAAGACTTCCATTAAGAAAAGCTGTCTTGACATCCATTTGCCAAATCATATAATCGAGATGAGCTGCTATAGATAAAAGAATACGGATTGACTTAAACATGACTACCGGTGAAAAGGTTTCCTCATAATCGATACCTTCTTTCTGAGTATACCCTTTCGCAACAAGTCTTGCTTTCCAGGCTTTCACCTTTTTATCTAATCCCCTCTTTTTCTTGTAGATCCACTTACATCCAATAGGTTTTATACCTTTGGGTGGTTTCACGAGCTCCCAGACCTGATTAGAATACATTGATTCTATCTCAGATTCCATCGCCTTTTGCCAAAGATCTGCATCTTTGTCTTG
Source organism: Apium graveolens (assembly GCF_009905375.1). Lineage (NCBI taxonomy): Eukaryota > Viridiplantae > Streptophyta > Magnoliopsida > Apiales > Apiaceae > Apium > Apium graveolens. Next base: position 233,640,872 of record NC_133653.1, read on the forward strand.
TACTGCCTCTTCGTATGTACGGGGATCATCATCATGTTCACCAGGGACCAAGTCTGAAGACTCTCCCAAAACATGAATCTATCAGGCTGTTGAACAACCCTCCCACTACGACGAGGCACTGGTGCGGTATTAGTGACAGGTTGTAGATTATGTTGTGGTTGTTCTACTTGTACTACAGCTTCATGGGTATTATTTGTCCCTCCCACTAGTTCCTCTAAAACGACACTACTCATGGGTTTGTGATTCATTATATAGTCCTCCTCCAAGAATCTTGCATTGGTGCTAACAATGACATCCCGATTCTTCGGACTATAAAATAAATATCCTTTCGTTCCCATGGGGTAGCCTACAAACAACTTTACTTCTGTACGAGATTCTAACTTAGTCGCGTTCTTGTTCAGCACATGTGCTGGACAACCCCATATTCGAATATGTCTTAGACTCGGTTTATCCCCGGTCCATAATTCTAAGGGGGTTTTAGGAACCGACTTAGAAGGTACTAAGTTCAAAAGATAAGCTGCTGTCTCTAAGGCATGTCCCCAAAATGACTTGGGTAAATCCGAATAACTCATCATCGATCTAACACTCTCTAAAAGAGTCCGGTTCCTTCTCTCTGCTACACCGTTCTGCTGGGGTGTGCCTGGTGCAGTTAACTGGGATTCTATCCCATTTTCTGATAAATATTCCCTAAATTCTCCAAGCAAGTATTCGCCGCCACGATCTGATCGTAGTGACTTGATACTTTTATTAAGTCGCTTCTCCGTTTTAGCTTTGTACTCTTTAAACTTATCAAAGCACTCAGACTTACGGCGCAACAAATAAACGTACCCATATCTAGAATAATCATCAATGAAAGTTACGAAATATTCATAAACACCTCTTGCTTGGATATTCATGGGTCCACATAAATCAGAGTGAACCAATTCTAACACTTGTTTGGCTCTATTCCCCTTTGCCTTGAAAGGCCTATTAGTCATTTTACCTTCCAAGCAGGATTCACAAACTGGAAATGGCTCCACTGCCAATGAGCTTAAAGGCCCGTCTACTACCAGTCTTTGAATCCTCCTCAAGTTAATATGACATAATCTCAAGTGCCAAAGATATGTTTGGCTCAAACTAGAAGGTTCCTTTCTTTTAGTAGAGTTAGAAGATGTGTTGTTCAATTCCCTAAATTGCAGTTGCAGTGCAGGTTGACTAGGATTAATTATATACAAATTGTCTTACAATGTACCAGAACATATAATTCGTTTATTCATCATAATAGAAACATTACGATCCAAACAAACATTATAACCATCCAAAGCAAGTTTAGAAACCGAAATTAAATTCCTTCTAAAAGAAGGTACATAAAGACAATTGTTCAAAACCAAAATCCTATCAGAACCAAAAGATAAATGAATAACTCCTACTGCAACTACTGCTACTTTCGTAGCATCTCCCATGAACACGTATATCTCACCATCTCTAAGCATTCTGGATAGCTGGAACCCCTGCATAGAATTACAAACATGATCAGTGGCTCTTGTATCTGCACACCAAGTGCTCGTAGATATAGCCGCTATAAATGTTTCTGTAACTAGAGAAAGAGACATACCAGTATTGTTTGTCTTCTTAGAAAGAGGACAATCCTGTTTCCAGTGACCTTACTGTTTGCATCTGAAGCACTTTCCCTTAGGCTTTTTCACACCACCCAGAACTCCCACTGCCTTCACAGCTTTCTGTGTCTGAGCCTTTTTCTTCTTCTTAATACCTTTCGGCTTAGAGGAAGAACCTTTCTCAGCCACATTCACTTGAACACTCTGCCGAAATAATCCTTCAGCTGCCTGAAGTTCTATCAGCAGTTCCGCGAGACTATACTGCCTCTTGTTCATGTTGTAATTCAAGCGGAACTGCTCAAAACTCTTGGACAAGCTCATAAGGATAATGTCAATCTGGGTTTCCCCATCAAGTTCAGCACCAAGGATCTCTATCTCATTCAGATGCGACATCATCTTGAGAACATGATCCCTTACAGGTGTGCCTTCTGCCATCTGAGTGTTCATTAAAGCCTTCATGGCTACTTGCCTAGCAGCCCTATTCTGATCTCCAAAAAGTTAGATTAAAGAGCATATCCGAAGCAGTGGCCATAGACTGATGCTGATGCTGCAAAACACCCGACATTGCTGCCAGAATGTAACATCGTGACATCTCATCAGCCTTAATCCACCGTTTATAATACTCTTTCTCATCTTCAGGAGCATCAACAGCAGGTTGTTCAGGCTTGGGTTCATAAGTGCAAAACTTGTACTCCTCAGCAGTCAACACAATGTCCAAATTTCGTTTCCATTCAATATAGTTAGACCCGGTAAGTTTGTTATCCTTAAGTATGGTGAATAGTGGATTAAAGCCCATTTTATCCTGAGAATCATGCATAAAAACATCACATAAATAAGGGTGCATTAATTATTAAGATCTATTGATTCCTCTAACAATTATTAAAATTTAATGCACTAATATCTAAACACCATAAGCTTCTGGTACGCCACGATGTGTGACATGTATACCACCTAATTTTGTTTAAATGTTACTTCGGTCCTATTACTAAACAATATGCCACGTTGGGGTGGACTATATTATTTTTCATAGCTAAGTGTATACCATCATCAAATCTTAAATTATTTGAAATCTATGGAACTTGGTACGCCACGATGGGTGGCGTGTATACCTTCCAATATTCGTAATTTTGCCTTGAATAGAATACTTCAATTCAATATTCATCAATGGTTGATTTCCAGGTAGTGGAGGAGTCACATCGATCTCGCTTAAAACCCACAGCCTTACAAGTTCGATGAACTCGTTTTTGACAAAATCGCCCCAAATCAGAAATAAAGAAAATCCGTATATATTCCTTTTAAAATTAATTTAAGAAGTTTGTTCTAGTAATTTCTATAACATTCTAGACACCATAAATTACATGCCACGATGGGTGACGTATATATAATTTATATTCGTCTTTATGTTAAATTACCTACAACCAATAATGGAGACCATGGGATTTAATTTCATATTAATTCCCTCTCCCACTTAGAATTTTTTATTAAAATTGAGGAATTTTAAAATTAAATGGGGTCCTATGTCGTTATAATTATGTCTAATCATGCATTCAAAATACACACATAATTTTAGCAACATATAACATTTAATTAAAGCAATAAATAAAATTTATATCCATGTCATCCTAATTAACTTAAACATGCAATTTTAAAGGAATTACACACATAATTAACGACACACATAATCAATAAATTAAAGCAATAATTAAAAATTTAATGGAAAAAATTAAAATAAATTTTCCACTATTATGGCCCTTGAAAAAAATCCAGCTTTCGAAAATAACTACCCCAGCACCTGTTGCGCATGCCAGACCTGCGTCACAGCCAATCTGGGCGTGTTGCGCAGGTGCAGCCTGCGTTACAGCCAAAATAGGCATGTTGCGCAGGTTCGACCTGCGTTACCGCCGTAACTTGGCCTATAATGCAGGTCCGACCTGCGTTACCCCTGTTTCTGCTGTTTTTTACCGCGCCGGCCGCCTGTTCTTTTTCTGTGAGTTTTGTTTTGGTTTTGTTCAATCCAAACACCAACAACAGCTCCTTGTAATCGCACAGCGGAACAAAAAACTACCGGAATTGATTTTCGATCGCATATAACTATTACAAAATACCCGGAACAATTACAAAAAAATAGATCTAATACAAAACTAATTTTGTAAAATCTATTCTAACACGATCAACCCTCGTGTAAGTTACAACCACGATTAAACCACGTGGAAACCAAAACAGAAATTAACCACGATTAAACCATGTGGGATCCAAACACATAATTAAAATATACATGGCCATAATAGTGGATTAACAACCTGCATCAAAACCAATACAAGCAAAACACTATATACACGCATATATAATTACGACATGGACATTATATCATAAAACGTAGAACCCATTACCAGGCTCTTGATACCAATTGTTGGGAACCACGGACTTAGGGTGTTACTACGTTTTACGATAAAGATTACGAAAAGAAAATCACCTTGTTAACGGTTGATTCCACGCTCTTCAATTATATTCCCAAATTCCCTTGAGCGAAGTGTGGCCTCCGTCTTCTCAAGTTATCCTCCCTTCTTGCTCCTTGGTGGCTACAATATGTTTTCACACATCTCCAAGCAAGAAGAGAATAAAAATATATATAGGCTACAATAGGGACCATGGATAATTAGGTTGGGCCTTCTAATTACATCTTGAGCCTAGCCCAATGTAATTAAATATTAATTCAATCCACTAAAGAATTAATATTTGCACTACCTTTCCTAATACCGCAATTTAATTAATTCGGTTCCAATATTATTTGCTTATTAAATTCCCCATATTTAAAATATCACATGTCCATTAATTAAATAAATTACTGATAATTTATTTAATTAATATCTTTTATCCTTGATAATCCACTCAACCTTTATTTAATTATGCCAGAATAAATTCCACCTGCAGGGTTTCACATAATTAAATCTTTTTGAGCTTTCAAGGGGACATCATTAACCCGAATATTATCAGGACATGGATTCCTTCAATAAATAATATCCACCATGTATATAATTCCATCACCCAAAATATAATGACATAATTCAAAAGAATTACTTCATATATAGATCAAAGCATGTAAATAATATACACGTGTCAATTACTATTTCCGGATTAAGAACCTAAGCATTAATAATAACATAGAATCTTAGTTCTCCTTCTTAATCAGTATTAAGAGAACAATTCTAAATTTGATCATGTTCAATATACACAAAGTATACTAGTATTATTTATTAGTCAATATAAACTAATCTAAATAATACTACAGCCATACCAGTGGATTATCCAACACCACTTGTGCTGTGAACCTTATTATATTATATAACCATATTTAACAATCTAATATTCTGTATCCCATTTGATACTAGATTGTTCACAATATATAATATTGGACAACATGTAAATATTCAAATGATTCTCAAATAAACTGGCCAGAAATAAATGTATATACTTCAAATAAATATTTTTAGTATACACTAACAATCTCCCACTTATACTCAAAATATTCTATGTGTACATCAGTGTTTATTTAATCCACTATTACATAAAAATCTATGTGTCCATCCATCTGACTACTATCGCTTCCACATGCTTGTCAAAAACCTTGGTTGGCAAGCTCTTTGTGAAAGGATCTGCCCGGTTGTCTTCTGATGATATGTGAGCCACAACTATATCCCCTCGCTTTACGATTCCTCGTATGAGATGATACTTACGTTCAATATCTTTAGCTGCTTTGTGGTCTCGCGGTTCCTTTGAATTTGCCACAGCACCAGTGTTATCACAATACACCGTCAAGCTCCTAGGCAAATTAGGTACCACATCTAAGTCCAAAAGGAAGTTCCTGAACCATACAGCCTCCTTGGCAGCCTCAGAGGCCGCCACGTACTCGGCCTCCATGGTGGAGTCTGCAATACATTTCTGCTTTACACTCCTCCATATAACGGCTCCACCTCCCAAAGTAAAAACATATCCCGAGGTTGATTTCCTCTTATCCCTATCTGATTGGAAATCTGAATCAGTATATCCCAAAGGAAATAGATCTGAGGCCTTGTAAATTAACATATACTCCTTAGTCCTTCTCAGGTACTTGAGTATAGTTTTTACTGCACTCCAATGTTCCTGACCTGGGTTCGACTGATATCTACTAACCATGCCTACAGCAAAGCAGATGTCAGGCCTCGTACATAACATAGCATACATTAAGCTTCCACATGCTGAAGCATAAGGAACTGCTTTCATGCTCTCTATATCCTTAGGTGTCGAAGGACACTGCTTCTTAGATAGAGCAACTCCATGCTTAAAAGGTAAAAAACCTTTCTTGGAGTTCTGCATGTTAAAACGAGCTAATACTTCATCAATGTAGGGCTCTTGAGGTAAAGCCAACATCCTTTTCTTGCGATCCCTTATAACTTTGATCCCAAGGATGTATGCCACTTCACCTAAGTCCTTCATGTCAAATTATTTGAACAACCATGCCTTTACTGATGACAACATCTCAACATTATTTCCAATGAGTAAAATATCATCTACATATAGTACTAGAAAAACCACTGCATTACCTTCACTTCTCTTATACACGCACGATTCGCTTGGACTTTGATCAAATCCATATGACTGGACTGCCTGATCAAAACGAATATTCCAGTCTCTAGAAGCTTGTTTAAGTCCATAAATAGACCTCTTAAGCTTACATACCAGATGCTCTTGGCCTTCCTTAATGAATCCTTTTGGTTGCTGCATATAGATGGTTTCTTCAAGACTTCCATTAAGAAAAGCTGTCTTGACATCCATTTGCCAAATCTCATAATCGAGATGAGCTGCTATAGATAAAAGAATACGGATTGACTTAAGCATGACTACCGGTGAAAAGGTTTCCTCATAATCGATACCTTCTTTCTGAGTATACCCTTTCGCAACAAGTCTTGCTTTCCAGGATTTCACCTTTTTATCTAATCCCCTCTTTTTCTTGTAGATCCACTTACATCCAATATGTTTTATACCTTTGGGTGGTTCCACGAGCTCCCAGACCTGATTAGAATACATTGATTCTATCTCAGATTCCATCGCCTTTTGCCAAAGATCTGCATCTTTGTCTTGTACTGCCTCTTCGTATGTACGGGGATCATCATCATGTTCACCAGGGACCAAGTCTGAAGACTCTCCCAAAAATATGAATCTATCAGGCTGTTGAACAACCCTCCCACTACGACGAGGCACTGGTGCGGTATTAGTGACAGGTTGTAGATTATGTTGTGGTTGTTCTACTTGTACTACAGCTTCATGGGTATTATTTGTCCCTCCCACTAGTTCCTCTAAAACGACACTACCCATGGGTTTGTAATTCATTATATAGTCCTCCTCCAAGAATCTTGAATTGGTGCTAACAATGACATCCCGATTTTTCGGACTATAAAATAAATATCATTTCATTCCCATGGGGTAGCCTACAAACAACTTTACTTCTGTACGAGATTCTAACTTAGTCGCATTCTTGTTCAGCACATGTGCTGGACAACCCCATATTCGAATATGTCTTAGACTCGGTTTATCCCCGGTCCACAATTCTAAGGGTGTTTTAGGAACCGACTTAGAAGGTACTAAGTTCAGAAGATAAGCTGCTGTCTCTAAGGCATGTCCCCAAAATGACTTGGGTAAATCCGAATAACTCATCATCGATCTAACACTCTCTAAAAGAGTCTGGTTCCTTCTCTCTGCTACACTCTCTAAAGGAATTTTCCCATAAGGTTTATATAAGCATCCAGGAGTCACCACGTCAATAGAAGCCCAATTGTACTTGAATTAATAAAATCCAAATTCTGAAATTCCGCACGCACACGGTCTCCTGCTGCCTCCACGTGGTCGCTTGCTGGCACGCGGTCGCCTGCTTCTGGCACGCGGTTGCGTGCTACCTTTATGGAAAATTCCTTATTTTGCTCCTGTTTTTGCTGATTTCTTCACTCATCATCCCTAGACTGATTCCAAGCACTTTTTTAAGCTTTATTTGATGAAAACCACCTATCTATGCAAGTTATACCCTGAAATGCAAAAACACTAGAAAACACATCAAATACACAAAATACTTGAGTCCAAGACACCAATTCAAGCTATTATGAGATGCTCTAAGTGGTATAAAATGCCACTTATTAGCCAATCGAATGAAAACGATATTGGATAATATAGTCTCGGAATGTCAAAGTGCTTTTATTCCAGGGAGGCTAATTTCTGATAATATTATTATTGGTTTTGAGATGGTTCATTATTTGAAAAGGAAGAAAAGAGGAAAGCAAGGAGATATGGCTATCAAATCTATATGAGTAAAATGTATGATAGAGTTGAGTGGGATTATCTTCGAGAATTATTGTGCAAGCTGGGGTTTCATGATTAGTGGGTTCAGCTGATTATTCAAACTGTGAGCTCGGTAAAATACAACATCACACATGGAATAAGAGAGATGGGACAAGTCATTCCAACTCGGGGCATCCGTCAAGGGGACCCCTTATCGCCTTATCTTTATATTCTTTGTGCTGAAGGATTTTCGGTGTTGCTTCAAAAATATGAGTCATAACAGTTGCTTCAAGGTATCCGAGTATGTTGAAGGGCTCCCAGTATTAATCATTTACTTTTTACAGATTATAGTTATCTTTTTTGCAAAGCAGATGAGTCAGAAGCATTAAGAATGGTTGAGCTGCTTCAGGTTTTCGAGGAGGCTTCAGGACAACAGCCTAATCATTCGTGTTAGGTCCCGAAGTATCATAGAAGGGGGGTTGAATATGATACTCACTAAATTAAGAAATTCTTTCAAATCTTTTGCGGATAAAGAATTTATTGTTCGGTTAGTGGTTCCGTGTTCTTGAGGTGAATAGTGTTTTGAATAGTAAAACGAGGAACACAAGATATTCGGGAAAATATATATTCATATATAAAATCGTAAGGGGTGTTGCTACACTTCGGTAAATATATTAACCGGCTACAATCTAAGAACAATAAAGTTCCTAGCTTCAATAAAGATCAAAAAATTAAATCTTATACAATGATCTAGCTTTTGTTTGTCTAAGGATTTAATTACTGGGTAACGTTTATAATGCCCCTATGAATATACAAGAGTTAACTCGGGTATTATAACGTTACACCAGTGAGAAGATTAACGGAAATTGATTTTGGTGTGTATCTTCCATGTCTCTCTTTGCTTCAGTTCTTCAGCTCTTTGAGAGAGAAAATAAACAGAACAATACAAACTGAATTCTTGAATGTGATCTGCTGCTGAATGTAGACTTATATCATTTCAAATATGTGGCTATAAATGAACCACATAAAAAAATTGATTGTACAATAAAATTATGGTTGAGGAGTAACTTGCAACCAGGGGTACTTCTTTGTAACTTGCGAGTAGAGGGGAATAACACTTAGAATTATTCCTTCCAATTCTAACTTGCGACCAGGAGAGAATTGCAAGTTATACTTAGTTTTTATTCCTACAAAACTAACCTATGACCAGGTAGGGGGATGATTTTGCCTTAGATTCTTTTATAAGATTTATGTAACCAAAAAACAAAACATGGTTTCCCTTGCAAAAAACACAAACATGGTCGCGTTTTCTTTCTTCTTCTTTTTCCTTTTTTTTATTTTCTTTTTCCTTTTTTTGTTTTTGTTTTTGTTTTTATTTAAGTTTAGATTGTAACTAAATTAATTTACAAAATAAACTTAAATATAACTTACATAAATAAACTAATTTAGATTTATACAATAAACTTATTTAAAGTTTATAAAATAAATCAATTTAAGTTTATTAAATAAATTATATTAAAGTCCATTAAATAAATTTATTTAAGTTATCAATTAAACTTTAAACTTGGCCAATCCCTCGAGCTGTTTAGCTGTATACACTGCGCACCTTATCTCGTACTTTAACAGATAAACATTTAATCCACGTACATTCCTTAACTTAACAATTCTTCTAAAAATAATACCCAGATTCCATTCACGAGCTATTGACGCCTAGTGCAACTGGTCTGGTTTATAGACGACTAACTTCGATTCAGGTCTTCGTATTATAGCCTTGATTACATTGTTAAGCTTACAACAAATTTATCGCTTTGAACACTGGCTTTCAATAAATAAATATACTTTCACTGGAATATTTTCTGATACTTAGACAACATCTTCATTGCTACTACAATTTTTAATACTTCATTAACTTTTCTTCACTGACGTTTAAACATATAAATGAAACCTGTTAGTGAGTATAACTTTAAGACTACAACTCTCTTCTTTAACCTCTGTCTATATTCTATCTTCAATTCTTCATATTCCTATGCTTCGAACATTGTCTATCTTCAATCAATGATAATACACTAAAATCTTCCGGTGGCGCTTATACACTGAATCTTCATCATATTTGAAACCCTGAAAGTCGTTAACCTTTATTCTTAACTGAGGCATGAACATATTAATGAACTTATTTTAGTGACCTGTAGACAGACTTCAAGCCTTCTTCTAATATTTTGATTCTTTATATTTGTCTTGTCTTCATTTCTTCCTGATTTCTTGTGGAGACGTAGTATTATTAACCTGTCATGTTTTAGTGTTGTTCTCATGTTGAGTTATCACGTAACTGTTCATACAGTACGCAGTCTCACCAACAATCTCCCCCTATTTGATTGTTAAATGTAAAAAACAAATTAAATAGAGAGGATAATTCAACTAACTTGAAAAAGTAAAGTACCAGGACTTGTAAATAATGCTACTGGTTTTTTGGATCACATACTACATTTCCAGATTTCTTGAGTAAATGAAATGAAAGATGCTTGTTCCTCTAGCACTCAACTGATCTTCAAGTAGTCTCGTCTTCATTTCAATAGTTCTTCAAATCTCCTCCAGATAACACTTCTCAGTCTTGAAGTAATCATCAACAACTTCTTTTATACAACCACATTTCCTGTTGAGAAGCACATATCTCTCTTGCTTCTCCCCTATAAGAATTAACTGTTTAAAGGAGATCACCTTCGTTTACCACCTCTCTTGTACAATAGGATCCACAGATAAAAGTCAATGGTACTCCCCTTTTGGAAAACAGTTTCTCCCCTTAGAAAGAACAGTGATGAACTAATCCACTTCTTCTGATCACTAGAAAATCACCTTCATGTTTACAACATCTCCCATACAATAAGATCCGTAGTTACAAACAACAATGGTGTGGTGTAGTGTACATGTACTTTACGTTTTTCCTCCTGCCTACTATTTATCCCCCTTAGTTGAGAAATCCTCCAAACTATTATTTAAGCTTTTATCTCCCCCTTAGATAAGGAATGTATGTTGTTGTTTGAAGGAGTTCTCATATTTTACTTGGTCAGAAAATAAATAACAAGTCATAGTCTGATCAACCATGTCCTTTTAAATGCTGCAAAAATGGCTTCATTGTTGATCATCCGGATAACCAACTTTCCCAACATCCTTATACCTCCCAACTGTTAGATCACAATTGTTAGGCCCAACTATTCGAATCCAATCTGTATATGGTAGGTCCCTAAGAGTTAGGTTCCAATCATAAACAGATTCGAGACCTGAAGTATCAAGAACCAGTGTTTAGGGATAGGAAATGGGATATGGTGTTTCTCTTTCTTCCTCACCGTGAGTGTGTGATTCTGTTTCGTGTACCTCACAAGTATTTCACTCTTCGCTCCACTCGTATTTACACTCATTCTCACAAGTGTATCACTCATCTCATAGCTCCAAAATCCAGTTGTACCTGCATGGAAAATCACATTATCCATCCTTAAGGAGGTCACGGGTGGTGCAATGGGAGTTCACAAATCCCCATCCTCGTTAGACTCGTCAGATGAATCTGAGTCATAATCTACAAGTTGCTAGTTCCCTTTGAGGGTTCCAGATTTGAACTCTGGGAAGGTAAACAATGGTACAAATAATTTATCATAAAGATCAAAGTTCCCTTTTAATGTCTGTGAAGACATTTTCTTGTGACTCATCAGGTAAATTTGAATCATTGTCAATAAGTTATTGATCTGCACCTATGTCAGATCCACTATCCACAGATGCATCCAGGGGATTTAAGCCTGGGGAGGTAGATACTGACCACTGACATATGGCTATTGGTTTAGTATCCTCTCCTAACACTTGTAAAGACAATTGGTCCATTAAAGAACCTTGAACAATCGAATCTGACCTTAAAATGGTTGAAACTCTTATTTCCATCAACTCTTCCTTTGTGTGTGTAACCTATCCTTGTGCATCAAGAATTGTTTATATTTGAGGTGGTGACACTATATTGGATACCCTGGCCGACAGAAAAATTTCAATAGACGCGCCCTGTTGAGAGGATATATCTAGTAATCGTTTTTATGCTTTTCAGCCATTACATCTTTTTGAGAAGATGTATGGGGGCTAGCAGTTGCCTCGGTTTTGATACTACTCATCTTTGTAGGAGACAGAGTTGCTGGGTTGACTTTAGAACCTTCCTTATGTGGTGCATCAAGGCACTTTTTCCCTCACGCTCATTCATACTTCATTCTAGTGGTAAGAGAGTGTTGGTTGGTTCTGTTTTTGTATTTTTCTTTACAGTATGGGATAGAAGTTATGGGTTTTCAACCTCATGACTATCAATGAAAGAAGGCCATAGGAGGCTGAACCTGCATCATAGAACATATGGCAATATAGAGAAAAAATGCATTTAAGATCTATAATGAATGAAAATTATGCATTTAATCTATTAGAGAAATGATGTACAATAGTGATTTCACAAATATTTTAATGAAATAAGCAATCACTACTATAGAAAGAAGTTTGATTTTTCTCTTAAAACTGTTTGAGTGATCAAGTCTATTTTTATGCATAAAAATATAAATAATCAGGTCTTTTAATATGAAAAAGACACAGACTCATGCCCTAACAGTATTAAGAAGAGAAATAAAGATTTTATCTTTCAATATGAATGAGTTTTTGTAAAAGCATTGATCACTTAGGGTAAAGTCTAAGCAATTCTAATTCATGTCAAAAGCTCCATAATCTATCTTTATAAAATTATAATCAACAACATGGGTTATTGATAAATAATCTTAATAAGAATGATTATGCTGCTGATTTCAAATTATAGTAAATTTGTTAGATATAGCAAAGCATATAAATTCTCTAGAACTTAAAATCTCACAATTATCTACAACAAAATATTAATATTATATCATTGACTAATACTTGTCAAGTAATTTAGATACCAATAATTATGTTGAATCCTATTTTATATGTTAAAATAAGATATCAATGAATTAAATACCAATTATCTATCAAATAGACATTAGAATTCAATTTCATATATCATATAATTGTTAACTCCTAACAACTGTAATATCTTAAAGAATATTGGTTCAATAAATAAAGCAACATTAACCAACATTGTCTTGTTTTCAATCTTAGAAGGATATTATAAGTTCCATATAATTGATCCAATAAGTATTGCATCTATATCAAAGCATTTAGGAATTTGCAAGTAAGTATGAAAATTATGCTAAGTGGACAACATATGGCTACTCTTAATAAAGTATTATCCATATTGATCATAGTTGTACTTAGGAAAGATTTTCACACCTTTTATATTAGTATAAGTAATTGAGGATAAACAGTGATTACTTAGAGGAGTTCTAGGTAATATTACAAATACTAATACTTCACTATTAGCTCATAGGTAAACTCTTAACTAAATATCATTAACTGACATGAGTCAAGAATTAGCACATAGCTAATCATGCTACAATCATGATTCTGATTTCAGTGAATTCTTAAGATGTAAATATTGCTAAATTCACTAAAACCAAAATCTCATAATTAACTTATAACACATAAGTTACAATCAATATACTGGATATCAATTGTTGACAGATTTAGTTATAATTGTTAGGAAATGAATAACACACAGAGGGGGGTGAATGCGTTTTACAGTTTCTAAGATTTTCTTGAATGTTTTTTGTAATGCCCCTAAATCCGGGTCAGGAATCTGGGTCGTCACGCCATCCTTCACTCATGTGTAACCTGTATTGATTCAATAATCCAACAGACCCCAATCTTAAACATACACACACACAAAAGTTATAGCCTTAAAAACGATGTACAAAATGTAATCTTCTTTTATTACACTCAGATGTACCTTACAGGATCTTAAACAAATATTCGTAATCTCTACATGAAGTTATAATAATTACTACTAACATCTTATACCTATCTAGATACTCTGGTCCACCTGTGACAAAGCTGTAAGGGATTCTCCCCACGATTTTAAGTGACTAAGTCCCACGCCGGCATACTGGTAATATGTTGTGTTGTGACATTTAAAAGAAAGTAAGAGTGAGCAATAATGCTCAGCCATAATAATCAACAGTATTAGAAGACTGTTAAAGGAAATTTTATTAATCCATATAAGGATACGTATTTATTCAAAGTAGTTTTCTTGGTGATACACACCTCTTTTCAAAACAATTCTTTGATTGACTTATTAGTCTGTAAATACCTTAATGGTAAACCCAACACCTAGGCTGAGGTTATGGTATTGCATCTCAATTCTAATTGGAAGAATATAGGACATTCACTGGAGCCACCGCATACGATGATCAGTCGTAATACGAAAAATAGTAACCTTTTCTACTAGTAGAAGGACGACACCTTCCTATCCCGGTTATAACCCTTGTCGCATTCGGGCTACGTGTCCCATTTTGGGTATACACATACTTCACAAGTTCCTGAGTACACAGAGTATCTTCACCTGCGGTACCTTTGGTAGTCTCCCTAGTACACATAGTACTAGAGTCTACCCCTCCCTTGTCCTTTTAAGAAATCCTACCATATCTCAAGAACTCGAATCACATCGAAGTTCTCCAAGCGTTTTGCTTGGTGATATGTATAGCTCATCTCATATGTATATATATATGTACTTCCGAGAATTTTCGTAGGAAGTAATAAGATAATGTGAGTTGACCGTTGTCAACAGATAGATAAATGAGGGGGAGTTTCTTTTGAAATTATATTTAAAATATTTAAAATGCGTCAAGATAACATTCTTTGACGATCTGAAAATATTAATATGAATTTCTGAAACTCAGAAAATATTTTAAATTAGGTTTTATGGTTTTTAAATGATATTAAATCATTTAATAAATATTGAATAATTAAATAATTAAACCTCGAATAGTTCTTCTTTAAAAGAATATTTGAAATAATATTCCTCAACTAATTTAAGTTTAAGTAATTATGTTAATCTTTGATATATATATAATAATTGGTTTTAAAATAAAATAAACGTTGGAGAATACATCTCCCTTTTTAAATGAATACCTGAAATAATATTCATTGCTCGGGTAATTAACTAGAGTTGAGGGAATACGATCTTTAGAAATCATTTTTAAATAAAATTCGAGGTACTTTAATATTTCGTAAGAGGACATCGAGTCCCTTGGAATAAAATAGCGACGGACCTTTAATCATCCCAAAATATCTCTGGGATAATTCTGGGGTTTATACTTTATAAAAACTGACCGACTCTCGGTCTTACAACTTATACATCACGCTCTACTGTAGCGTTAATATTTTTAAATAAAATATTTTTGAAATACTTCCGGGTTTTCATCAAATTATACTGACCGATCCTCGGTCTAAAATATACTCCTCATATATATAACGCTACTCTAGCGTTATCGATTGACATTCGGTAATATTCATATACCAAAATCATTATAATATCGTCTGATATTATATAACATAATTCGTAAAACATCGTAAATATAACATCATGTATATAGGGACATTATTTGAAAACAAACACAACACAACAGTTTCAAATAGGTAGGGTTTGAAAACTTGCCTGGAGTCCAAGATACGTTTTCCGACTTCCTCTCGTTCCGGGTTTTCTAATCAACAAACATCATAATCTTAATCAGTAATCCTACTCTCATCACCAACTTATATTTCTAATAAGTTCAATAATTCATAACTTTCATCATTCGACCGACTCGAAATAAATATCACTCCTTGGTTGAAACGGACGGTCAAAGTGGTCTTCTAGATTTGACTTTACCGAATATTACTATTATGCGAGTCGCACTCTATCAATTTTAATAAATCGTAAAATTAATATTTTAATACAAAACCACATCGAGGAGCTTCTTTAGTGCTTGTAATATTTATCCTAAAAGTTTTATTTTGATAAAATGAATTTAATTAGGGGAAAAGTATTTCAAAAGTTCGGTCAACTACAGAGTTTACTATTCAAACCGCTTTCACTAAAATATTGATATCTCTCAAACCGTTAACTCAATTGATGCACCATTTTTGCGTGCACGATCTAAACAAAATTTGGAATATATCATTTGAAAAAGGTTTTCTAGTAATAGGGGTGAAAATCCCAAAGTGGTAGTTTCCTAACAGGGGGTTATTTTTGACATTCGTACTCCGCGCGATCTCGGCTCCGACATTTTTATAAAATTGAAAAATTAACATTTTTACTTGAAATTTTTATGAGAGGTAATAAACTCTATTTATTAATCCCTGTAAATATTTCATGATTTTTAAATATTTTTAAGTCGATCAAGTTCTTAATTTGTAGCAATTTTGTCGCGTAAATCCCTTTTACTAAAACAGTCATAACTTTTGATCCGTAAATCGGAATAAAGCGATTAATGTGCCTAAAAGATCCTTATAATATTTTATATCATAATCAAGTGTCACTTTTAAGAAACTACAGTTTATACATTCGAGAACTTCTGCAGAAACTTAAGTTGAGTTTTGTTCATTTTAACGAGATTACGATTACGATCTGAGTTTCGTTTACGTCTTAAATCATTATACCACCATCAACAACCATCAAATAATCATCTCAACACTAAATCCTCTCAAGAAAATCATGTTCTTGAGGCAACAATTATCAACCTTAAAATTAATTAACTAAACATCAAGATAATATGAAATTAATCATCAAAACCATACTTATATCCAAGATCCTTGCTTTTCTTGAAACTTAAAATTTAAACAAAGTTTGGATGAATGTTTATACCTTCATTTAAGCTTGTTAATACTTAATAAAGTCCTAAGATCCTTGATGAAGTCTTGGTCTAGCTTTAGGAGCCTTAAACTTTCATGAAAAATCAAGAAAATAAGTTAGTGATTTTCGGAGTTACTATTCATCCTCAACTTCAAACATTTGTATAAAATTCAAAACTTCATGGATGGGCTTGAAATTTGGTGCGTAACTTACCCATGATATGAAAGATGTTTGGTAAAAATTTGGTGATTTGTGACTGAGTAGAACATGGGATATGAATTTTTCTCTCCATGGTGTTCTTGAAAATCAGATGGTGTTTTGCGTGAGAGAGAGAATTTGTTGCTTCTTGAATGCTTCTCTTGAAAGATTTTATTATGTGACTTGTATATCTTCTAGTATATATCCTAGGAATAGATAATGTTGGCAAATCTTTGTACAATTCTAGCTAGCATTCCTAGGTTACAAGCTAACTAGTTAGCCTTTTAGGTTTTAGCTCACTATTCTTAGCCTTGGATGATCATTCCTACATCTCTAGCTTACTATTTGATAAAGTAACCATGGTTACTTTTCTACCATGGTTGGTTAGCGTGATACGTTTATTTATTCATTTACGTGTTTATTCGGTCGTTTAATTGTTTTCGTAATGATTTCTCATAAACGTTCCCGACGTAAATCCTTTCATTTTTATTTTTTATGTTTTGAAGTATCGTTCTTGGATATAAATACATAAGGTTTTAAATTTATAATTATATTGTGATTCCCACAATCCTCGATGGTTCGTAAATACGGTCATTTTTTAAAGTTCGTTTTCTTCGAAAACTAATAGCGTTTACATACACTCATTTGGTACGTATAATCATGTTATCAACTGCAAAACTCAATTTCTCAGGCACAATATAGTGTGGGCTAAAAAGTTTTCCCCGTCTGCCAGGGTTACTATTTATTAAACATTTTTACAAAGTCTCAAAAATTGGAGTTATTACAGTCTTCCCCTCTGACAAGGATTCCGTCCCGGAATCAATTAGAAAATAGGTGGGGATATCTATTCCTCATTGCGTCTTCTAGTCCCAAGTCGACTCTTCAACATTTTGATTTTTCCACAAGATTCTAACCCGCTTCACAGTCTTGTTCCTCAGCACTTGTTCTTTTTGGTCCATTACTCTTACTGGTTGCTCAACGTAGGTCAGGTCTGGTTGTAAATCTGCCTGTTCGTACTCTATCACATATCGCACATCGTCATGGTGTTTCCTTAGCATTGACACGTGGAACACGTTGTGCACTTGTTGCAGATTAGGAGGCAATGTGAGCTCATAAGCTAGAGGTTCTATTCTCCTCAAAATATTAAAGGGTCCTATGAATCTGGGACTCAGCTTCCCTTTCTTTCCAAACCTCATTACTCCCTTTCATGGAGATACCTTCAATAACACTGAATGCCCTACTTCGTATTCTCTATCCTTTCGAATCTCATTACTCCCTCCCCGGAAGGCACTTTCAACAATACTTGGTCTGTTACTTCGTACTTCATGTCTTTATAGTTTTAGTCCGCATATCTCTATTGTTTATCCTGGGCTGCCACTAGCCGCGTTCTGATAAGTTCTAGGAATTTCTTTGGTTTGTTGACTGAACGATAGTCCAAGTATCCCCCGCTTACCAACTCCTTCTCAACCTAAAGGAGAACGGTTCTTTCTTCCGTACAAGCTTTGTAGCCGTTCCAATGCCCGCACGATAACTCGTTATTGTCGGTAATTCGATTAACGTCAATTGGTCACTTTATTTTCCTTAGAAATCTATAATATGGACTATTAGCGCATCTTCTAGTGTTTGGAATGCTCCTTCAACTTATTCGTTTCTCCTCCATCACTCTTACTAGTGCTAGAGTTTCGTTCCTTAACGTTTGATCATTTCGGCGCATCATCTATCTCGATTATTTTATGTATGAAGTTCTCATTGCATTTCTACAGGCCTGTCTCCTATTATACGTTTAGCGCCATATTTAACATTTCTTCCGTAGTAACGTAAGGCACGTCGGGTCCTGTTGCCATCTTGAAGGAAGCACCATTTTATACACAATTGATTGACACGTTTAGACTCATGCACGTTTATTCCCCGTATAATATCTATAGTACTTACGATACCTTCTGGGTCGTACTTGTTATTCTCCCTAGCACCTTAGACGTATTCACGTTTATTGATACCTGCTACCAGTGGCCTTTGTGACGCCCTCCAAACCCGGGGTCTAGATTTGTGGGTCACTCGCCAAATAACCAAAATAAAATAATCACAGCGGAATAATATAATAAATATGACCCCTTGCATGCAACTGGATCGATCACAGGTTATGGTATGGAACATGAACTATTACAAACCAACTGATATTACAAACCATAAGTCTAATTAGTTTTACAACTTATTCAAATTTTATTACAAACCTCTAGACTAATTAAGCGCCCCAAACTGTCTATCTGGAAACACACCAACTATCTACAAGCACATAACTTCTAGTCCGACCTGGAACTCAAGCTTGCCCTGGCCTAGCTGGAAGAATCAAGATATGAAACAAGTATAAGCGAACGAAATGCTCAGCAAGCAATATAAGATGTACTTGAAATGATAAACCACATCCTGATAATAACTGAACAATAGGATAAAATTAGTAATATTTGATCAATAATAAAGCTTCACAAGCTATCAACAATAAACGATGATTTTTAGATTGGAATCTAACTCCGACGGACGTACTATCACATGCTGATCAGCCCGTGTGATAGCACAAGGTCATGATTCATAGAAACATGTCCCCAAAATACGAGCACTCAATTAAAAAGGAAATATACCTGCCTGTGGCAAAAATGGTGTCATAATATTTCATATAACACATAGAAATAACCCTCCGCTGGACCGTCCGTCCCGGTCACTTACGCATTCATCCAATCCATAAAACATTTTAATCAAAGGAGCCGAATCAAAGGAAATCCTTAACCATATAACTCTCCATTTCTCATGGTCCAGAGTTATCTCAACAATCGATGGCGAAATAACCAGAACAATTAGTTATTCGCTAATCCCAATTCAATGTTCCACTGTATAGAGTAATTTATAGCGAAATATATAAAACGTTTAACTATTCTGAACTTAGAATAGTTTGGAAATTGAAAGAATATAATTCAGAGACAATATTAATTGAATGATAAATGAAGATATAATATTTGCATAATATGATTCAAACTAAACGTCACTTGAACAATAAGTGAAGTTAGGGGTACTTGCCTGGTATGCTCAATAATCTCTTACTATAACTCTGCTTATAGTTGCTGGCTATTATCTCCGTCTAACACTTGACTGCACTCCTTGCTACTTGATTCTATAAACAAAAGGACCATCTTAATTGACAGAACTAAACTCAATCGACGTAACTATACGTCTTGACATCTACCCGATCGTATATAACTAAGCATGACATTTTAAAACTGTAAACAAATAGCATATATACCACGTAACACATAGTCATGGCATTCATATAACACGTAATTACATATTTCATATAACACGTAAGTCAGATCATTAAAAGATACGCCTCAGTGCGTTCAGAATGAAAATCAGTTCAATATTAAAATTTATCGATCAAATACTGACTCAAACGGATACACAAACTAAATGACATTGCAATACAATAGAAATTAGGTCTCAAAAGTATTTTTATTGGATGTGCAATATTTTTCTGAGTCTGTACGCGTTCGTTTCATATTAAACGGACAAACGGTTGATTTATTATGAATTTTTGATCATTTTTCGGAATTAAAACGATCTCCGAATTATTTTATAATTAACTAATAGGGCTCGAACACTCGAAAATAATTTTATAAAAATTATCGAGCCTGGAAAATAATTTAAAATAATATTTTAAAGTTCGAAGCTATTTTTTGAAAATTTTAAATCAAAAATAAATAATTAAATCTAATTAAATAATCAATTAAAATTAATTAATGACTAATTAAATTAATTAATCAATTAATATTTAAATTAATTGACTAATTAAATAATTAATTATCAACTAAAATTAATTAACTAAATAATTTGGATTTATTTTTGAATTAACATAAATTTTCAGAATTAAAAATTAATGAAATTTTTGGAATTTAAAATAATTAAAATAATTTTATAAGAATAATTATAAACAGAAATCTAATTTTTGTAAATTTCTAAAACATAAATATGATTTTTGTAAAACAGGAGAACTTCGGGGGGTTAAATGGCAATTTATCCACCCCGTCGTCGTCTCCGGCGACTACACCGGCGGCAACTTCGCCGACCACCTATTTCTTGTCCTGAACATTGCATAAAACTGCAGATTAGTAGTCCTAGTGGCCAGGAACTTCACCATTGGCTTGAAATCTCCAAACAACATTCCAGTCGACGGGAAAATCGACTGGAACTTTTCCGATTCCGGCGAGCTTCGCAACTCCGGCGAGCTCGATCCGGTTATCCTCTGTCTTCCAAACTTACATCAATTGATTCCTGGTTCAACGATCTATCTAATGGTGCAATCAATTTAAACAAATAACCCCCACAGCAAAAACGCCTAAATCCAATTAAGAACATTCAAAGCTTCAAAACCCTAATTTTCATATCCGAGAATCAAAGCCACTTTTCTACATGATGCAGAGCTCAAAATCTGACATATTATATACCAAATTGACCAGAAAAACATGTTCTATAACATGGAAGTATCAAATCACATCAACAACATCAAGAACAAATTTTCATGATTTAATTATTAAATAATTCGAATATAAATAATTAAATAAGAAAATTACCGTGATTTCTGGGCAGAAACTGATGATTGATTCAAAAAGAAGATTTCGAGAGCTTCGTTTTGATATGCTGCATGCCCGAATCGGAGTTCGATAACGCCTTCGTTCGTGTGTTTGATTATCGGGAACGTATCGGTTTCTCGGGTTTTTCTCTGTATTTACGGTATTTTAACTAGTTGCAAATGAATAAACGGAATAAACGAAATAAGAAATAGGCTATTTATATTTATGGAATATTGGATCGTTCTGGATCGTTTTGGATCGTTAAATTAGTTGTTTAGCCGCTAAGTAACTGTAAAAACGATACAATTCAATACCAGAATTGGATAATTATCAAAACCGGGCTTTTTATAAAACACCATATACGAAAATAATGTAAAGATATCCCGTCTTTTAAGAATACGGGTTTTGTTGATTACCGAAATGATTATCGTAACGAAAAATATTGCGCCGGGCCGCGCACGGGTCAAACCGTAATCCGGATCGAAAAAGTCAAAACACGGAAATTGTCCGGAATTACCAGATTAGGTTAGGAAGGAGTTTTCGGAAGAGTTTCGGGTTGCAAAAACGCAAAAACGGTTGAAGTTGGAAGATTCCCGGCTTTATAAAATAATTTTATAATTATTCTGAAAATAATTAATAATTCATAAATCATTATAAAATCATATAACACTCCAAAAATTACCAGAAAAATACCACAATTATCTATATTTTATTCTGGACATATAAAAATTCAAATATTCAAATAATGTCACATATAAACATTCAGACATCAATTCCACTTTAGATAATTCACCAAAATTCACATAAAATCACATAAACAATTTCGAATAATAATAATATTTGAAAATATATGGGATATTACAATCTACCCCCCTTAACAGGATTCTGTCCTCAGAATCAGCCTAGGAAAATAAATGAGGATACTTGGATCGCATTTCGCTTTCCAACTCCCAAGTCGACTCTTCAATCTTGGGATTCTTCCACAAGACTCGTACTAAAGATACAAATTTATTCCTAAGCACCCTTTCTTTCTTATCTAAAATCTGCACCGGTTGCTCTACAAAAGATAGATCTGGTTGGATCTCGATTGGCTCGTATTCTATCACATGGTTCGAATCAGGAAAATAATGCTTTAACATCGACACATGAAACACGTTGTGAATATGCTGCAAGTGAGGTGGTAACGCTAATTCGTAAGCAACTTTTCCCACACGCTTCAAAATCTCAAAAGGACCAACATAACGCGGACTTAGCTTTCCTTTCTTTCCAAATCTTGATAAACCTTTCCAAGGAGAAACTTTTAATAGCACTGCTTCACCAACTTTAAATTCCATATCCTTTCTGGCAGGATCAGCATATTTGCGTTGACGATCTTGAGCTGCTGTTAATCTTTTCCGAATGAGTTCTATTTTCTCTTTTGTCTGTTGGATCAATTCTGGACCCAAAATCTTTCTTTCACCAACTTCTTCCCAACATATTGGAGATCTGCATCTTCTCCCATACAAAGCTTCGTAAGGCGACATTTCAATGCTGGCATGATAACTGTTGTTGTAGGAGAATTCAACTAATGGCAAATGCTCATCCCAACTTCCTTCAAAATCTAGCGCACATACCCTTAACATATCTTCAATAGTCTGAATCGTCCTTTCACTTTGACCGTCTGTCTGCGGATGATACGCGGTACTCATGTTCAGCTTCGTTCCGAGACAATCTTGGAAACTTCTCCAAAATCTTGAATTAAATCGAGGATCTCTGTCTGAAACTATGGATACTGGAACTTCATGTCATGTCACAATTTCTTTAAGATATAATCGTACCAATTTATCCATTGAGAATCTTTCGTTGATAGGAAGAAAATGCGCTGACTTCATCAATCTATCGATAATAACCCAAATAGCATCATGATTCGCCCTTGTCCTCGGTAATCCAACTACGAAATCCATCGTGATATATTCCCACTTCCATTCTGGAATGTCCAATGGTTGTACCAGTCCACTGGGCCTTTGATGTTCCGCTTTGACTCGCTGGCAAGTGTAACACTTATTTACCCATTCTGCAATTTCCTTCTTCATGCTTGGCCACCAAAAGTTTTCTCTTAAATCTCGGTACATCTTCGTACTCCCGGGATGGATTGAATATCTGGAGTTGTGAGTGTCTCGAAGAATTTCATCTTTCAGCTCGGCTACGTTGGGTATCCATATTCTGGAAGAAAATCTTAATATCCCTTTATCATCCTTTTGACTCCCTATCTCTTCTCCTGTCAAACCGTCTCGTTCATGGCTCATTACTTCCTCCTGACATCTTCTTATCTTCTCTAATAATTCTGGTTAAAAAGACATTGCACACAATACCTCTGTAGACAAATTTGGGATACTGACCTCTATTTCCAACTTCTCAAATTCCTTGATCAACTCCTCTAATGAAGTTATCATATTCAACCTTTCTTTTCTGTTCAGAGCGTCGGCCACCACATTTGCTTTACCTGGATGATAGTTGATAGTACAGTCATAGTCCTTGATTAGTTCTAACCATCTTCGTTGTCTCATATTCAACTCCTTCTGGGTGAAGATATATTTTAAACTCTTGTGGTCCGTGTAGATCTCGCACTTTTCCCCATAAAGATAATGCCTCCAAATCTTCAATGCAAACACTATAGCTGCCAATTCAAGATCATGCGTTGGATACTTTTCTTCATGTGGTTTCAATTGTCTTGAAGCTTAAGCTATCACCTTGTCATGCTGCATCAAAACACAACCCAATCCTTTGTACGACGCGTCACTATAAATCACAAAATTTCCTTGTTCATCTGGCAAGACTAGTACTGGAGAAGATACTAATCTATTCTTTAATTCCTGGAAACTCTCCTCGCACTTCTCGTCCCATTCAAACTTCTGATTCTTCCTGGTGAGCTTTGTCAACGGCGTAGCTATCTTTGCAAAATCTTGCACAAATCTTCTGTAGTAACCTTCCAATCCCATGAAACTTCTTACTTCTGTTGGTGTTTTTGGCCTCTCCCAGTTGATTATGGCTTCAATCTTTGCTGGATCCACTTCCACTCCTTTATTGCTAATCACGTGCCCAAGAAATCGTACTTCTTTTAACCAAAATTCACACTTAGAAAACTTTGCGTACAATTTCTCCTGTCGCAGTATCTCCAAAACTATTCTTAAATGCTCTACATGCTCCTCTTCTGTTTTAGAATAGATCAAGATGTCATCTATGAACACGATCACAAATTTATCCAAATACTTCTTAAATACTCGATTCATCAGATCCATGAAAGCTGCTGGTGCGTTGGTTAATTCAAATGCCATCACTAGAAACTCATAATGCCCATATCTGGTTCTAAATGCGGTCTTCGGAATGTCTTCAGGCTTGATCTTCAGTTGATGATATCCGGATCTTAAATCTATTTTAGAAAACCATACAACGCCTCGCAATTGGTCAAACAAATCATCGATCCTCGGCAACGGATACTTATTCTTAATGGTCAGCTTATTTAGTTCTCGATAGTCGATACACAATCGCATACTCCCGTCAATCTTCTTGACAAACAATACTGGTGCGCCCCATGGGGATACTGGGTCTTATAACTCCTTTCTCTAAAAGATCTTGCAGCTGAGTTGCCAATTCTTTCATTTCCACTGGTGCCATCCTGTACAGAGCTTTAGGAACTGGTTCTGTTCCTGGTGCTAGATCAATTGCAAATTCAATTTCTCTATCGGGAGGTAATCCAGGTAGATCGTCTGGAAAGACATCTGAAAATTCGTTGACAGTTGGGATTGCTTCTAGTGTTGGAACTTCTTTGCCGGTGTCTACCACATGGGCCAAATATGCTTCGCAATTCCGACGCAATAACTTTTTCACTTGAGCGATCGTTAAGAACTTCTTCTCTTGCCTATTTCCTCGAAATATCACCTTCTTCTTACTACCCAAGGTCTGAAGTCTTACTTCCCTATTCATACAATCAATCTGAGCGTTATTTTCTAACAACCAATCCATTCCTAAAATAATATCAAATTCTCCCAACTTAAAAGGTATCAAGTTGGCATAGAAATGATGTCCTCCTACCTCAATATCACACCTTGGGCACACTCGGTCGACGGAAACTTGATCCTTGTTAGCTAATTCTATTATTAATGCTTGTTCTAACAACTTAACTTTGCAATTCAAGTTATCGGCAAAATCTTGAGAAATAAATGATCTTGTAGCTCCAGAATCAAATAAAACTTTAGCATCTACGGAGTTGACTGGAAGCGTACCTGCAACCACGTCTGAACTCCGAACAACATCTTTCATAGTCATGTTGAATGTCCTGGCCTTTGGCTGGTCCTTTGCTAGTGGTCCTTCAATCCTTGGCACATTCTGAGATGGTGCATCTGTAAGCCTTGGGGTGTTGCTCGTCGTACCTTGTGTTGGGCAATTCCTGGCGATATGTCCTGGCTTTCCACACTTATAACATCCAGTTCCCACATTTTGACCTTGAGTCTAATTCTGACATACATTAGCAAAGTGTCTTTTCCTGCCGCACTTGAAACACGTCACATTAGCATTACAATTCCCAAAGTGCTTCCTACCACAAAACTGGTAATCTGGTACTGGTGGATGATTGGGTCTCTGCTGGTTTGAATTCTGAAAACGGTTGCCTTGTCCTCCATTTCCTGATTGTGGTCTTCTGAATCCCACATTCCTATTACCCTGAAATTCTGACCTTTTGTTGAAGCGGCCCTGAAAATTACCTTGCTGCTGACCTCCTTCTGAGGTTTCTATCTTCCTTTTCTTCCCATCCTTTCCTTTCTGAGACATGTCACTCCTACTTTCGATCACCATTGCTTTCTGAACCACTGCTACATATGAAGTTAATTCAAACATGGCCACTCTGTTCTGAATCCAAAACTTCAATCCCTGTTTGAATCTTCTTGCTTTCTTTTCATCTGTATCAACCTGGTCGGGCACGAACCTTGCTAATTCAGTAAACTTAGCCTCGTACTCCACCACGGTAAGATCACCCTGGGTCAGGTTCAAGAACTTAATCTCCATTTGATTCTTCATATACCTCGAAAAATACTTCTCCAGGAACAACTCTGTAAATCTCTCCCAAGTTATGAACTCACCTCCTTCCAATGCTTGCGTAGATTCCCACCAATAGTTCGCCTCGCCCTTTAGAAAGTAGCTTGCAAACTTGGTCTTCTGCTCAGCTCCTGCTCCGACTAATTCAAAAGCCTTTTCCATCTCCTTGAGCCATGCATTGGCTTCCACAGGATCAGCACTTCCCTTGAACTCAGGTGGCTTCACAGCTTGAAACTGCTTAAAAGTCACTGTAGGTGGTGCTGCTGCTTGCTGCTGCTGCTGCTGTTGTTGTTGCTGCGTAAGATGTAACATCTGCTGCTGCATCAGTCCCAACATCTGGATAATCGCTGGATCTGTACGGCTCTCGGTACTATTCTCTCCTGAATTATTCCTTTTCTTTGGAGCCATTATTCTGGTAAGAAACAAGCAACATATATAATAATCTGTCAAGCATTGTGTCAAATATGTAGCAATTCCTTAACATATCAAAATTCTCAAAAATTATCTCCTTTCAAAATATTATAAACTTGCTACCATATTAACACAAGCGACATAATTATCACATAATCCTGCTTATTATCTCGAGAATAATAACACAAAGAAAATTTACTCCGAATTATCCAAACCTTTTAAATCCTTGCTTGAAATCTTAACTAATCTAACAAAATAACAGGGCAATAACACAAGGCCTAAAGCTAAACGCATAACAGGGAACTTAGATCACTTAACTATAACCTAACCCAATAACCTAAATTTAATCCTATAAAAGCTAAACTACACGCGCCTATCTTATGTGATCTTCCTATGACTCATCTATGACAATCCTACGCCTGTTTCAGTGACCATAACCTGTGGTTCTGATACCAACCTGTGACGCCCTCCAAACCCGGGGTCTGGATTTGGGGGTCACTCGCCAAATAACCAAAATAAAATAATCACAGCGGAATAATATAATAAATATGACCCCTTGCATGCAACTGGATCGATCACAGGTTATGGTATGGAACATGTACTATTACAAACCAACTGATATTACAAACCATAAGTCTAATTAGTTTTACAACTTATTCAAATTTTATTACAAACCTCTAGACTAATTAAGCGCCCCAAACTGTCTATCTGGAAACACACCAACTATCTACAAGCACATAACTTCTAGTCCGACCTGGAACTCAAGCTTGCCCTGGCCTAGCTGGAAGAATCAAGATATGAAACAAGTATGAGCGAAAGAAATACTCAGCAAACAATATAAGACGTACTTGAAATGATAAACCACATCCTGATAATAACTGAACAATAGGATAAAATCAGTAATATTTGATCAATAAGAAAGCTTCACAAGCTATCAACAATAAATGATGATTTTTAGATTGAAATCTAACTCCGACGGACGTACTATCACATGCTGATCAGCCCGTGTGATAGCACAAGGTCATGATTCATAGAAACATGTCCCCAAAATATGAGTACTCAATTAAAAAGGAAATATACCTGCCTGTGGCAAAAATGGTGTCATAATATTTCATATAACACATAGAAATAGCCCTCTGCTGGACCGTCCGTCCCGGTCACTTACGCATTCATCCAATCCATAAAACAATTTAATCAAAGGAGCCGAATCAAAGGACATCCTTAACCATATAACTCTCCATTTCTCATGGTCCAGAGTTATCTCAACAATCGATGGCGAAATAACCAGAACAATTAGTTATTCGCTAATCCCAATTCAATGTTCCACTGTATAGAGTAATTTATAGCGAAATATATAAAACGTTTAACTATTCTGAACTTAGAATAGTTTGGAAATTGAAAGAATATAATTCAGAGACAATATCAAGTGAATGATAAATGAAGATATAATATTTGCATAATATGATTCAAACTAAACGTCACTTGAACAATAAGTGAAGTTAGGGGTACTTGCCTGGTATGCTCAATAACCTCTTACTATAACTCTGTTTATAGCTGCTGGCTATTATCTCCGTCTAACACTTGACTACACTCCTTGCTACTTGATTCTATAAACAAAAAGACCATCTTAATTGACAGAACTAAATTCAATCGACGTAACTATACGTCTTGACATCTACCCGCTCGTATATAACTAAGCATGACATTTTAAAACTGTAAACAAATAGCATATATACCACGTAACACATAGTCATGGCATTCATATAACACGAAATTACATATTTCATATAACACGTAAGTCAGATCATTAAAAGATACGCCTCAGTGCGTTCAGAATGAAAATCAGTTCAATATTAACATTTATCGATCAAATACTAACTCAAACGAATACACAAACCAAATGATATTGCAATACAATAGAAATTAGGTCTCAAAAGTATTTTTATTGGATGCGCAATATTTTTCTGAGTCTGTACGCGTTCGTTTCATATTAAACGGACAAACGGTTGATTTATTATGAATTTTTGATCATTTTTCGAAATTAAAACGATCTCCGAATTATTTTATAATTAACTAGGGCTCGAACACTCGAAAATAATTTTATAAAAATTATCGAGCCTAGAAAATAATTTAAAATAATATTTTAAAGTTCGAAGCTATTTTTCGAAAATTTTAAATCAAAAATAAATAATTAAATCTAATTAAATAATCAATTAAAATTAATTCATGACTAATTAAATTAATTAATCAATTAATATTTAAATTAATTGACTAATTAAATAATTAATTATCAACTAAAATTAATTAACTAAATAATTTTGATTTATTTTTGAATTAACATAAATTTTCAGAATTAAAAATTAATGAAATTTTTGGAATTTAAAATAATTAAAATAATTTTATAAGAATAATTATAAACAGAAATCTAATTTTTGTAAATTTCTAAAACATAAATCTGATTTTTGTAAAACAGGAGAACTTCGGGGGGTTAAATGGCAATTTATCCACCCCGTCGTCGTCTCCGGCGACTACACTGGCGGCAACTTCGCCGGCCACCTATTTCTTGTCCTGAACTTTGCATAAAACTGCAGATTAGTAGTCCTAGTGGCCAGGAACTTCACCATTGACTTGAAATCTCCAAACAACGTTCCAGTCGACGGGAAAATCGACTGCAACTTTTCCGATTCCGGCGAGCTTCGCAACTCCGGCGAGCTCAATTCGGTTATCCTCTGTCTTCCAAACTTACATCAATTGATTCCTGGTTCAACGATCTATCTAATGGTGCAATCAATTTAAACAAATAACCCCCACGGCAAAAACGCCTGAATCCAATTAAGAACATTCAAAGCTTCAAAACCCTAATTTTCATATCCGAGAATCAAAGCCACTTTTCTACATGATGCAGAGCTCAAAATCTGACATATTATATACCAAATTGACCAGAAAAACATGTTCTATAACATGGAAGCATCAAATCACATCAACAACATCAAGAACAAATTTTCATGATTTAATTATTAAATAATTCGAATATAAATAATTAAATAAGAAAATTACCGTGATTTCTGGGCAGAAACTGATGATTGATTCAGAAAGAAGATTTCGAGAGCTTCGTTTTGATATGCTGCACGCCCGAATCGGAGTTCGATAACGCCTTCGTTCGTGTGTTTGATTCTCGGGAACGTATCGGTTTCTCGGGTTTTTCTCTGTATTTACGGTATTTTAACTGGTTGCAAATGAATAAACGGAATAAACGAAATAAGAAATAGGCTATTTATATTTATGGAATATTGGATCGTTTTGGATCATTTTGGATCGTTAAATTAGTTGCTTAGCCGCTAAGTAACTGTAAAAACGATACAATTCAATACCAGAATTGGATAATTATCAAAACCGAGCTTTTTATAAAACACCATATACGAAAATAATGTAAAGATATCCCGTCTTTTAAGAATACGGGTTTTGTTGATTACCGAAATGATTATCGTATCAAAAAATATTGCGCCGGGCCGCGCACGGGTCAAACCGTAATCCAGATCGAAAAAGTCAAAACACGGAAATTGTCCGGAATTACCAGATTAGGTTAGGAAGGAGTTTTCGGAAGAGTTTCGGGTTGCAAAAACGCAAAAACGGTTGAAGTTGGATGATTCCCGGCTTTATAAAATAATTTTATAATTATTCTGAAAATAATTAATAATTCATAAATCATTATAAAATCATATAACACTCCAAAAATTACCAGAAAAATACCACAATTATCTATATTTTATTCTGGACATATAAAAATTCAAATATTCAAATAATGTCACATATAAACATTCAGACATCAATTCCACTTTAGATAATTCACCAAAATTCACATAAAATCACATAAACAATTCCGAATAATAATAATAATATTTGAAAATATATGGGATATTACAGCCTTTATAGGGCGTGTACGATCTTCTTTGTCTTCTATCAGCTCTGAAATTAACATCCTTCCTTCTTTCACGTTGTTCTTCGTAAGGGATATCGGCGACTATTTTTCGTATGCTAGCATGGTAAGTACATCTACACGAATTATCTTTCAACAATAGGTGATTCCCCAAACTGTTCCAAATAAAAGGTAAGCCGCTAAATGTATCTTTAATGGTCAGGATAGTCATCTCATTCTACTTATCAATTTGAGAACTCTAAGTCGTGCCTCTGTCCGTCCTTTTTCGCAAAATTTCTTAGGAAATAGTCTGTTGTGAAATTAAATCTTGGGTCCTTGCGCGGCACAGTCGTCACAGGGTCTCTCTGTCCCAATTATCTCTTTTGCGTTCATAACAATTTTATTAATCTCAATCAGTCTTTTACTACTTAAAGTGTCGGCCACCATATTGGCCTTTCCTTGATGATAATAGATTTTTCAATCACAACTCTTGATCAATTTGACTATAGCCCCTACCTCGTGTTCAATGTAAGAAAATTTTTTTTAAAATTTTCTTATAAGTTAAACTCTTTGTCCCTACCAGTGTGAACCTTATCGCGATTATTCTAGATAATTATTATAACACCTTATGTAATGGTCCTTAAGCCGCATAGTCATATCATTATACTTTACACAAAATCCTCTTTTTATCGTCAGGTTTTGCGAACATGGGGTTGTTACCAATCTTACATTCGTTTTTTTTTCTTTTCAAAATCCTATTCCTCGAATTCATACATGCTTGGTGTTTCCCGAATTCATTAGTTCTTATCCCAATAGTGTTTCATAGAAGCGTACCTCACTAATCACGTTGTATCTCTATTATCCTTCTTCTATAACCATGTTAAAGATCCTTATGATAATAACTAAACATGGTATTCCCTTTTTAAAATAACTTAGTCATCACGATGCTCCGATTGCACCATCATAGCACTGAGCTTTCGGTCTCATATTACAACAATCGGTTCTCCACTATACCTCTCTTTGTTCGGAAGGCAATTAGCCTTGGAAAAATGATTTCCATGATATCGATAAAATTTAGACAATCTTAACAAGATTTCAAAATCTAACATCTGAACAAATAATGAGCTCTGAATAAAAGAGTTGCTACACTCAGAAGATTTATAACTTGGAAGGAAGAATACAATGAGGATTATCCTTCCATGTCCTTAGAATTTTATATTGTGATATTATAGAGAATATCCATTGAAAGCAATGATTGCTGAATAATAACATCATGCGAATGATACTTGTAAGATTTTCCCATTAAAAGAATACCTTTATTATCGAATAATGAAGGAAATTTTGAATTACATCCGCAATCAAAGGTTAACCATTAAGGTCTCAAAATGATGCTATTTTGAAAGAAGGAATTCTATCCAATAATTAACAAACAAGGAAGTATATTGTTCTTCAATCACTTTATAATTTAAATGGATATTCGTTATATAAACGAAAGAATGGAACATTTTATGAACAAAATATTTCAGAAAAACTGGGTATGAATTTTGTTCGAGTGGGCGACCTAGTTAGGTCTCAATTAAATCATTCTTTGAAAATTTCATCAATGATTAATCTTGCATATATAGTGCATTGTAAAAAAAATTGATTGGAAATGGAACTAGAAAAATAATAATAGTCCATACGAAGCAATATTATCAACCGGCTAAGAAAATGGCCAACTCAATCGGTTTGGCCCATAGCAACTAGCTACGACGATTAGCTAGGCTTCCGTCGTATTAATTAAAATTTTGACTAGTTAGGATAATTAACTAGTCATTCATGAAAATATATGCAACTAAACATATTTCATTTTTGTTGTAAAAAAAAATTCAACATCGTAACCACTGAAGAAATTTGTGGCTACCCGGATGATGATTTTAAAATAAAGAGTTTTCAAATTTGGGCCGAGAAAGACAATTATAACTCTGAGTTGAGTGGTCTTGGCATCGGAACAATCGATAGCCTCTCATCAAATATTTCTTACCAATAAAATGGTACACTCAGAGGTGCCCTTTTTCATATACTTTATCAAATTCTCAAATAGAATTGAATTCGGAGTACCAATATCAAATTGATCCCCTTACTATGATTTCAAAGTTCAATATACAATTTCATTCCGAATAGAAAAAAAGGATTCCCGAGGAATATATGGATATTAGATCATCCATGTTTTTAACAATTTGTTAGATATTTACAGTCTCGACTGAGAAGAGTAAGTAAGAAAGAAGAATCAATTGAAGATACTCATTATGAATATTCATCGATAAATTGAGGGAAAATTTATTTAAAAAAAATCTCTTGGATAATTGAAATGAAGTACAAATAGCTCTGAGTTGAACAAAAAAGATCATAATCTATGAATGAAAGTTCATGGATTAACTAAAAGAATTGAACAAGTCCTAATGCGGAGAAAGACTATTCAAGATGGTCTCATCAGAAGTTCAAAGTAGGGAACGAAAAGGATTGCCTGATATGACTTATCAAGGCAATATGAATGATCAACAGTTTGGAGGGAGTAGCGTGACAGTGAGTAGGTGCCAAAATATTTCTCTGATTATCCTAACTCTCGTTATTATCCGTCTGAGGATGATACCACCTCTTTGTCTTTGTAATTCCATGTTTCAACTAGTGTCTCCCTCAATCATTATTTTATAATCACTTACTATCTTGACTTTCGCACGTATATCTGTCATTCCAGTGTTTTACCTCGAAGACCTTAATCAGAATATTCCAAAAGCATTTTTTAAGCCGATATGGGCCTGCTACACGCATCCTTTACTAACTACAAGTGGTCAGTTCTCCTTGGGAATAGATCAAAGAGATCTCTTAGGGATCTCAATGCAGTCCATAAGTTCGGCGGCATGTGTGTGTTAGTGAACATACATTACTGAATATATTAGAGGTCTATAATTATATATACGTAGTCTCTAACATCATTTCTACCAAAGAATTCCGCTCTAGACTCACTGGTCTATCCTTTTAAAAGGTTCTAAGATCTAACTAGTGCTCGTTGTAATCTTACGTCATTCAATTGTAGACATGCCATCAATTCTCGATGTTCTCGATCTCTGAGCTAAACCAGCATAACCTTACATGTTAATCACACTAATAATATCATGTAGTGAACTTATTTTTTTTATGACATTCGTATATTATAGACAAATCTTCCTTAATGGAAATAAAAATCCTCAAGGGTATATCGGACACTATCTCTGCTGAATTCGTTATTAATAAGATATTCACATCCTCATTGGTAAAATTACACCTTCAACTAGTTTGGATCAATAACCTCAACTGTATATTAATAATTAGACTTTATGGTTCTCACATGTGATGCCCCTTCATGGGCAACCTATAAAGAACAACGAGTAACAAGGCTCGTGTTAACAAAATTTACATATGGTGTTGGAAATATCATCTTTACCCCAATTGCCCTGGAGA
This sequence comes from Apium graveolens, assembly GCF_009905375.1. Lineage (NCBI taxonomy): Eukaryota > Viridiplantae > Streptophyta > Magnoliopsida > Apiales > Apiaceae > Apium > Apium graveolens. Next base: position 233,675,213 of record NC_133653.1, read on the forward strand.
CTCAGCTCCGAGTTCTACATCCACATCCTTGCCAAATCAAATATGATTCAAATTTTTCTTCTCATCATTCTGATAATCTCCAATGGTTCTATTAGTCATACTTTAATAGCTCAAATATACACTTATCCTAACCTACACATTGGGGCTACATCCGGTAGTCCAATGATGAACTCTATATGAGCTCTTACGAAATCTCGCATCTAGACAAAATCCTAACACTCTCGACTCTAAGTAGTATAACTTAATGCTCTGATACCATTTCTGGAACGCCCCCAAATCCGGGTCAGGAATCTGGGTCGTCACGCCATCCTTCACTCATGTGTAACCTGTATTGATTCAATAATCCAACAGACCCCAATCTTAAACACACACACACAAAAGTTATATCCTTAAAAATGATTTACAAAATGTAATCTTCTTTTATTACACTCAAATGTCCTTTACAGGATCTTAAACAATTATTCGTAACCTCTACATGAAGTTACAATAATTACTACTAACATCTTATACCTACCTGGATACTGTGGTCCACCTAAGACAAAGCTGTAAGGGATTCTCCCCACGATTTCAAGTGACTAAGTCCCACGCCGGCATACTGGTAATCTGTTGTGTTGTGACATTTAAAAGAAAGCAAGAGTGAGCAATAATGCTCAGCCATAATAATCAACAGTATGAAAAGACTGTTAAAGGAAATTTTATTAATCCGTACAAGGATACGTATTTATTCAAAGTAGTTTTTTTGGTGATACACACCTCATTTCAAAACAATTCTTTGATTGACTTATTAGTCTGCAAATACCTTAATGGTAAACCCATCACCTAGGCTGGGGTTACGGTATTGCATCTCAATTCCAATTGGAAGAATATAGGATATTCACTGGAGCCACCACATACGATGATCAGTCATAATACGGAAAATAATAACCTTTTCTACTAGTAGAAGGACGACACCTTCTTATCCCGGTTATCACCCTTGCCGCATTCGGGCTACGTGTCCCATTTTGGGTATACACATACTTCACAAGTTCCTGAGTACACAGAGTACCTTCACCTGCGGTACCTTTGGTAGTCTCCCTAGTACACATAGTACTAGACTCTACCCCTCCGTTGTCCTTTTAAGAAATCCTATCATATCTCAAGAACTCGAATCACATCAAAGTTCTCCAAGCATTTTGCTTGGTGATATGTATAGCTCATCTCATATATATATATATATATATATATACTTCCGAGAATTTTCGGAGGAAGTACTAAGATAATGTGAGTTGACCATTGTCAACAGATACATAAATGAGGGGGAGTTTCTTTTGAAATTATATTCAAAATATTTAAAATGCGTCAAGATAATATTCTTTGACGATCTAAAAATATTAATATGAATTTCTGAAGCTCAGAAAATATTTTAAATTAGGTTTTATGATTTTTAAATGATATTAAATCATTTAATAAATATTGAATAATTACAATATAATTATTAAATAATTAAACCTCGAATAGTTCTTCTTTAAAAGAATATTTGAAATAATATTTCTCAACTAATTTAAGTTTAAGTAATTATGTTAATCTTTAATATATATAAAATAATTGGTTTTAAAATAAAATAAATGTTGGAGAATACTTCTCCCATTTTAAATGAATACCTGAAATAATATTCATTGCTCGGGTAATTAAATAGAGTTGAGGGAATACGATCTTTAGAAATTATTTTTAAGTAAAATTCGAGGTAGTTTAATATTTCGCAAGAGGACATCGAGTCCCTTGGAACAAAATAGCTACGGACTTTTAATCATCCCAAAATATCTCCGGGATAATTCTGGGGTTTATACTTTATAAAAACTGACTGACTCTCGGTCTTAGAACTTTTACATCACGCTCTACTGTAGCGTTAATATTCTTAAATAAAACATTTCCGGAATACTTCCGGGTTTTCATCAAATTATACTGACCGATCCTCGGTCTAAAATATACTCCTCATATATACAACGCTACTCTAGCGTTATCGATTGACATTCGGTAATATTCATATACCAAAATTATTATCATATCGTATGATATTATATAATATAATTCATAAAACATCATAAATATAGCATCATGTATATAGAGAAATTATTTGAAAACAAACACAACACAACGGTTTCGAAAAGGTAGGGTTTGAAAACTTGCCTGGAGTCCAAGATACGTTTTCCGACTTCCTTTCGTTCCGGGTTTTCTAATCAACAAACATCATAATCTTAATCAGTATTCCTACTCTCATCACCAACTTATATTTCTAATAATTTCAATACTTCATAACTCTCATCATTCGACCGACTCGAAATAAATATCACTCCTTGGTCGAAACAGACAGTAAAAGTGGTCTTCTAGATTTGACTTTACCAAATATTACTATTACGCGACTCGCACTCTATCATTTTTATTAAATCGTAAAATTAATATTTTAATATGAAACCACCTCGAGGAGTGGTTTTTGAGTGCTTTTAGTATTTATCCTAAAAGTTTTATTTTGATAAAATGAATTTAATTAGGTGAAAAGCATTTCAAAAGTTCGGTCAACTACGGAGTTTTACTATTCAAACCGCTTTCACTAAAACGTTGATATCTCTCAAACCGTTAACTCAATTGACGCACCGTTTTCGTATACGCGATCTGGACAAAATTTAGAATACATTATTTGAAAATGGTTTTCTGTTAAAATCCCGAAGTGGCATTTTCCTAACAGGGGGTTGTGTTTGAGATTCGAACTCCGCGTGATCTCGGCTCCGACATTTTTATAAAATTGAAAAATCAACATTTTTACCTGAAATTTTTATGGAAGTTAAAAATCACTATTTCTTACTCTCTGTAAAAATTTAATGTTTTTTAAAAAATTTAAGTCGATCATTTATATTTACAAAGTTTGTAATTTGTAGCAGTTTTGTCGCGTAAATCCCTTTTACTAAAACGGTCATAACTTTTGATCCATAAATTAGAATCAAGCAATTCAAGTGCCTAAAAGATCTCTATAACATTTTTTATCATAATAAAGTATCACTTTTCAGCAAACTACAGTCTATACATTCGGGAACGTCTGCAGAAACTTAAGTTGAGTTTTGTTCATTTTAACGAGGTTACGATTACGATCCGAGTTTTGTTTACGTCTTAAATCATTATACCACCATCAACAACCATCAAATCATTATCTCAACACTAACTCCTCTCAAGAACATCATGTTCTTGAGGCAACAATCAGCAACCGTAAAATTAATTAACTAAACATCAAGATAATATGAAATTAATCATCAAAACCATACTTATATCCAAGATCCTTACTTTTCTTGAAACTTAAAACTTAAACAAAGTTTGAATGAATGTTTATACCATCCTTGAAGCTTTTTAATACTTAATAAAGTCCTAAGATCCTTGATGAAGCCTTGGTCTAGCTTTAGGAGCCTTAAACTTTCATGAAAAATCAAGAAAATAAGTTAGTGATTTTCGGAGTTACTATTCACCCTCAACTTCAAACATTTGTATAAAATTAAAAACTTCATGGATAGGCTTCAAATTTGGTGCGTGACTTACCCATGATATGGAAGAGGTTTAGTAAAAATTTGGTGATTTTTGAATGAGTAGAACATGGGATATGAATTTTTCTCTCCATGGTGTTCTTGAAAATCAGCATGGTGTTTTTTGTGTGAGAGAGAGAGAGAGTTTGTTGCTTCTTGAATGCTTCCCTTGGAATATTGTATTATGTGACTTGTATATCTTCTAGTATATATCCTAGGAATAGATAATGTTGGCAAATCTTTGGATAATTCTAGCTAGCATTCCTAGGTTACAAGCTAACTAGTTGGCCTTTTTGGATTTAGCTCACTATTCTTAGCCTTGTATGATCATTTCTACATCTCTAGCTTACTATTTGATAAAGTAACCATGATTACTTTTATACCATGGTTGGTTAGCGTGATACGTTTATTTATTCGTTTACGCGTTTGTTCGGTTGCTTAATCACTTTCGTAATGATTTCTCGTAAACGATTCGCGGCGTAAATCCTTTCGTATTTATTCTTTATGTTTTGAAGTATCATTCTTGGATATAAATCCGTAAGGTTTTAAATTCGTAATTATATTGTGTTTCCCGCAATCCTTGATGGTTCGTAAATACGGTCATTTTTTAAAGTTCGTTTTCTTTGAAAACTAATAGCGTTTACATACACTCATTTGATACGTATAACCATGTTATCAACTCCGAAACTCAATTTCTCATGCACAACATAGTGTGGGCTAAAAAGTTTTCCCCGTCTTCCTGGGTTACTATTCATTAAATGTTTTTACAAAGTCTCAAAAATTCGAGTTATTACATTTTTGGCTTGGATGAACAAAGTAAATTTACTCTTGTAGAAATGTGTTACTGCAGGAATTTAAACATGCAGGAATAAGCAACATAGATCTTTTCAAAATCCACTTAATTTTGTATTAAAATTAAGAATATTTTGCTACAAAAATTTCTAGGCTCTTTGATGTTAAAGAGCTTAGCTTCTCCTTGAGAGTGTTACAAGATTTCTATCTAAATTGTTACAACTGACTAAGGACCAGTATTAACTTTATAACTCAGTTAACTGCTAATTTACACAGTGTGTAATAAGACATGCTATAAGCTTTTCTAAACTGTCACTTGTCATTTCTATTTATAGAAAAGTAGATCTTCCATTTCTGGCTTAACATATATTTAGAATCCCGTGTTCACTTTGATCTTCCTCTGTCAGTTAATTTTTACCATTGATCTTGCACATTCTTCAAGCTGCTTTTTGTAGACTTGTCAATCCAGCTGTTGGATTGTTTATTGATTTTTTATCTTGGATATTGAACTGATCTGCAACTTTGTACTTTGAGATTGTACCTCGAGATCTCCAGTTTAGGTCTATAGAACACTTGACATCTCGATAAGTATATTGGCTTACCGAGATCTCTAGTACTCTATATTTAGTTTGTCTTGTAGAGGTCTTCAGTTCTCTATAAGAGAATTTGGCTTATCGAGATCTCTAGTCTTCACATCTTCACTTTGACTTATCGATAACTCTTAGTTCTCTAGTAGCTTCTTGACTTGTCGATATCTCAGAGTTCTCTAGTCAAATTTAACTTGTCGATATCTCAGAGTTCTCTAGTCAAAATTTAACTTGTCGACGTCTCTGAGTTCTCTAGTGAATTTTGACTTATCGATATCTCTGAGTTCTCTAGTAGACTTAGACTTATCGATATCTCTGAGTTCTCTAGTGGAACTTGATTTATCGATAACTCAGAGTTCTCTACTGAATGTAGACTTGTCGATAACTCTGAGTTCTCTAGTGAAGAAATGGCTTGTCGATATCTCCAATCTTCAGTTCTTCAATTTGGCTTGTTGATATCTTCCTGAGTTCTCTAGTAGCTTTCCTGACTTCTCGATAAGTCATTCTGGAGTTCTCGAATAACTTTTCTATAACATTAAATATGTGACTTGTAGAGATCTTGACTTAGAGTATTTTTCTCCAAACAGATTTATTCAACTCCAAGCTTCTTCAAAATTCTTCTGAGGCATGATCTTCTTGATCTTCTTCCAGATAGAATCCTTAGGCTTGATACTATTTTAGGAAAAAGACTCCAGTCTGCTCCTTTGCATTTTTACATACTTTAAGTGTTACAAGTACAAAATACAGACTAAGATAACAACACAACTTACTTAGGGTTGGCCCCAAGCTTAAATGATTACCAAAAATAACATTCCATCAATCTCCACTTTAGATCAGATGTCCATTTGGCTTGCTTCATACTTTGATCAGGGACACTAATGATATTGTTATCTCCGGTGATCTTTGACATCATCACTTATATATTACAATAATCAATTATGCTGCTTATTTATTTTAAGTTAGTTTAAATTATGAAGCAAATATAATCATTGAATTGCTTCAATTTCCATAATCCAAACTACCTAAAATAAATATTAAATAAATAAATACTAAATATCTATGAGTTAGATACTAGCACTTAAATGTTTATAATTATCCTTAAATAATTACCAATAGGATATATGACTTACATACATAGCAATCACTCTCTGGATAATTAGAAATTTTAGAAATACTTTCTAAGCATATTAAATATTGAGAGTTTTACACACATAACTTAGAAAATACTTCAACTTTCAATATTAGTGATTTTAGAAATAAGAATTGATTACTTAGAACAAAAATTCTAAATAATATCACTAATACTAAAAGTATCACAATTATTCGTACATGATACAAATAACTATGCTGTATATTATCTTAATATAATTAAATCATTAGACTGATATGGAATGAAATTGTCTACCATCATAATTAAATCAATTAAAATAATATTCAAACTTAATGCTATAATACTTAACTACCACAAATGTATATGACATTGTAATCATGATAATTAAGACAGTAGCACTAAGTACGAGGTACTGGAATAATGATAAATTCACAAGTCCTTTAAATATTGAAGATTTAATACCTGTGAACTTATATTAAGAATTCCTTACGGATGGGATTTCCAGCTAATATGCAATGAATGGTATCTCACACTTAGAAACTAGCCTTGAAAGTTTAACTTTAACAAGTGATATAATAAGTGTTTCTGCAAGTGACTCTTTGACTAAAAGACATGCTCTCTAAAGTAATGATACCTAGTGTAAAAGTGCACTGACTTAGAGTGTTCCACAAAGTTGTTTGAGTTGAAGTTATTTCTCATCATAACAAGAAATCAATCTTCTTCCACGAAGTTAACAGCTTCCCGAGATGCTTCTCCTGTCACCTAAGTTGACAGCTTCATAGATGCTTCTGCTATCTTTCTTACAACCTACGTATTTTATATTCATATAGCCAAACATGTTAAGCAAAATATATTTAAGGTATTTTACTCCAAGAGTTGATAGTCCCTTAAGATATCTAATAATCTTGTTAATAGCTATAAAATTGGATTCTCTAGGATCCACTTGGAACCTTGCACTTTGGCATCTTGAGAACATTACATGTTGCCTATTTGCATTTGAGTAGAAGGGTGAGCTTGTCATACCTTTATAGCTTTTCATTTTACCTGAGTTGCACTGATTAAGCTTTAGTGGTTTTAGTTGGTAAGTAGTTTTGGCATGTTCAGAATCTTCCAAATTTTGCATCTCCAAAATATCCTTAACTTTTTTATATTTCCATCATTCTTTTGGTTTACTTGTGCTCCTAAAAGAATTGTTCTTTTGGCTTGCTTGAGCTCCTAAAAGAATTATTCTAATGGGTTGCTTGATGTAATTCCAAAAAGAATTGCAACTTTTCCAACATGCTCCTCCATACCTACTTTGCAATTACATAGCAAATAATCTTGCTCAAGTCTTTGTTAGTAGACCAACATATACCATTATCATTATATCACTGCACATGTATAACATTATGTTGTGCCTGGTGATAAGAGAGTTATTAATATGACGACTTTACTAGTTCATATTTAACTGTAACTTCAGTTAGAGTGCCATACCATGTCTTTGACGATTTTTTGATTAGTATACTAGTTCATACCAACCTGAAGTGAGCTTGTGAAGAAGAGATATACATAGTCCAATATATCTACAACTACAAAGTCCATGAACTGTTGTGCATTGACTTCCTCTTTTGACTCACCAACCAGGAGTGCACTTGTTCACATTCACTAGAGTCCATTCTAAGTTAAAATGTGCATCAGGTGCCTGATATGTCATAATCTCCTCAAGTCTCATCACTGGTGCTTTTTTTGATGAAATACTGCTTCCTGATAATAACCTAGCATCCAGTTTGGACTTGTCCCTCGTAACAATGCCATTGTCGTCTAGTTTTGACTTCTAGTTATTCTTGTACCAATTACAAAATTGCCATTTGGTTTGGATACCAGTTTCCCTTCAATCTGCTTGCTGATTGATTGAGTTCATCTTGCTCTACAATCACCCAATCAATCCGGATCTATCAGAGCTTCTGTAACTTTCTTAGTTCCTTCTTCAGATAGAAAAATAGAGAATTAATCATTCATACTCAGTAGCACTGCTAATCATTACTCCATCATCTGGATCACTTAAGAACTAGACTCTGGGAATAATATTCACATCAAACCCTTTGTCTCAACAGATATGTTATTATTGTGTCCTCTTGATTTTCAATGAGGTGTTGTGTGTGACTAGTTGATCCTCCTTTTGCTCCCCCTAAGATGTTGCTGGGATTTCCTAAAAATCCTTACCCTTGCTGACTGGGTTTCTTAAAATAATGAGTTGTGTTATACACTGCCATTCCACTGCTTGGATATGAATCATCAATACCATTAATTTCGCCTTTAACAGCTTGGAGCATGAAGTTATTGAACTGTGCACTTAGACTTTCAATCATCTTCTGTTGATCAACCACAAATTCCTTGTAGGTTGTAGACTCCACTGAGTAGCCATGGAAAATATCCTAACTACTCTTAGCTGCAAATGCCAAGAACTTCAAGCAACTTAAAACATTCCATTGTTTTCTCCAGTATAACATTCTCTTCAAACACTTTCAGGTCATCCAGTGTTTGCTTCTGTTGGCCATTAACTCATTAGTGGTCTTCATGTATACATCCTGATCAAGGCCTGATTTTACTTGTGGCAAATTATATTGACTGCTTCAGGCCTTTGGTATTTAGAAAGTCTTCATTAGCTTGACACTGTCCTCGTTGCTTTAATAAAGTTCCGATTCTTCCATTGTACCACTCCATCTTGACACGAAGCTCCCAGTGCTGAATATATCTCAGAATGTTCTTGATGTTACAGATATTAACCAGAACTGCTTCTTAAATTCAGTCATATTATATGACCACAAGATCATTTCTATTACAGTTGCTTCCAGCTTGATTTTCTGATATGATCAATCACCATCTGTGATGTCTTGTCTTGAGAATGCACGAATAATAACTTTGTGTTAAGAGTAGTCATCAATCATCACTAAGGTATATCTTTACTTTGATGTGATGTTATCTTTGACTTTTCTTCCTGATATGCCTCACATTTATCATCCTTCTGAATTCCAGATGAGGTAGTCCTCTCACTAACCCCTTTTCACCAAAGAGTTCCTTGAGTTGATGTTCAAGGGTGAGAGCTTCTAATGTCATAGCTAAACTTTTATCAGATGAAGCTTTACAGTAGAAACCATTGACTTCACCTTTCTTGATATTCCAGTCTAACCACGAGCATATCCTTTCCTTACCCTTAAGCATAACAAGCTTCTCAACCTTCCTGCTTCAGATTAGACACTAATCCTTCATTGAATTGACATTTTGTCCTTTGATGCAAAATCGTTTAATTAGAGGATTTGTGCCTTGATTCAAAGATGCTTGAACTGTTATCAATGAGTCCAATGATTAGTTGTTATCAGTGATAGCAATTGTTAAATCCATGATGACATCCCTTTTTATAGTATAGCTTGTCCCGTGACGAAAATCTTTGCTATCATCTCCAAAGATTATTGACAGAATATCTTTTGTCAATCACATTTGATTGTGAGGCTCTTTCTTTGATCATATGCCTTGAGTAATGTGAATTACCAAGAGTGCATATGAATCAATTAACCTGTTATGCCCTGCACTCACAAATAGATTAACATTTCTTGGTACCCAACTTATCAGGTTTGGGTCCATCTAGATTAGAGATTTTACTATAAACAGAAATAACAACAGTTGCAACCTTATCATGCTAATTCTTATCTTTGACTGACCATTTTCTCCATTTTAATACCCTTGATAAATTTGTCTCTAAGCTAGGGGAAAAATGGTTCCAACCTTACATAAGGAGGACTGCTAGTCTTTGCCCTACTGTAATCCTAAGACATGCTTTTTCTATAATTAATGCAAGTACTAAGAGACGCATTCATGGCATAGAAATAAGCAAGCATTATATTGAGAATACATGGCATTCATTCATAAACATTACGCATAAGAATTAAGCAAGATAGGCATGATATGGAACAAATAGAATTAATAAATAAATCACTAATTCTATCTAGTCCAATCTTATTAGTGTATCTCATCTAGCTGTCTCAATCCAATTATAAACTAATACATCTTAACAAACAATTCAGATCAAATGAATAAATCACATTGAAATAGGATACAGAAAATAAGCATTAACAAAGGTCTTAAGTGCTGGAATATATATGTCTCACTAAAGCAATTAATCATGTTCAACAAATATTCAAACACATATTTAAGATCATCTAAAGTAACATGCACAAGTTAAACAACAATCATATTTACTAGAAAAATATTCTAGTGAACTAGTTCAGCATGATCTATGTCTGATGCTATCATGCTTGTGCGAGTGTTAAACATTTAAATACTAAGATCTATCATGCATTTAATATTAAGAGCAAAATATTGCAGCGGTTCAAGAAATTGAAACCTGAGATATGTGAGTTGAATCATCTTCAAAGATTGATATGGAAGCAAGATATTCATGATCTTCATTCTCGTCATCTGATCCATCATAACTGTTTTCCTATGCACTATAGGTTTTGACTGGCTTCTTCCTTAAGAAAATATTCCACCTATATCTCAACTCTTCAATTGAGTCCCTACTCATCCTTATTTGTCAAGCTTATTGTTCTGTTATAGCAAAACCCCTGATAGTTATTTGATACATATATCTTATCAGATTTGTAACTATCAATTCTTGTTTCTGTCCCAATCTCAGTCTTGTAACCACCTCTTGAACTAAATCTTTAAGAGTTTCTGCTTCAGAATTGATAGGCTTGATCCTTGAATATAGCTTATGTACTCCTTGTGAATCTAATGCGACTAAACTTCCCAGACATGTGAAATATTGTCCTAACATCCAGTCCCTCAAGTTTTTTACCTGAGCTTCCTCTTATTCACCTATCAGTAATTCTTACATTATGTCCCGAGGTTCTAACTTTAATGCATGTAACTGAGATATTTGTATGTCCCCACTATCCTCTCTGACCTCCTCGATTGCTTTTTTTATGAACTCATTAATTCCCGGATAAATGTAGCTTTGGTATAAACCACTGTGTGACTATATAATCTAGAATCATTAGAGTTGTCTTCAAAACATTCGAGAAAAATTTTACCCGTAGAAATTTCATTCATTTCCCGCATTTGAAAATTCAGTGGTATCCTATGTAGTAAGCCTTTGAGGAAATTCCACAATTTTCTTCTTTAGATCTCGAAATCAGCTTCATTGGAATAAGAAAACCATTATCTTTAATTTCCATGTTCAGGAATTTTCCTTCTGAATAGCACATGGTTTTCGTTTTCTTCGAAAGATTAAAATCATGTTTAAAGCCCGGAGGAATCTCGAGTTTACCAATAATTTGAGAACCCTTAATTCAATATTTAAGAAAAAATTAAATTTTCAAAAATTTTAATTTTCTTAAAAAATAAATTAATTAAAGATAAATATTTACGTAAAATCTAATTTTTCAAGAATTTTGAATTTTCTTAATAATTTAAATAAAATGTAAATTATTATCTAAGAAAAATTTAAATTTAAGAATTTTAAATTTTCTGAAAAAAAATAAATAAGTCAGAAATAAAAATTGCGAGGCTACAAAAATGAACTCTTGAAAAACACAAGTGTTAACTTGCGACTTGCACAAAAGATAGAACCATTTCTTTGCCTTAGAATAAATTGTAAGCTGCGACTTGATTTGCCCTGTAGGAGGTTACTGGCGACATACACTCTCTTGTTGATTGCTTTACTTGCGACCTCTAGTTAGCTAGAGAGGGGTGTTTGCCTTAAAAACAATCACCTCACCTAACTTGCGACTTGCATGGTTAGTTGATGTCGCAAGTAACATTCAAGCAAACTGGCAGCAACAAACAGAAGGTTCCTTCCGCACGTGTTTGTTTCGCGCGTGCAACCAGGTACAACCAGGAGCCGCCAAATCTATTTTATTATTTGTTATGTCACACAACAATATAGAAGGGGGTTGAATATAGTATTTATACAATCAAATCGATTTCGAACACAAGTATGTAACAGTAATCAAGTATATTCAATAAAATAAACTCTTTTAAAATAGAACATTTGTTCTCTCTCAGTGATGAACAATATCACTAAGAGCTGCTAGGTTACAATGTATAATCTCTCTCGTGAATGATAACACTTATAGTGTAAACCCTAAGCTGTGTTTATATAGTACACAGTTATAAGATATCTTCTAATTGATATGGAATATAATTTTGTCTCCTAAAATATATCAATCAGATATTTTCTTCTACAAGTCTTCTAGTCTTCTAACTCTACATGCATATCTTCTATTATTTTAGTCACGATCATTTCCTGTAAATCAGCTGCTTTCCTTATCTGAAGTATCCGCACTTAAGTCCTGATATAAATCCCGACGGTCTTAAGTTCTGATATAAGTTCTGACTTCAGTAAGTTCTGATTTCCAGTAATCCTGATATTAAGTTCTGAAACTAAACACAACGTATTAGACATGACATCTCAAATATATCTAACAATATCCCCCAACTTATAAATTATAAAAAATATACAAGTTAATAGATTTGATGATGTCAAAAAAATTTAAGTACAAATGTAATGAGAGTTTAATTAGAAAACTAACTACAACTTACAGTCCTTCTAGCTTTTACCAAATTTACTGAGTCAATCTGAATCCAGAGTGATTCTTGACAAAGTTTGATATCAGCTTTTCTTCTGCATTCCTCAGAACTTGAGCTAGTGTAGCTTTGACTTGCTTCAATTCTTCACCCTGACTTCCAATCTGGTAGATTGCAGTCCTTAGTGCTGAGATATGATTTCTTTCTAAACCATAACCAAGTATGATTACTCTTGGGTGATATGAGTCTTCATTATAGCACAGACATTTCTCTTTCAGAATGACTTCAAGTTTAGCATAATCCTTCTTCAATGGAATTTCACTTCCATCATCTTTAACTATATTTGGAATAAATTCTGTAACCCTTAATCCAGAAATTCTTGCTTTATCCCTTATGGTCTTCATGATTAAATTGGACCATCTCCTAGTAATCTCAGATTTTATCTCCAAAAGATAATGAAAGAATTGAAGTTCTTTCAGAGATTTATTCAGCACATCTGATTCTAACATCATGTATGTTCTTCAATCTTCAAGAAACAAAAATTAGCTTTTCTTTGACATTACTTTTATCATGAGAATCCAGTACCACTTGAACAGATATAACCTTATTAAGGTGTTTTTGTGTAACTTCTTCAAGAGTTTTGTCAGTCAATAAGAATGGATCTCTTGTAAGTAATTCAACTCCTGTCTTGATCTTGGCTTCTTCAGAACCTAATCCAGCTCTGTCTCTTGCTTCTATGGCTTTCAATCCAACAGTCATGAAATCATATAGCAGCTGGCTTTTCTTAGGATCTGATGGATTAACATTCTTCCATAGGAGTTTTCTCTTATCAGAAACTGTCAATTTGTTCAAATCAACTTGAGCACTGTCAGAGGTTGATGGTTTGATGACTTGATCCGAATTTTCTGTTTCTTATGTAGCTTGTTGTTCTTCATTCTGAACAACTTGAGCTGTGTCAGAGGTTGTCTTAGATTCTTCAGTTATCCTCCTTCTCTTCAGAGTTTGAACAGTTTCATCTATTGCAGTAGCATCATCAAATACTTGAACCAGTTTGCATATAGGTTTCATCAGGATTTGAGGAATCTTCATTTCTTGTGGCTTTGTTGGTTCATCAATGTTTCCTTTCCCTTTATCCTTGGGATCAACTTGTGATCTTGTTTTGGGCTTTGAAGCCTCAGAGCTTTCCTTGATCACAATACCTTTTACCTTAGGCCTTGGAGGTTTTTTTTAGCATTAGAAGCTTTAGATTTAAGATTTGTCTTCTCAACTGCAAATCTAGCTTCTTCCTCCTTTAAAGTCTCTAAATCCATTCCAGGATTACGCTTGAGAAATAGTCTTCTAGAAATTTCTTCATCAAGTGTCTAAATCTTGGGATCTTTATAATAGACTGTAGTCTCTCTTCCCTTGAGCTTCAGAGTTTGCAAAAACTTCTGAGAGTCTTGACTATCACCTTGAATGAGAAAATCAGAACTTGATATCAGATTTTGATTATCAGAACTTGCTATCAGAGCTTGAGCATCTACAGCTTCAGAACTTGTCTTCTTCTGTGTAGAAGATTTGCCAGCATCACAAAATAGTTTCCTTGAAGAAACTTTGCTGCTTTTCCCTTGACCTTGACCTTTTCCCTTGTTAGGGTTTCCCTGGTCATCTTCTTTGTCATCCTTCTTCTTCAGTACTTGACTAGTTAAGCATTTGGACTTCATTACCTTCTCCCCCTTTTTAGCATCATCTGGTAGGAGTAAAGATAAAAGAATTTCTACTGAAGATTGGATTTCATTCAGTTGAGCTTGTTGAGAGGCTTGATTTTGCAGGACCTCAGTCAGTTTAGCCTGTTGTTCTTGAACCTTCTCAATAGCCTCTACTTTCTCATGAATAGGTCTGATAAACCTGTTCTTGTCCAGCTTGATCATCATGTCCAGCTTATCAACATTTTCCTGTAGCTTATCAACCTTAGCATGAGTAATGGAGTGTTGACCTTGAAGGCTTTTAGTACTGAGAGCTGTGACTTTAAGTTGAGCTTTAAAGTCAGAGTTTGTCATCAACTCATCAGCTTTAGCAATATGTTCTGATAGAACTTTAGAGCTTGGAACAAAATCAGATTCATTCCACTTCTTGGTTCATTCAACTCCTCTATGAGTTTCTTCCCATGGAACAGGAGCATCTTGTTCAACAAACTTTTTAATCAATGCCTCTTTTCCAAGAACTTGAGCTGGTGTGTTAACTAGAGCTGACTCTCCAGAACTTGCAAGAAAATCTTCATCTTCTGATAACACAAGTATGAGTGTGACTGTTGGAGATTCTGGTACAACTTCATCTGTTTCCACATCCAGAATGGGAGTATTTGGAACTTCAGCATGTAGTGGGGAAACAGGTGGAGTTGTCACTTGTCCCTGTGGAGCTTCCATAAACAGGACATATGGAATTATCAGCCTTTGAAGGTCAATTTCAGGACTTAATCCTGAATCTTCAACTTGAAAATTTTCTTTTATTGGAGAGACAGGAGGTGTGATCACTGTATCCTGAACAGTGTCTTCAGCCTGAGGTGGAGGTGGCAAAGCTTCAATCACTATTAGCTTTGATGAGGTCAGAGATTCCTGATCCCCTTCCTCAGCTTCATCAGTATCCTCAGATGGAGGTTGTGCCAGATGCCTCCCTACTCTCTTCTTCTTTGATCTTTTGGATGGTGGATGTGTTGTTTGAGCAGCATCAGAACTTGAAGTTCTTTTCCTTTTGAAGATTTTAGAACCCTCAGCTTCAGTTTCCTTATGAGAAATATCCTTTTCAGCTGCTACCTCCTTCTGAAAAATTACATTTTCAGCTTTCACTATCACAGGTTCTGATACATGAACCTGGACTTGCTCATCTTCTTCATCAGACTCATCTCTTAGTATCATCCTCCTTCTTCTTGGTGGAGATTTAGGAACATATTTTGCTCTTGAAGGTTTGGGTCCTGATGTTGTAGCAGATGGTTGTGGTTGAGAAGATTGTGCAGGTTGGAAATAAGTTCTGATGGTTGGCTGTGGTTGTGAGGATTGAGCTGGTTGAGTATTTGTTGTAGGTGCTGATAGTGGTTGAGATTGTACTGGTGCTATATCAGGATATATGGAACTATATGTTTGAGGATCAACATTTACTAAAAATTGTTTAACTGATTGAGGAATTTGAAGGGGTCTTAGTGTAGTCTTCTTATTATTAGTAGATAATAAGTAAGTGAAAGCCCTTTTGTGTAGCTTAAAGGATTCAATTGTCTCACTAAAGAATTATGATGTATCAGGACAATAGAAAGTATAAATAAGTTGACAAAATCTAGAAAAATAGACTATATTGCTATCTTCTTTCATTATATTACCAATAAACCCTAAAACAACACTTGCATAATCAAAATGAGTTTGATTCAAAAGGGCATACCCGATTTGTTGACTCATTATGGTATAGCATCAAAGTTTGAGCACTTGTTGGAAAAAGCTTTTGTAATACAGTCAAAGAAGAAACTCCACTCCCTCCTGATATGGGGTCTCTTCAATTGTCCCAGCTTTGCCAAAAACTTTTCATAGACTAGATTTTCCATCATTTGTTGAAGAGCCGGCTCCTCAACTGATGAATTGAAGGTGCAATCTTCTGGAAAATGTAGTGCTTGTCGAACAGTTGACAAAGTCACCATATGCTCATCCTCTCATGTTATAAAGATAATACTTGGGGACCCAGCTGTTCCACCATCATCATAAACACCAGTCCTCCAAAACTTCAGTATTTGCTTGCCTGAGAGTACCTGGGGTTGGGTCAGTGCATAGCCTATTTCACTTCGAGCAAGAAAGTCTTGGACGAAATGAAGTTCTGAAGGAGCCTCGTCCTTAGAAAGAATAGCCATGTAGTTATTAGGAACAAACCTGGCTCCATCATAGATTAGATCTTTGGGTGCCATTTCTGTAGAGAAATAAGTGAGAAAATGTGTGTTCACAAGGTGTTTGTTAAAATGCCTGTAAGAAAAAGCTTTAGAGAATATTAGAGAGTGAGAGAGAGAATAAGAGAGTTTAGAAAATAAAAAATAGTAGGTAAAAGATTGTAAAATCTTTTAACTCTCTTATTTATACACTCCAAGTGACAACGGTCAATTTTGTGAAGCAGAACAGTCTTTTTACACCTGGCAACATGGAAACAGTCAAAAAGTAATGAGTGGGCACGGTAAGCGTGCAGTAATTATTGCTCACATGCTGTTATCAAACCACACACACAACCCATAAACAAAATGATTATCATTGTTTTTATCTCACTTAATTATTTTCTGACAAAATATAATCGTTACAGTAAATACTAAAAATAAGCCAAGTTATTAACTAATGCCACGTAAGCATCAGAGTTTCCATCAGGATTTGCATCAGAACTTGACTATTATCAGAATTTAATGGTCATCAGAACATGGCTTCCGTACTCAAAAAGTGAATGACTGTATCTGTAATTCTTCATACAAATACTGACTGGTTTCTTTAGAGTTTAATCATCAGAACTTTCATCAGAACCTGTCCTCAGAATTTATGTAAATAATACTTAACAATTTGTCAAAAACAAATTAATCACCACAGTAATTTTCATCATTCATATGGAGTGAGAGTGTGTGCATTTGCAAATGATCAGAAAATGATTAAAGTCTGATAAACTTCAGATATCTTAGAAATAAGGCATAACTAAGAAAAATGCTTAAAATATGTCTTTAATTTTGAAGTCTACTATAGAATAAATTTATGCAAGAGTCCACCTCAACTATTTGTGCTCATTTTATGCATCTTTTGACATTCTTTTTACAGTGGCTTCTCAGTGTAAATGAGTCACAACTGCTATCAGGATTTATGTTATTATCAGAGTATTTCTCCAATAATTAGAGAATGTGAAAAGTCACCAAGAAAAAATTATTTGCTTTTCTAATGCATATAACTTAATACCAGCAATGCACTTGGGTCTTCCCTTTCACATATTTACTCTAGATCTCAAAGGAGTACCTGATTTCAATTTGTTTTCTTTTGTTTTCTTCAGATAAGTGAGGCTTATCAAGCATGTAGTTCATCCTTAAGATTTACTAACATCAGAATTTGACAAATAAGAAGCAATAATCTAGTTTCTGACTTAGTAATAAGATACACAAAGTAAATTTGACTAAGACCAAAATCAGAGTTTGCTTGTTTTATGGATTTCCACATAAACAACTAATTCAAACATGGGATACACAGTTTGTTAAATACTACTAAGTCAGCATCTAACAAATAATCTTCATTGAAATGAATAGTCAAAAAACATGCACACACTATCAGAGTATATAGAATCACATCAGATAACAATCAGTATTAAATATATTACAATATAAGCACAAATTACATGGAGATAAGACAATTTGTAATCACTAATCATAAAGTCTGATGCATGAGAACAAAAACTAAACAGATTTTGAGAAAGAACCTGAAACCATTCCAAGTTCATTTACCAGTCTTGTAAAAGTAGCTTCACATAGTGGTTTTGTGAAGATATCTGCTAGTTGTTGATCTATTGGGACAAAATACAATTCCATTGTACCTTCCATCACATATTCCCTTATAAAATGGTACCTAATGATGATGTGCTTTGTCATTAAGTGTTGAACTGGATTACCTGTCATAGCAATAGCACTTTGATTATCACAGTAAATGGGTATTTTAAAAAATTTTAACCCATAGTCCAGTAACTGATTGTTCATCCAAAGAATCTGTGCACAACAGCTTCCTGCAGCAATATATTCTGCTTCTGCAGTTGATGTGGAAATTGATTTCTGTTTCTTGCTAAACCAATAAACTAATCTGCCTCCAAGAAATTGGCAGCTTCCACTAGTGCTTTTCTTGTCTATTTTGTATCCTGCAAAATCTGCATCTGAGTAACCTATTAGCTTAAAATCTGATTCCCTAGGATACCACAATCCTAGATCAGCTGTACCCTTGAGGTACTTGAAAATTATTTTCACAGCTATTAGATGAGGTTCTCTTGGATCAGCCTGAAATCTTGCACAAAGACAGGTAGCATACATGATATCAGGTCTACTTGTATTTAAATAGAGTAAAGAGCCAATCATACCTCTGTAGTTAGTAATATCTACTAATGCTCCAGCATCTTTATCTAACTTGGTTGCAGTGGCCATGGGAGTGGATGCAGTTGAACTGTCTTGCATTCCAAATTTCTTGAGTAAATTTCTCGTGTACTTGGATTGATTTATGAAAGTACCTTCTTCATTTTGCTTGACTTGAAGTCCCAGAAAATAGCTAAGTTCTCCCATCATACTCATTTGATATCTTGACTGCATTAGCTTTGCAAACCTTTCACAGAGTTTGGCATTTGTAGAACCCAAGATGATATCATCAACATATATATGTACCAAAAGTAAGTCTTTTCCATGGTTGAGGTAGAACAAAGTTTTGTCAATTGTGCCCCTATTAAATCCACTTTCCAGAAGGAATTGAGCTTAAGTCTCATACTATGCTCTTGGAGTTTGCTTAAGGTCATAAAGTGCTTTATCGAGTTTGTAGACATGATTAGGAAATTTTGGATATACAAATCTTGGAGGTTGTTCAACATATACCTCTTCTTCCAATTCTCCATTGAGAAAATCACTTTTCACATCCATTTGAAAGACTTTGAACTTTTTTTAGCAGCATAAGCCAAAAAGAATCTTATGGCTTCCAATCTAGCAACTGGAGCAAATGTTTCATCATAATCAATACCCTCTGGTTGAGAGTAACCTTTAGCAACCAACCTTGCTTTGTTTCTTGTAATTATGCCATCACTGTCAGTTTTGTTTCTAGACACCCATTTTGTGCCAATAATGGATCTGTTCTTTGGTCTTGGAACTAGGGTCCAGACTTTATTTCTTTCAAATTCATTTAACTCTTCCTGCATTTTTTAAACCCAATCAGCATCTTGAAGAGCTTCTTCCACTTTTTTTGGTTCAGTCTGAGATAGAAAGGAATGATAGAGATATTCATTTGATGTTGCTGTTCTAGTTCTAACACCTGCTTCAAGATCTCCAATTATTAAGTCAGGTGTATGTGATTTAGTCCACTTCCTTGCAGATGGAAGTTGATCTCTAGAACTGGATCCTCCCCCATGATCCATGATGTCTCCATCAGCATTTTCTGATGCCCCCTGAAGTTATGCTCTCTAAAATTTCAGAATTTGAGTTGGATCCTTCAGGAATTGAAGAATCAGAGTTTCTAGAATTATCAGAATTTGGCTCATCAGAACTTGATGAATCAGAACTTGAAGAACCAGTGACAGGTTCTGATACTTCTTGAGAGTCTTGAGATGTGGTAGGTTCATCAGCTTGCTCCCCCTGAAGAGATGCATTTTCCCTTGGAGTAGTTACCACAGTTTCAATGACATCAGTACTTAACCCGTCAGAACTTACATGATCAGGATTTAGGTCATTAGAACTTACAGAATCAGAATTTAAATCTTCATTTTCAAATCTCAGCTGATCATGATCATTGAAATCTTCAAGTCCAATTATCTTTTTATCATCAAAAGATACATTGATAGATTCCATGACAACCCATGTTCTTAAATTGTAGACTCTGAAGGCTTTTGTGGAAAGTGGATATCCAACAAAAATTCCTTCATCAGCTTTTAGATCAAAATTTGACAGTTGTTCAGGATGAGTCTTAAGAACAAAACACTTGCATCCAAATACATGAAAGTATTTCAGATTTAGCTTCTTTTTCTTCACCATCTCATATGGTATTTTTCCATGCTTGTTTATGAGTGTAGCATTTTGTGTAAAATAAGCAGTCTGCACAACTTCAGCCCAAAGTAGGTTGGTAGCTTTGCTTCATCAAGCATAGTTCATGTAGCTTCAATGAGAGTCATGTTCTTTCTTTCTACAACTCCATTCTGCTGTGGAGTCTAGGTGCAGAAAATTCCTGCTTTATTCCATGCTCTTTGCAGAACTCTTCAATGATTGAATTCTTGAACTCAGTGCCATTATCACTTCTTTATATTTTAACAGAATCTTTGACCATCTTATCCAGCTGTCTAACATGATCAGTTAGTGTAGATCCTATTTCATTCTTCGTGTGCAAGAAATACACCCAAGTGTATCTTGTATACTCATCCACTATAACCATAACATATTTCTTCTTTGCAATGGTCATGACATTGACTGGACCAAATAGATCAACATGCAGTAAGTGATAAGGCTCAAGAATTGAGGATTCAGTTTTGCTCTTGAATGAAGATTTTCTTTGTTTTGCCTTTTGACATGAATCACAAAGGCCATCAGAGAAAATACTGATTTTGGTAGTCCTCTCACAAGATCTTTCTTTACTAGCTTATTTATGTTTTTGAAATTTAAATGAGAGAGTCTCTTGTGCCAATTCCAGCTTTCTTGAATTGATGCTCTACTTAACAGACAGATTGCAGAACCATCAGAGTTCGTTGAAAGTCTGGCTTCATATATGTTACCATGTATTTAACCTCTCGGAACCACTTTGCCTATCGAATGACTTACAACTTCACGGTGTTCTTCAAAGAAATCCACATGATAACCTCTGTCACAGATTTGACTCACACTTAGCAGATTATGTTTAAGTCCTGAGACAAGATCTACTATTTCAATTATGACATTCCTAAGATTGATATTGCCATATCCCATAGTTTTTCCCATGTTGCCATCTCCATAAGAAACTCCTAGGCCAGCTTTCTCCATAAAGTCTGAGAGCAGGGCTTTATTTCCAGTTATATGTCCTGAACATCCACTGTCCAGAACTAGGATGTTTTTCATGTTGCCCTGCAATTACTATTGGTTAGTTTTAAGGAACCAGACTTGCTTGGATCCTTTGGCCTTTTTAAGTTTGTTAGCATTTGCATCGGATTTAGTTTCAGAGTTTATGCTAACATGCTTCTTATCAGACTTTATATCAGACTTTGCATCAAAATTTAAACTAGAAGGAATTACACTAACTTTCTTCAAAGAAGGTTTTATTTGATAATAATCATAGTACAAACTATGATATTCCTTACAAGTATAAATAGAATGCCATAAACTACCACAATGAAAACAAGGATTTTGTGGTTTAAACCTAACAGACTGACTCTTAAATCCTGATCTAGGAGGTAAAGAGTTTATATCTTTATTTTTCCTGCAAAAAGAAGCAAGATGGTTAGAGTTTCCACAGTTATAGCATTTCTTTCTAGGAGCATTAGTAACAGGCATATAATTATTGCTTTTATTCACACCTTCCTTTACATTCCTATTTTTCCTAGCTTTCTTTACCTTGTTCACATTTCTAATCTCTTTCAGCTTATGCTTAAGCTGCTTCTTTGTCATTAAACCTATGTTTACTTCAGCTGGTTTATCCTGTTTTAATTTGTCAGAAGTTGACTTTTCTTTGACTTCTGTTTTAGAGTCTATCACCTTTTCAGATTTTGACTTATCAGAATTTTACACAAACTTGATAGGATTAATTTTAGGCTTTTCAGCTTTCTTGGTAAAGTTTGGTTTAGATGACACAGTTTCCTTTTCTTCTTTATCATCTAGATAACCTAGTCCTTCTTTCCGATTTCCATTTTCTAAAATTTTTTGAGTTGTTCTTCCAGAGTTAGTCCAAGTTTTGATTATCTCCTTTTCCTTTTCAAGTTCAGATTTAAGAGATTTATTCAATTTTAGCACTTCATCTCTAACATACAAAGCCTCATATCTTTCTTTCTGAGTTTGATAGAACATAACTAACTCTTTTTTTAAATAGTCATTTCTGTTTCTAAGAGCAAGACTTTCAGATGTTAATCTTTCATTTGTTAAAGTCTGATCTCTAAAACTAATGAATATGGTTTTAAGATATAATCTTAGCTCAGAAATATCATCAGTATGAAAAGCAAAAGTTGATTGAGGTACCTTCAATTCAGCAGCATCAGTACTGCTATCAGCATTTTCCATCAAGGCATAGTTCACCTCATCTTCAGAATCTAAAGTGTCTGCCCAATTTTTCTTCTTTGTGATAAGTGGCTGGCCTTTATCACTTTTTCCTTTCTTGCAGTCAGGAGAGATGTGGCCTCTTTCACCATAATTGTAGCATCTGACATTTGAGTTGTCTCCTCTGTCAGACTTTCCTCCTTTGCCATCAGACTTTCTGAACCCTTTCTTTTCAGAACTTCCACCTTTCCTGGAAAACTTCTTGCCCTTTCTAAATTTCTTGTAGGCTATCTTTATGATACCCTTCACCATAAGAGCACACAGTTGCATCATCTCTGCATCAACATCCATTTCATAAATTTTCAGATTCTGAATCATCATCATCAGAATATGATGACTCTGAATCAGAATGTATGATGAGAGCCTTTCCTTTGCCCCTCTTTGAGACAATGACTTTAGGAGATTCCTCCTCAGCTTTAAGAGCAACTTTCTTTGACTTTCTTCCATTCCTTTTGCTCCTTTGATCCATCTCAAGTTCATGAGTCTTGAGCATACCATAAATTTCATCAAGAGTAGTTTCAGTTTGGTCATAGTTATGTCTTATGGTAGTACACTTCAAATCCCAATTTTCAGGAAGAGCTAAAAGGAATTTTAGATTTGAATCTTCAAGATTATATTCCTTGTCCACCAGTGACAGATCATTCAAGAGTTTGGCAAACCTGTCATATAAATCAGTTAATGACTCGTCAGCTTTTGAGTCAAAGTGCTCATACTCTTGTGTGAGTATAGTCTTCCTGTTCTTTTTGATTGCATCAGTTCCCTGGCATCTTGTTTCCAAAGCATCACATATCTCCTTTGCAGTCTTGCATCCAATTACCATGTTTGACATGACATTGTCAATTGCACTATGCACCAAATGCCTTACCCTTGCATCCTTGGAAATAGATGAGATGTCTTCAGCTGTGTAATCACCTTTCTCCTTTGGTATCATCTTTGATGGTTGATCAACAACTGCAACAGAAAGCCTGGTAGGCTTATATGGTCCATCATTAATTCTCTCAAGGTATTCTGGATCTGTGGCTTCCAGAAACATAGCCATCTTTACCTTCCATATAGGATACTCAGATGCTCTTAGTATGGGAACCCTAATGGTTTCATATCGACTGTGGGTTTGATTGTTTTGAGTATCTTAAGTTTTGGTGGGCTTAGTTGGGGTTTGTGTTTCTTCAGACATGATTGTAAACTGAATCTCACTGTTTGTATATCAACAGAGAGGCTCTGATACCACTTGTTAGGTCACACAACACTATAGAAGGGGGTTGAATATAATGTTTATACAATCAAATCGATTTCGAACACAAGTATGTAACAGTAATCAAGTATATTCAATAAAATAAACTCTAATACAATATAACAGTTGTTCTCTCTCAGTGATGAACAATATCACTAAGAGCTGCTAGGTTACAATGTATAATCTTTCTCGTGAATGATAACACTTATAGTGTAAACCCTAATCTGTGTTTATATAGTACACAGTTACAAGATATCTTCTAATTGATATGGAATATAATTATGTTTCCTAAAATATATCAATCAGATATTACCTTCTACAAGTCTTCTAGTCTTCTAACTCTTCATACATATCTTATATTGTTTTAGTCACGATCTTTTCCTGTAAATCAGCTGCTTTCCTTATCTGAAGTATCCGCACTTAAGTCCTGATATAAATCCTGACGGCCTGAAGTTCTGATATAAGTTCTGACTTCAGTAAGTTCTGATTTCCAGTAAGTCATGATATTAAGTTCTGAAACTAAACACAACAGATTAGATATGGCATTTCAAATATATCTAACATTGTTTGCCGAAGTGATAAAACAAACTGGCAGTTAGTTGACAACGCAACTCCAAGAAATGGCAGTTAATATACAAAACAATATGGGCTTCTGAAACTGGAAAAAAAAATCGAGAAAAAAAATTTAATTAAAAACTTTTATTTACTAAAATTGAAGTAATAAATTTAGTTAAATTTATAACATAAATTTGTTTAAGTTCAGTTCATACAATACACCTATTTAAATTAAATTTATATAATAAATTTTCTTAATCAAATTTACAAAATAAATTTATGTAAATGAAAAGTTAATAAAATAAATTTATTTCAGGATCCTGATTTGTGTATCAATCAGTCATCTCTAATACCAATTGTTAGGTCCCGAAGTATCGTAGAAGGGGGGGTTTGAATACGATACCTTCAATTCTTCAGCTCTTTGGGAGATAAGATGAACTGAACAATACAAAATGAATTCTTGAATGTGATCTACTGCTGAGTGTAGACTTATATCAATTCAAATATGTGGCTAAAAATGAACAACACAAATTAATTTATTATGCAATAAAATTGTGGCTGAGGAGTAACTTGCGACCATGGGTATTTTTTTGTAACTTGCGACCAGAGGGGAATATCACTTAGAATTATTCCTTCCAATTCAAACTTGCAACGAGGAGAGAATTTCAAGTTATACTTAGTTTTTATTCCTACAAAACTAACTTGCAACCAGGTGGGGGGATATTTTTGCCTTAGATTCTTTTGCAAGATTTATGTAACTTACGACCGTAGTGTACACTAGTACATTGTACTTAACCAAAAAAACATGGTTTCCCTTGTAAACAACATAAACATGGTCGCCTGTTTTATTTCTATTTTTTGTTTTCTTTTTCCTTTTTTTTGTTTTTTCCCTTTTTTGTTTTGTTTTTTGTTTTGTTTTTTTTATTTAAGTTTAAATTATAGCTAAATTAATTTATAAAATAAACTTAAATGTAACTTATATAAATAAATTAATTTAGATTTATAAAATAAACTTTTTTAAATTTTATAAAATAAATTAATTTAAGTTTATTAAATAAATTATATTAAAGTCCATTAGAGAGCGTTTGGAAACTTGCATTTAATTTCAAACGAGGGATTTGAAATGACAGAATTTGAGTTAGAATTTGAGTTGTCATTTCAAATTCTCATATTTATACTAATATTTGAATGTCCTAGATTTTAAATAAAATCCAAATTCTCAAACAACTTATTTGATCAAATACAGAATTTCAATTGAAATCCAGTTTCCCAAACAGGCCATTAAATAAATTTATTTAAGTTAATAATACCCAGATTCCTTTCACGAACTGTTGACGCCTAGTGCAACTGGTCTGGTTCACAAATGACTAACTTCGATTCAGGTCTTCGTATTATAGCCTTGATTATATTATTAAGCTTGCAATAACTTCATCGCTTTGAACACTAACTGACAATAAATAAATGTACTTTCAGTAGAATCTTTTCTGGTACTTAGACAACATTGGTTCTGAAAAGACATCATGTAAAATAATATTAAACGAAAAAGAACTAAAAAAACCGATGTGAAATAGTCATTTGACATCGGTTCTGAAAAGAAACACAATATATTTTAAATCAAATAACATCGGTTAGAGAAATTGGCTGATGTTAAACAAAAAGATTTAACATCGGTTTCATGAAGAAAACCCATGTCTTATCCATCATTTCAAATCGGGGGGCTAACTTAACCGATGTCTGATCAAACATTTCACATCGGGCAACTAATCTAACCGATGTCTGATCTAGCATTTCACATCGGTTTGTTTGAAAGAATTTTAATAAATGGCATTTAGAGCTTGTAG
This sequence comes from Apium graveolens, assembly GCF_009905375.1. NCBI lineage: Eukaryota > Viridiplantae > Streptophyta > Magnoliopsida > Apiales > Apiaceae > Apium > Apium graveolens. The sequence continues at coordinate 233,701,418 of NC_133653.1, forward strand.
ATTTCATGTTTTAATGGATAAATACCTCATAATATACCCATATTCACCTAGAAATACTGTAATATAAGCTGAAATTTGTTGCAAAGACATCACATTTAATCTTAAAACTGATATATAGCACTGTAACAAACGTCGGCTGTTAACCGATGTCAAAGGCTGATGACATTTAACATCACACGCGAAGACATCGGTTCAAATTTTTTTTAACATCGGTTCTGAACCGATGTCTGATCCCATATTTCTAGTAGTGATCTGCATTGCTACTACAATTTTGAATACTTTATTCACTGTTCTTCACTGACGTTTGAACATATAAATGAAATCATGTTAGTGAGTATAACTTCAAGATTGCGACTGTCTTCTTTAACCTCTGTCTATACATGTCTTCAATTCTTCAGATTCCTATGCATCGAACACTGTCTATCTTCAATCAATGCCAATACATTTAAATCTTCCGGTGGTACTTATACAATGAATCTTCATCATTTCTGAAACCCTAAAATTATTTAACCTTTATTCTTCACTGAGGCATGAACATATTAATGAACTTCTTTTAGTGACCTGTAGACATACTTCAAGCCTTCTTCTAATCTTTTGATTCTTTATATTTGTCTTATCTTCATTTCTTCCTTATTTCTTGTGTAGACATAGTATTATTAACATGTCTTGTTCTAGTATTGTTCTCGTGTTGAGTTATCACGTAACTGTTCATATAGCTACGCCGTCTCACCAACAATTCGAAATCTGCAGGTATTTTTAGTACGAATGTTGACAGGGAGTGTAGGGAGTCTGTTTGCAATGTATTACATATGAAAGAAGCTGGATATGATGTGACTTATTTAGGCTTACTTAATATGGTTGGGAGAAATAAAGCGAAGGTTCTTGGGTTTTTGAAAGAAATGATGAATAATCGAGTTCAGTCATGGAAGGAAAGTTGGATTTCTCAAGCAGGCAATGAAATTTTAATTAAAAATGTTGCTCAAGCCATTCCTACCTACGCCATGAGTACATTTTTATTACTATTAGAAATCAGAAGGGACTTTGAAAGGAGTTTATCAAAATATTAGTGGGGGGTTAAGGAGAATTCAAGCTCTGGAATTCATTGGTTGAACTCAAAGCGTTTAAGCAAACATAAGATGACTAGGGGATGGGATTTAGAAATTTTCGAGTTTTTAATCTTGCACTTATGGGGAAACAAGGTTGGAGGTTTATGGCTCGACCGAATAGATTAACAAGCAAAGTGTTTTAAGCCTTGTATTTTCCAGACAGTGATTTCCTCAAATCAAAATTGGGTAACAATACCAGCTATTGAAGGGTTTTTAGCACATAAACGCAATGAAAACGTAAATTTAAATCTTAAATACAGCCGTGACTCAATTATTCAAGAGGCTAAAGTTTTATTAGGGAATAACATAAGATGTAATTGACAAGAGTTGTCTGCCTATTGAACATCACATGACGTTTCGTGCTACAGCCGAGGTTGTGTGATGGAATGTAGGATCCCTATTCCCACTAGCATTATGAATGCTTAATTTTCACTTAGGGGTTGTATAAATTAGATAAACTAGTGGGAGCCACTTATGAATAAAGATCCGATTCATATAGTGTCTTGAAATGAAATTGAATATGTGATGAGTGTTGTTATGTGTTCATCATTTACAGATTTACTATATTCGTTATGTCTTTTGCACTATCACTCCGGAGTATACTAGATGCTCACAAGTTGATTGGTCCTAATTTTGCTGACTGGCTTCGAAACTTGAGAATTGTTCTCAGGGTTGAGAAGCTGGAATATGTGCTTGACTCACCTAAGCCTACTAAACCTGCTAGTGATGCACATAATGATGAACATGTTGTGTATCGTAAGTGGATAGATGATGCAAATGTTGCTCAATGCATCATGCTAGCTTCCATGAACATTGAGCAACAGAAGCAACATGAGCATATGGATGCTCACACTATCCTTATGCATCTACAAGAGTTGTATGATATGGCAGGGAGGAAAGCTCGATATGAGATATCGAAGGAACTGTTCGGTTTTAGGATGTCTGAGGGATCATCTGTGAATGACCATGTACTTAAGATGATCAATTTGATTGAACATCTTGGACAACTTGGTTTTGCCATGGATGGGGAGCTGAGCCAAGACTTGGTCTTGCAATCACTTCCGAGTTTGTTCTCGTAGTTTGTTGTAAACTTTCACATGAATAAGCTGGATGTCAGCCTGCCTGAACTCCACAACATGTTGAAGACTGCGGAATCGAATTTTCCCCCTAAGAAGAGTTCTGTTCTTCTAATTGGTGAAGGTTCCAATCCTAAGAAAAGGAAGAAGAACCCTTCCAAGAAGAAGAAAGTAGGTGAGAAAAATCTAGCTCCACCAAAAGCTGAAGACCCCAAGAGCAAACCTGTTTGCTTTCACTGTAACAAGGTGGGGCACTGGAAGAGGAACTACAAGGTTTACCTTGCAGAATTGAAGAAGAAGAAGGGTAGTGAGACTACCGCTTCTGATTCATGTATGTTCATGATCGAAGTTAATATGTCACTAAGTCAAATTTCTACTTGGGTATTAGATACCGCCTGTGGTTCTCATATTTACAATTCGTTGCAGGGATTAAGGAGAAGTAGGACTCTTGAAGAAGAGGAGGTGATTCTACGGATGAGAAATGGAGCAATAGTTGTTGCTGAAGCTGTAGGATCATTTCATTTACATATGCCTATGGACAAGACTATTGTTCTAAATAATTGTTATTTTGTTCCCTCGATTGTGAGGAATATTATTTCTATTCCATGTTAGACTTGGCTGGATTTTCATTTGTTATTCAGATTAATAAATTTTCAATTCTTAAAGATAACGTTCTTTATGGAAGTGGTATTTTAAAAATGGTCTGTATGTATGTGACGTAGAGCATAATTTACTACAAATTGAACATACTAATAAAAGAAAAAGGGATGATGAAAATCTCACTTTCTTGTGGCACTGCGGACTTGGTCATATTAGTGAAAATAGACTGCGGACATTTCATAAGGAAGGGTTACTTGACCCCTTTGATTTTGAATCATATCCTATATGCGAGTCTTGTCTATTGGGTAAAATGACCAAATCTCCATTTAGTGGACATGGAGAGAGGGCTGTAGATTTACTAGGATTGGTACACACAGATGTATGTGGACCAATGTCTACGCAAGCCATGGGTGGATTTTCATACTTCATTACTTTCATAGATGATCGATCTAGATTCAGATATGTGTATTTGATGAAACACAAGTCTGAAGCCTTTAAAAAGTTCAAAGAATATAAGCATGAAGTGGAGAAACAAACCAAACATAGTATTATAACTCTTCGATCAGATCGAGGTGGTGAATACTTGAATGGAGAGTTTCTACATTATCTCAAAGAAAATGGTATAGTGTCCCAGTGGACTCCTCAATATACTCCACAGTTGAATGGGGTATCTGAAAGGAGAAATCGAACTTTGTTAGACATGGTTCGGTCCATGATGAGCTATGCGAATCTTCCAGTATTCCTATGGGGTTATGCATTGGAAACCTCAACATATTTACTGAATAAGGTGCCTTCCAAATCTGTTCCTCAAACTCCATATGAGATATGGAAAGAAAGGAAACCGAGTCTTAAACACGTTAAGATTTGGGGATGTCCAGCTTATGTCAAGAAAGTTGACCCAGATAAGCTGGAATCTCGATCTGTAAAATATAATTTTGTGGGATACCCTAAAGAGACTTTAGGGTATTACTTTTACACCGATCATCAGGTGTTTGTCTCCAGACATGCTACCTTCTTGGAAAAGCAGTTTATCCTTGAAGGAAATAGTGGGAGCAAAGTTAAACTTAATGAAGTTCAAGAAGCACAAACTACTACGGATCAAGTGGAAACACCTGTTTAGACTGAACAACCTTCTGTGGAACAGCCCATTCGTAGGTCAGGGAGAGTGTCTCGCCAACCTGAGAGGTATTATGGCCTTGTCATTGAGAATGATAATGAGTTGTCAATCATTGATGATGACGACCCTGTGACCTATAATGGGGCTATGAGTAGTGTTGACTCAGAGAAATGGCATAGTGCCATGAAATCCGAAATGGAATCTATGTATATCAACCAAGTATGGACTCTGGTTGAGGCGCCTGAAGGTGTTAACCCTATTGGGTGCAAGTGGGTATACAAAAGAAAGATTGGAACAGATGGGCGGGTGGAGACCTATAAGGCCAGGCTCGTGGCAAAATGATTCAGACAAAGGCAAGGGATTGACATTGATGAAACTTTTTTGCCTGTAGCCCTGTTAAAATCAATTCGGATTTTGCTTGCGATTGCTGCTTACTACGACTATGAGATCTGGCAAATGGACGTGAAAACGGCCTTCCTCAATGGGAAACTTGAAGAAGAAGTGTATATGACACAGCCACTAGGTTTTCTTTCCAAGGGAAATGAACACCTAGTGTGTAAGCTGCTGCGAACCATATATGGTTTAAAGCAAGCTTCTCGTAGATGGAACATCCATTTTGATGAGACAATGAAAGAGTTTGGTTTTATCAAAAAACATAGATGAACCATGTGTCTACAAAAAGGTTAGTGGGAGCCCGGTAACATTTCTTGTATTGTATTGAAAGAGGAGACGTCAAGAGAGTTGACACACATAACAACATAGCAGACCCACTCATAAAGCCACTTTCTCAAAGTCACTTTGATCGTCATAAAGACAAGATGGGTATTAGATACCAGAGTAATTGGCTTTAGTACAAGTGGGAGATTGAAAGAGATGTGTCCCAAGTCCAATCATGTATGATGATTTAGGAATAACTTTTATGTAATTTGTTTTAATTTCATTGATATTAATAAAAGACTTGTTTTGGTTTTATTGCGGGCTTTATCTATTTAAGTGTTTAAATAAGATATACCATAGTTTAGAGTAAATCTTTTTATGGATTATGATGAGATCATAATAATAAGCCCTAAAAGATGATAACTCTAAACTTAAATATTTCCTGGTCGTAGGATTACTAACTGGTACTTAGTAATCCGCAAAGATCGGTACATACTATGCTTGCTTCATTATGAAGGATGTCTGTTCTCATAGACATTTGTGTAGTGACACTATAGCTAGTATGTAGGTGCTTATTATAGAATAAGTTCACTGAACATGACTCACACAGCTAAACAACTGATGGAGTTTACTCACGTGTCAGCAGTAGTTCACATAGTGATAGTTGTACAAGTATCCTTAGACTTGAGGTCATCATAGTCATCTTGTGTACACTAAACTATGCTTTGGTTTACTTCTTAGTCTCCAGGGACAATTATAACGCTCTACTGGGTATAGGAATTTGTACACGAAGATAGTGTATGATCAATAAAGGATCTACCCCTTCCAGTGAAGGAAGAGAATGTTCAATGCTGATCCACTTATGCTAGTTCAGGAATCTCTGGCCAGAGTGAATGAAATTAGAAAGGAGTTTCTAATTTACATTAAATAGAACTAAGCATAGTGAATGGGAAAGAAAATGATTAAATAAGATAGGCTTGACACAAGTTCCATGCCTTGATCTCTTGGTGGATACCGGTGGAGTGCTTCATACTTGAGGAGCAGCTGTTAGGGATCTCCGCTCATCGTTCTTGGATCGCTATTAAAGACCTCCATCTTTCCATTAACGTAAAGCTTCTTAAGGTAAACATACTGAACAACGAATTAAATATTATTTTTTGCATGGATCCTGCGGAGGGTTTCGGTTTTTACGACAAACTCAATATTCTAAGTCAAGTATAACCCAACATTTCGTACAATTGAATCAGTCTCCAACGGCCCACGGCTGTAGCACGTAACGACCTTTAGATTCTAATTCAATGTACACATCTCTATGTAATAGAGAAGTATTTCTTATTTTGAAATCAAATCCCTCGGCTGTAGCACGAATCGAAAATGATTTAAAAATGAGAACTACTTTCTACCATGTTGGAAGGCTTTGACCGACACAAGCTCGTTGTGTCATTGGCCAATTACTACTTGATATTATTTAATTTTAGAGGGATTATATTATGTTACAATCATAATCATATTATAAAGAGATTCTTCCTTTTAAATTATATATTTCAAATCAATAATCGATAATCAGATGATTCCCAGATCGGGGGGAGCATTGTCAAGATGCGTCACTTAATACCCCTTTCTTACAGATAGAAATCTGCTTTTGACAGAATCACTCTTTCTCTCAATATTGAAAATTAATATTTAATTACGTGTTTCATAAATACAAGAATCTCATGATTGTATTCATAATATTATTGTCAAGGCAAGACACGATTCCTATTCTAGATTTTTTAGAGCACGCCTTATATTGATTTAAGTTCACCTAAATCTATCATCGCATGGTAAACATAGGCATATATCTCATATATAAAATTAAATAAACAAGTAAATGTAAAGTGCAATAAAGTAAATGTGTTTGGTTATGGCCCCATCCTATGTGATCTTTATCAAGCTCATGATAAAGATCAAGGTCAATCTAATATGGTGATGGAAATAAATACAACTACTTATTACATAAGTCTTCTTCTTTGTTTAGACTTCTTGTATGTCTCGTCTTTTCTTTGTATCACCTCCATTGGATAGCCTTCTTGAGTCTTCAATTACATTACATGATTGAAAGTAAAACTAATCTAATGAACTTACAAGAATAACTCGAGTTACATTTGAGATTTATGATTACAAAGATTGACGACATGCAAGTCGTATTTAAAACCAAAGCCAAAACCATTACACTAAGGTCGAAAGGCTATAACCATCCACCATGCTCATACAACACATAAAAGCATGTTAAAGCACATAATCTGATCTTAACATATCATATTATCCATGATCTAATCATAAAAAAAATATGACAAAAATCAGAAAAATCAGAATCAAATCAGAAAAACAAGAATCACTGTTTACGGGCAGTAAACGATGTCAAACGCCTTACAGACAAGTCGTTGATAGTTTTCGCTATCAGTTTTGTTCAAACGCTCGTTTACCTATGGAATAGGGTATTCGTTTGCGTAAATCGAACACCAGACCCAGATTTCAGCAAATCTGCAGCAGCCAATTCAGAATCCGTATCTAATATGATTCTCATAATTAGAACAAACATAAATCATGTATATATCAGTATATATACAGATTACATAATAATCTTATGATTATACAACTCACATAAATATCATATATTCAAAACCATACATATATAAGCATATTATATCAACATCAAATCATGGCGAATCACGTACATGCTCATATATCGAAAACAGTTAAACACATAAACGAATTAAAAAAATTTCACAAGTAGCTCTGATGCCATTGAAGGGTTTTTAGAACATAAACGCAACGAAAACGTAAATTTAAATCTTAAAAAAAAACAAAACCCTTCGCAAGATCCATGCGAAAAATAATATTTAATTCGTTGTTCAGTATGTTTACCTTAAGAAGCTTTACGTTAATGGAAAGATGGAGGTCTTTAATAGTAATCCAAGAACGATGAGCGGAGATCCCTAACAGCTGCTCCTCAAGTATGAAGCACTCCACCGGTATCCACCAAGAGATCAATGTAATGGAGGAGGAAGAGGTTGAGAGAATTAGTTGCCTCCCTCTTGTTCTACTTTAGAATTAGGGTTAATTATTTGGGTTGAGGCAAATAGGGTTTATAATAGTATATTTATAGGCAAAATTTTTAGCTGAAAATTTTCCATAAAATATTATTATTATTAACCCTTTAATTGATTATTCTTATTAACCAATTAACTAATAATTAAAACACCTTTTAATCATTAATCCCTTTTCTAAACACTTTAGAAAAATAATTCTCTCACTTGATTTAATTTCCAAAATTAAATTCTTAATTAATAATATTAAGAATTAATTAAATCTCATTTAATTAATTATTAAATCTGCTAATTAATTATTTATTTCACAAATAAATAATTACCAGCCATTATTAATTAATTCCTCCACCATTAAATCATTCTCTTTTATGGTGTGACCCTGTAGGTTCAATATTAAGCCGGTAGTAGAAATAAATAATAATAAAACTATTTTATCATTATTTCTATAAATTCTCTAATTCATTAAATATGATTAATTAATAAATTAATCATATTTATTCTACATCGTGAGGGATACTTCTCAGCATATCGTGACTATCCGGATAATACGAATTCATTGCTTAGAATACCAAGAACCTATTCAGTGAGTAATTACCGTACAATCAATTCCTTCTACCCTGGACTGTCACGATTCAATACAAGGCATGGAACTTGTGTCAAGCCTATCTTATTTAATCATTTGCTTTCCCATTCACTATGCTTAGTTTTATTTAATGTAAATTAGAAACTCCTTTCTAATTTCATTCATTCTGGCCAGAGATTCCTGAACTAGCATAAGTGGATCAGCATTGAACAATCTCTTCCTTCACTGGAAGGGGTAGATCCTTTATTGATCATACACTATCTTCGTGTACAAATTCCTATACCCAGTAGAGCCCTTATAATTGTCCCTGGAGACTAAGAACTAAACCAAAGCATAGTTCAGTGTACACAAGATGACTATGATGACTTCAAGTCTAAGGATACTTGTAAAACTATCACTATGTGAACAACTGCTGACACGTGAGTGAACTCCATTGGTTGTTCACCTGTGTGAGTCATGTTCAGTGAACTTATTCTATAATAAGCACCTACATACTAGCTATAGTGTCACCACACAAATGTCTATGAGAACAGACATCCTTCATAATGAAGCAAGCATAGTATGTACCAATCTTTGCGGATTACTAATTACCAGTTAGTAATCCTACAACCAGGAAATATTTAATTTTAGAGTTATCATCTTTTAAGTCTCATTATTATGATCTCATCATAATCCATAAAAAGCTTTACTCTAAACTATGGTATATCTTATTTAAACACTTAAATAGATAAAGCTCGCAATAAAACCAAAACAAGTCTTTTATTAATATCAATGAAATCAAAACAGATTACATAAAAGTTATTCCTAAATCATCATACATGATTGGACTTAGGACAAATCTCTTTCAGCTATTTCTGGAGGAGCATTTGTGAAGCTAAAATAGTGATCAGTTCAGGGGCGATGTGGAAGGTAGGCAATGAAAATAAGGTCAGGATTTTAAATCAGCCATGGATTAATGATGCATCGAATGCATATATTACAACTGAGGTTCAAGGTTTGGATCATGCTACTGTTGCTCAGCTAATGAATATAGAAGGAGATCAACGGGACAATGAAATTATTGAGGATATGTTTAATATTCGAGACCAGCGGTGCATCTTAAATACTGTGGTGGGGGGTAGTCGAGAGGAAGATGTTCTATACTGGAACGAGGATTTTAATGGGGAGTATACAGTCAAAAGTGCATATGAAATGCTTCAACGTCAAAAAGGGTTGGGGAGTACAGCAGATAATAGGAGTTTGTGGAAATTGGTTTGGAGAATAAAAGCGCCATTGAAAGTTTTGAATATGGTACGGAGAGCTTTATCTAACAGTTTACCAACTTGAGAGGTGTTAGCTGCTAAACGTGTCCCAGTAAATGTGATATGCCCATTTTACATTGGAAGTGGGGAGTCAATTTTACATGTGTTAGTGCAGTGTCCTTTTGCAGATCAATGTTGGAGGAAACGAGGTCGAGGGTATCAGTTCTCGACTGATGTTAGCTTTGATAGGTGGTTACAGCGAATGTTAGTCACAACAGATAAGGATAATCATGGTGATATTGTTACTCTTTGCTGAAGTATTTGGCAGGCATATAACAAGGTGGTGTGGAATCAAATTACAACATCAATAAACCAGTTAGTTTACTCGGCGAAGCAATTTCTTGCAGAATGGAGAGGAGCTCAAGTAATGTCAACGGACTCTATACCGAGACGTTAACAGTAGGGATGGAGCGGTTTCTTGGGCAAAACTAAAACAGAATGAAGTCAAGATTTCAGTCGATGCCGCGTTGTTTGCTGATTGTTTGAAGTTTGGAATTGGGTTATTAGCACGAGATGCAAAAGGAAGTGTGGTACAGGGATGGTCTGAGATTTGTCATGGGCATGTACGGGTGGAGTTTGCAGAGGCAGTGATTGTCAAGGAGGCTCTCAGCTGGGTCAAAAATAAGCAATGGAGAGAGGTAGTAATTGAATCAGATTGTTTGACGGTGGTTCAAGCCATTCGAAGTAAGGTCCCCATGACCTCTCCATTTGGTACAAATATCATGGAGTGTCGTAATTTAGTTATTAAGTTAAAACACTGAGGTGTTATTTGTTCACCGACCTGCTAACATGGCTGCTCACTTTATAACTCGAGAGTCATGTTCTTTCCCAGGTCGAGTATTCGATAGGAGGTCTATTCCTATTGAATTAGAGTCCATATTGGTTTCTGATTTAATCGAGTAATGCAATCTTTGATTTTGTCAAAAAAACAGTATATTCAGAGCGGCGCCTTACATTTAGATTGCTCGTACAAATTCTAAAAAATGTGCCCTAATAATTCAAAAAAATTCTATCAAAAAATAAAAAAAATATAAAAGTATTTGCAATAATAAAAATCAATTAAAAATTGTAAAAACAATACTAGTGCATAAAATATATTTTTTACATAATGAAAATTAATTGAAAATTGTTAAGAAATACAACAAGTACAAGGATTAGATTAATTATTCGAAAATTGTTCTTCTAGCATTCTTTAAAGCAAACTCATTAATAATATTTTTATAATCAATATTTTCTAGTAAAATATTTTCTATGAATAAAAGTGCTAATTCATTCGATCTCCCAGATTACATAATTGACCTCAAGTATGATTTCAGCCATTTTAACTTGGAGAAACTCGTTTCAGCATATGCAAGTGTGACCTGTATAGTCAGTGATATCATGTAACCAATACAAATATTTTTGAAATTCAAATATTTTTAAATAATTCAATATCTCTATGATATGTGTTGTCTTATTTGGTAAAATAGTTCTTACTATTTTTAACTCCCGGAACAATTCTTCACAATCAAAGACATCCTTAAATAAGTTCAAGATTATTACATGTTTTTTCACATCATTCACATTCATGAAATTCAACTTTTATAAGAAAAAAGAAATCTAAAATTCAAGATCTTTTTCCAAGACTGTTTAATAATAAAAAAACTCTATTTATCGTCAAGACCATCTTAAATTATTGGATCATAAATATCAACTTAACCATCAACTTGTTCCTCTTGATTTCCTTATACAACGATATTAAGAGGTTTACTAATATCAATGCCATCTTCTTCTTCTTTTTCACTATCAAACATTATTCTCTTGATTTAAATCATCACAACCTAAAACTTGTGCTAAAGTTTCGAGTACATCAACATTATTATTAATATTTTGATGGTGGGCATCTTAAACTTCCTTGAGATGTGAGCTTTCATTATCTCCTTAGTGAATTGAGGGTTTGGATCATCAGGATCTCCTAGGGGTATCAAGTCACACTACTAGAAAAATGCCCTTAGACATCAGTTATAAACCGATGTCTTTTTTTTTCAAACTGATGTCTTCGCATGTGTAGAGAAAGGTAGGGGACTTTAACATCGGTTTTTATCCGATGTAAAAGATTAACATAGACATCGGTTTTCTGAGCAAACTGATGTACAATTAGCCCTTTTTTTAATAACATGTTAAAACTAGATTATGAATAATGGTATTTAGGAGGTTAAAAAGCACTATAAATATATAACAGGGAAGAAATTTTAACTGATAGACATCAGATTCTTAAAAAAATGATGTCTTAAATTCTATAGTACATCGGTTGGTCTGTGGAAGCGATGTTAAAGAGGACCTTAAACATCAGTTCACTTCCAAGATACGATGATATATGTTATATATCACATCGGTTTTCCTTGATGTAGCGATGTCAAAGTTCTTATTTAACATTTTAAACATCGATTTTACTTGCAAAAGTCGATGTGTTTTAACATTTTAGACATCATTTTCATTCCATAGATTCATGAGTGGAAAGTGATATAAACCATAGATAAAAGAAGTATTTAAAATAAAAACAATCAAAAAAATGATATTGTCATTAATAATGCTAGTAATATAATTTTTGTTAACAAAAAAGTATATACATACATACGAAAATTCATTCTAATATCAACACCAGAAAAAGGCCCTTGTGTTTCGCCGCGAGGATCTTTGTAAAAGAGGAACAATTCTTCAGGCGGGGGCTGAGAAAGATTACGCTGTTCCTGCTCCCTATCCAAAACTACAGACAATTGCCTTTTAATGATGGGCTCATTACCAAATTTCCATTTAGGTATACTTCCTGAATCATTAATTAGGTCCTTCTACGACTGTTGTCAGCCAAAATCTGATGTTCTTGACTGGCCATCAGAAGGAAGATCTCTCAAATCAGGCGAGGCCAAAGGGCCTCGTTCTCCCATTGATAATGATCTCCATGCTGAACCAGGAAGAACAGACAAATTTCCCTGCATATTTGATTCCTTGTGTGCAATGACCTGATCACTCCTCCAAAAAGCAGAACCATCTTCTTTTAAATCTGCATACAATGAAGTTGGCCAAATTCATCAAATCAAAAATTTACAATTCATCAAATCAAAAAATTACAATTCTTGCAACTATATTCATCAAATCAAAACAGTCAAGAGGTTCTGCACCATAATTTCCCAGCACTATCTTTTTGTTCATTACTACATAGGAAATTTCGCATCACAATCAAAACCATGGCATTGTAATTCATTACTTAGTACACACAAGTTAAACTGCACTAAACTAGGGTAAATGGAAGAAAACTAGCTACTAAAAATCAGGAAAAAAGAAAATAAACCGAGATTTTTTTGCTATAGAAGAACAGTCTATAGATGAAGATATTGGAGATGGTTTGCACAAAGACCGAACTTAGGGAACATAGAAAACTAACCGCACTCACATACATCCAGGGAGGCCCAAGCCTATCGTATTAAATATTATTAGAAAAATTTATTTTGAATCAAGCCAAACTTGCCATCCGTTAGGGTTAATATTCATCAATGATGATAAAAGTCATGTCTCCAAGTCTGTGCAACTGAGTGTTTCATCTGAGGATGCCCCATATACTGTACTATCATTTCTCATATTGAACCTATTTATATTAAGATAAAAGTCATCTTTATAGTATGAGAAAAATAAAAAATTCACTAGTATGTAGAAACTGTACAAGAATAATCATAAAAAAGTGAGGAGAAAAATAGGACTCACTTCATGTGATTGAGTATGCAACTATGTATATTCCCATAAACTTTCTTTTCATAAACTTTTTCAAAATCCCAGACTCCAACCTTATCACCAGATAAAATAATGTTATATTTAGTTGGGTGAAATTCCAAGCATGTAACTCTTCTGCTATTGTATCTAATTACCGCACAGCCAATCTATTGCTTAACTAACAAATAGTTTTTAAGACTTACAATGAACACAAAGATATTTGTCTTCTCAGCAAAATGAACTAATGCCAATGTGCATTCTTTCACCTAAAGCATTAGATTAAATAGACTATAAGTTCAAAATTATGGGATTTTAATCGACAGTATATTGTCGAATCCGGCCTTACAGAATCCCAAAAAAGGGTGTCCAACCACCCAGAAAATATCGTTAAACATTTATAAATTGGTATTTGGTATTAAAATCTAAAAATAAATTTACCTGATTCAAGAACTTAGTAGTAAATGAGATCCCAAACTTGTTGGAACCATAGAAATTAACCAATTGATACTCTACTCGTCTTTAAAATATTTAAGCTCTTGTTGGACTCATTTAAAAAGTCAGATGCTCAAATCATTTTTTAGCCTAGATAGATGAATGCTAAAAGTAAAATGTACCAACTACTAACCCTGCATAAACTATTCCAGATGAAGTAATAACAATAAGGGGACGTCGATCAATTATCCTCGACCACACCAGTCCTCCATTAGAACGTTTAACAGCAATGATAACTGCAGGCTCATATATTCCTACAATCAGCAGGTTGCCAGCAATGATTAGCGACACAAGATAACAAAGCTTGTGACTGCCATCTATGGTACACCTGAAACTGATAAAAATGAAATGAGAGGTTAAAACCTACTAATATCGATTAGAAAAGCACAATCCATTACCAAACCATCCTAACAAAATTCATTTGCAAAAGCAAATAAAATGGTTCTAACAAGGTCTTTTTACTTGACAGAACACACAACCCAGAAAAGCATTCCTTTGTTAAAATATTTAGCTTAATATGGAACAATCTTTATTTCCTGGACCAGTATATTCTTAATTTTCATTTGTTAAGGTTGTAATTCCAAAATTAGAAAGTAACCTAGATGCCAAACACCAAATCAATCGAAATTTCTGAGATTATAGCAAAATAGAATTCAACAGTTGTAAATTACCTCTCAGACCTGAAAGCTATTCTCCTGGTATTAGATGCATATTTAATTAGAGAAGCCATGCAAAACATAGACTTATTTTAACAAAAAAGTTTTCACAGGTCGAACATTTCCAAGCATGAAATAGTCATTTTTTACCATGTTCATTTACCTATCACCACCACTTTGCCCATGATTTACTACTAGAAAAATGCCATTAGACATCGATTATAAACCGATGTCAAACCGTCAAATTATATTCAACAAATTCTTCACGCTTGTATTGGAACTTGACAGTGTCTATAATATGATGTGCAATAAATTTAAGTCACGCACACTATAAATAAAATTATGGACCCTGAATAATATGCTCTATGATTTCTAGTGACAATAGTACAGACTACAGAAAATAGTATAACTGGCACTCATGATCCATGGATGTTCAGCACCATGAGCACCACAGCGGTGTTGAGGAGAGAATATCACAACAGTGCTACTGAAAAACAAGCTAATCTTTGCAAATATAATATATTCATACAAACTCGTACACTATTTATGATTCTTATTTCTTGAAACTAAAATAAGTTCTAACTGCAATTACAGAACCTAATCGCCAAATATAGTTCTCAACAAAAAGTAGCCCTGACAGTAAAATCTAGGCTCTTCAACAAACAAGGTGAACAGAAGAAATGCCACAGAATGCATCAAACAAATGCTTGTGCAGAAAGTTTAGATATAGAGATTAAAGATCGATAATACTGCTAGCATTACATTTATTCAAAGTACCCAAACTAAACATAATCCAGTATCCTGGGCAATTCTAAACATCATCAGTGCATACCAGGAAAAATACCATGAAGGTACCCGTCAGTCATAACAAAGAACACCAAAAGACACAACACCAGCTGGAAATATTTTACCTGATGTCTTAAAGCGAGTACCCATTGCTCCCAAAAGAGTAGCAGACATGTAAAACCAATTGATGATGCAAAAACATGATTTGTGGGCAGCTGACTTTTGACTGTCACTTTTCACATAACCCATTAGCCCACCCAATCCAACCAGGGCGGCATAACCCAATTTTAACTTCTGGGACATTGACATGGCCATCTTCTAGTAGTGCGTGTGTATATATATTCCACCTCTAAAAAAATCTACAAACATATGAACATAGCCCGATTAAAAAATCAAAAAATTAAAATTGAAAATAAATTAAAAGCTTACATATTGTTCACATAGTAATCGAACAGATCAAACACCTTTGAAGGTTATTTACCAAGAATCGGAGCAATTACAAGCTCAATTTCAAAAATTACAAGCTTAATTAGGGGTTTCTTCAAATTAGGGTTCTTATAGTTTGAGATGGGTTTAGGAAATTTCGATTCAGAGACAGAGTTGAGTAAGAAACGAGAACAAAGAGAGAGAGTAAAGATGAAGTTTGAGATAGCAGAGGGAGATAGAGGTAGAGATGAAGTAGAGAGAGAGAGAGAGAGAGAGAAAGAGAGAGAGTCGATGAAAAAGTAGGAAGAGGGAAAAGTAAATTTTAGTTCTGATGGGGGGAAATAAAAATTTTGGTTAATGGGGGAATTTTTTGGTGTATTAACGGGGGAAAGTAAGAAGCAGGATTTTTTTGTTTTTTTTTTAAATGATTATAGACATCGGTTAGTTAAGATAATGATGTCTTACAACCCCTTTAACATCGGTTTTGAAGTGACCGATGTTAAAACTGCTTTTAACATCGGTGACATTTCTAACCGATGTTAAAACTTCTCTTGTACATCTTGGAGAATCGTCCCTTTGGTGCTCCTGGGTTGTTGATAGCCACTCGGAACTGGCTCCTTACCAGGGCGTCTCCTTCTTGGTGCGGTTTCCTCGTCCGATGAGTCGGAGTCTCTAGTAGAGTAGTGTCCAGATTATTCTCGATTCTCGGGGATGGGAGCCAAGCCACGGATGGATTGGGGCATCCGCCCTTGTCATTCGGCTTGGTTTGAGAGACCACTTTCTCCAATCTCAGGGTACAATGACATCCCGTAAGGTGGGTTTGTGGTCCCCGGAATCACGATCATTGAGCACTCATAACTAACGGGTTGAGAGTGTATCGTTGCTTGTAGTTGCTGAAGTTGAGGATTCATCCCTTGAAAAGTTAGGGGATTCTTCCCTAGGGCCGATCTTGGATCGGGGGATTCTTCCCTAGGGCCGATCTTGGATCGGGGGATTCGTCCCTTGAGCTTGAGCCTTAGATGCCCCTATAGGGGTTTTTCCTCCGGTGGTGGCATAGGTCGAGTATGGAGGGATCTCCACCGTGGATGAGAGTATCTGCGATGAAATTGGGTCATCGGCTCCATTGTTACTTCTGTTCCGTGTGCTCATTATGTTTGTTGTTGTTTTCTCATAGACGACATCAAATGTTGTGGAATAAAAATTGGGGTTGTGATTGTATTTAATGCTAGGTTTGTTGAGTTTCGAGTTTTAATGGTTATTCTCCCGGTGGGAACTAGACCTGGCAAAATGGGTCTGGATCCGAAGAACCGAACCGAAATTCATGAAACCGAGATCCGATCCGAGATCCGAATCATACAATCCGATAGTTATCCGAAAACCGATCCGAAAAATACCCGAACCGAAAATTTAACCGAAAATGATCCGAAATACAAGATCCGATTATAACTTGGAACCGATTAAAACCGAATAATATATTACTTGAACCGAATATGACCCGAAATAAGCAAATTTTATACTTTGAACAATTTATGTTTATGATAACACAATTATTTAATCATAATCTTTTGTAAAAGTACAAAGTGTTATATTAAAAATACTAAATTACATAAAAAATATATTTTTAAATCTCAAAAATTGAAAAAATAATTAAGTTATGATCTGAATATATCCGAACCGAATTTAATCCGAACAGAATTTTATCCAATCTTAATCCGAATTTTATCCGATTTTAATCCGAATTAGACCCGAACCGAATCACATCTGATCCGAATGGTCTTCAAATATACTATAATCCGAAAGTTGATCTGATCCGAAATTGATCTGATCCGAAACCGAACCGGTTATCTGAATTGCCAAGTCTGGTGGGGACTAGCTGTCCTCGCAAGATGCCTACGTAACTCTGTGTTGTGGAGAATCAAGTCAAAAACATAATTCTAAATTGAGTGGTCGAGTGCTTTATATAGATTTTGAGTATGGGGTGAGACTAGGGTAGGGAGATTTGGTGGAGAAGTCTCTTACTTAGATGTTAAGTAGGACTCCTCTAGACGGTGGATTCTAGATCCTTCCCAGAATGAGTTTGTTTCCATGTTGGATACGACGTTGGTGTCATTGCTGACCTCATTTTCAGGCCTGCTTGGCGGGTCTATTACGTAACTGATTTTGGGTCATGGCCGTCATGGTCTACTCGGACTATTAAGAGTATTATAGGACCGGGGCCGTGACGACCTATTTTGGACAATGGCGTTACGGGTTTTGACCGGTTAACCTTAGAACACAATTAATTCAACATTAATTGTGTTTTTACATATTACTTTCTATCCATATCAATTATAATATATTTAGGAGAATATTAGATCATTATAGTTTTTGATATTTATAACTCAAAAATTTATACAATATTTTAATTTTCAGAATATAAATAAGCGACTAATATAGCCATTTTTTAATTTTCCGCACGTATTCAGATTTCAGAGGTATGCAAATATCTACCAAAAAAGAGAAAGCAAACAAGTGAGTAGATATTACTTCTCTAATATCTTTTCCGAATAAAAATATGACAATTATTTAAAAAAAAAGAAATTTAAGAATATAATGCATGTAATTTACATTTATGGGCTTAAAATACGTGCAGAAATTTGAAACTACTCTTATTTTGAAATGAAAGGGTAGTACACAAAATACATTTCGTGGTGCAAACAAGAGTTTTCAACCTTGATTTGATCTAGCGTATAAAAAAGTCAAAGAAACTATTGTTTCACATGCATCCCCTTATTTATGAGTTTTTAGTCAAATTTGTGAACTGACAGCTACCTCACCATAACCAACAGGTATGCTGCTTTTAAGACGATTATCCTTTTCTAATTTGTATTTATGTCACTGGGTCCCCTGCTTCAATAATTTTTTAACCGGACTCTTAAATATAAATTCTTAGTAACTCTTAAATTTCCTTTTTTTTTCTCATTTTTAAGAACTTATTATCTACTCTTAAATAATATTATATTATATATTTATGAAAACAATCTTTTTTTCTCTCCACTGTCTTTTCTCCTATATGAATTTAACTTCCATTTAATAATAAAGAATTAATTAAAAGTTCATATAAAGAGTAATGTTGAAAAATAATAGACATTAAATCTAGGAGTCGATATTATATAATGCTCCCTTTGTTTTTATATATTTGTGACATTTGTGCACACATCTCAAGGTACTTTGATCAGTAAAAATAATTATTTTTAAAAATTTATTTTTCTAAATAAAAATATTTAACTTATATTAAAATTCACAAAAAAATTTAAATAATTATTTTGAGCATAGAGTCAAATTACTTTAAATTAGTATAGTCAAAACACAGACATATAAAAATATAGACGGAGTATATTATATTTAAAGGAGAGACAATGAGTCTATCGCTCTAAACTCTAACCAGTCTTGATAAAGTATACATGTACAAACAGACATACATATTTCCCATTTGACCTCTGTCTCATTGGCCAAACCAAGTGCAAACCCATCAAGGTCAATCTTTATATAATTTTTGATTTTTTAGTGTCTCTTTTTTTTGAATTTGTGATATTTATTAATCTTGATTCTTGACTATAATTTGAGGCTATTTTGGTTCCATTTTATTTAGTTGGCTTCATGGGGAGTTGGTTATTTTTCTGTTTTATGTGGATAGGCTTGTTTATTAGTATTTGTTTTCAAGCTATACTTGTATGGCTACTTTTCAAGCTATTGGCAAATTGAAACCAGGTTTTCAAGGTGCTCAGATGAATTTTATAAATGAACATGGGATGTTTCTGTCATCAAACAACTCACTTTTTGGTTTGTCTTTTACTACTACTGATTATGTTCTTGAATGATTGAACAACATGAAACTCCATTAAAGCTAGTAAACAAGAAATGAAGAAGATGATCATAACAGATTGTAACAGAAAAGTGTATATACAAACTTTGTAAGTAATTGTTTTACATGATAGTTGAGTAACAGAATGTCATATAAAGATTCTAACTGAACAAAATGAGTAAAAGAAGTCTATTTATAGACTTTACAGATTCACTTTCTAAGTTGATCTTATTTTGACTAATACACATTTAACATTCCCCTGTCAGATTGGAATGTGTTGGAGAAGTAATCACATTCAATCTGGAAATGATATTCCAATGAGCAGTTCTTGACAATCCTTTAGTGAATATATCAGCAAGTTGGTGTGAGCTAGGAACATAAGTAGGCTGGATCATCTGCAATTGCATTGTTCCCTGACAAAATGGCATTCAATAGCAAAATGCTTAGTCTTTGGATGAAAAACTGGATCAGCTGCTATATCAAGAGCAACCTAAATATCACTATAAACTACAGTTGGTAGTGTTTGAGAAACAAGCAGTTCTCGAAGAAGTAAATGCATCCAAGACAGATCATAAGTTGTGTCTGCTAAAGCACGCAGCTCAGACTCTGCAGTAGACTTAGAAACAACCTTTTGTTTCTTAGATTGCCAATTCACCAATGACGTTCCTAACAGCAAACAGAAACCTGTAATATTGCGACTGGTATCAAGACAATTGCCCCAGTCACTATCACAAAAGGCTCTTAGCTGCAAATCAGAAGATGCCGGGAAGAGTATTCCTTGTGAAGGAGTACCTTTGAGGTATCGAAGTACCCTTTGAACAGCAATCAAATGAGGGACTCGTGGTGACTGTAAAAACTGACTCAAGTGGTGTACAATATAAGAAATGTTTGGTCTTGAAACAGTGAGGTATAACAGCTTTCCAACGAACTTCCTGGTAAACAGATGGATTGTCTAAAAGCAAGCCATCTTCTAGAGACAATTTAACAGTGGTATCTACAGGCAAGGAAAGAGGTTTACTATCTTCTAAACCAGCATCAACAAGCAAGTCATGGATAAACTTGTGCTGATGTAGAAAAATACCAGAATCAGAACGACTAACCTCCAAACCAAGATAATATTTTACCAGACCTAAATCTTTAATTGTAAAAGATTTATCAAGAAAAGCCTTAACTTGAGAGATAAGACCAATGTCAACTCCAGTCAAAAGTATATCATCTACATAAACCAAAGCAACAATGAAAGAACCCTGATGATTATAGGTGAACAAAGAGTAATCTGCAGTGGTCTGTTTAAATCCAAAAGAAAGAAGAGCAGCTCCAAGCTTTTCAAACCAAAGCCTTGAGGCTTGCTTTAAACCATATATACTCTTGTGAAGCAAACAGACAAAATTAGAATCAGAATTATATTGTGGATGTCCTTGTGGGATTTCCATATAAACTTCTTCTGGCAAATCGCCATGCAAGAAGGCATTGTTGACGTCCATCTGGTGAACTGGCCATGATTTAGCAGAAGCTATTGACAGGATGGTTCTGATAGTAACCATCTTAGCTACAGGAGCAAAAGTACTATGATAGTCTTCCCCTGCAGTTTGAGTATAACCCTTGGCCACAAGACGGGCCTTGAACTTATCTATTTCACCATTTGCCAAATATTTGACTTTATATACCCATCTACAACCAACAACCTTTTTGTTGGCTGGTAGAGGTAAAATAGTCCAAGTATGGTTACTTTCCAAGGCATTCAATTCTTTTGTCATAGCATCAATCCAACGAGGGTCAATGGATGCTTGACTGTAGTTATATGGTTCCTTGACAACAGATTGTTTATTGACAGTACATGAGAAAATGGTGCTAGGAATAGCAGAATAAAGATTGAAACTGTACTTGACAGCATCTATAGGACAATCTAGTAAAATAGAAGTGGCAGAGATACAGTTGGTAGAAACAACATAATCCTTAAACCAAGTTGGTTGGATTTTTCTTCTCAAAGAAAATCTGGCAGGTGCAGGTGAAGGCACAATATTTTGTGAAACAGGTGAAGAAATGATATCAGTGTTGACATCTTGTGAATCAGTATTGAGACCAATGTTCATATCTGAATGAGAATCAACGGAAACTGGTAATGAAATACCAGGAGTTGATGATTGAGAAACATCTGTTTGATGCAATACTTCATGAATAGGAGTATCGTAATCATCAACAAAAGAATCAGAAGGAGGAATGAAAGTTGGAGTAGAAGGTGAGAATTGTAAGAATGGGAATTGTGTTTCATCAAAAAGAACATGTCTGGAAATGTGAATGGTGGAAGTGACAGGATCATACAACCTATATCCTTTCTGGTTAGCAGGATAGCCAATGAATATAGTTTTAAGGGCACGAGCAGCTAACTTGTCACCAGAATGCAAGGACATATAGGCAAGGCAACCAAAAGCTTTGAGATTACTATAGTCTGGTGGCTCTTTAAACAATTTGACATAAGGAGTTTCAAACTGTAATTTGGAGTTGGGTAATCTATTAATCAAATATGTGGAAGTAAGCAGACAATCTCCCCAAAAACTGGTTGGAAGATGACTTTGGAATAAAAGGGCTCTATTCATTTCAAGAAGATTTCTATGTCTTCTTTCTATTTTTCCATTCTGTTGTGGTGTATATGGGCAAGTTTTCTGATGAATGATACCATACTGAGAGAAGAAAGAAATCAATTCTATATTGACAAACTCCTTATCATTATCTGTTCTGACACTTTTAACACAATATTTGAATTGATTTTGAACATAGGTGCAAAAATCTTGCAAAGCTTTACTGGTATGCTGTTTGGTAGGTAACAGAATGGTCCATAAGCCTCTTGAATAATCATCCAGTATAGTGAGGAAATACTTGCATCCATTGCAAGTGGGTGCCTAATAAGGACCCCATATGTCACAATGAACAAGTTCAAAGATGTGCTGAGTAGATGATTTGCTAATAGGAAAAGGTAATCTACTCATTTTAGCTAAAGGACATGTGTCACAAGTCAAATGAGATGGTGTGGAATCAGTATAAAAGGATGACAACAAAGGAATCTTGGATAAAATTCTAGTGGGAACATGTCCTAATCTTTTGTGCCATAAAGAAGATATAAAAGGACTAGTAAAAATAGAAGACACAGTAGAATTATTTGGAGTAGAATTAGAGGGAATACCAGTATTATCAAGCTGATATAAACCTCCTGTAAATTTACCAAGAATCTGTGGATTCTGATTCAGGCCCTGCATAATACATTCATCAGCAGAGAAGTGAATGAGAGAATTTGTTTGTGATGCCAATTTGCCAATAGACAATAGATTAAACTTGAAAGAAGGCACCAAAAGAACATCAAGAACAGTGATGTTAACAGGCTTTAGAAATACTGATCCTGAATGTGTCACAATAGATGCTTCTCCATTTGGAAAATTCACAGAAATGGACTGTGGTAATACTTTGACATCATGCATTGTGTTGACATCACATCACATGTGGTTTGTTGCTCCAGTATCCAGAATCCAGACACCAGAAGATAATGTTGAAAAAGAAGAAAGAGAGAATGTGGTACCTGCCACATTATGACCAAAAACAAAAGATGATGGAGTTATAGATCCTTTAGGAGAAATATGCTGCATCAATGTGTTCATTTGTTGTTGCAAAGCATTCATTTGAGAAGTCCATTGTGCAGAATCAGAAACAGAATCAGGAACAGCAGTGTCAGAAGCCTTATTAGCAATACCAGATGTTGCAGTTTGTATAGCATGATCAATCTTTGGTGTAGTTACTGCATTCTTATGAGTAAATGGATGTTTTTTTCCTTTATTATTTGGATGATAAGGATGATCCAAAGGATATCCTACAAGTTTGAAACACCTATCCTTTGTGTGATTCCTGCCATGACAGTAACTACACTCTAGAGAACCAGATGATGACTTGTTCTGGTTTTGAGACTGTTTAGGTAAGTTAACCATCAAGGCAAGAGGAGTAGATGTATTATGAGTCTGACGATGTCTTTCTTCTTGTTTAAGAAGCATATATGCTTGATTTACTGATGGCCAAGGATTCATCATCAATAAATTTCCTCTAGCTGCAGTGTAACTGTTGTGCAAACCCATAAGGAATTGAATTAATCTTTTCTTCTCAAGCTGATCCTCCCAATCCTTTGTAGCACCACAAGTGCACTTAACAACGGGTTCTAAAGCTCGTAATTCATCCCATAAACCTTTGAGCTTGTGAAAATAAAAGTCAATTGAATCATTGCCCTGTTCTAGCTTGAATAGTTCCTTTTGTGTTTCATATATCTTGTGACCACTAACAACTGAAAATCTGTCATTAAGCTCAGTCCAAACATCAAGAGCACTATCCATGTAATTCATACTATTACTAATATCATCTGATACAGTGTTAAGAATCCACATTATGATCATATCGTTGACACGTTTCCAGTGTGGAAATAAAGGAGAAGTAACAGCAGGAGCAACAAAATCACCAGTTAAAATCACTAGCTTATTCTTAGCTGAAAGCGCAATTTGCATCGAACGTTTCCAACTAGCAAAGTTATCAGATCCAGTAAGTTTTTTAGAGATTAAGATCATACCAGGTTGATCGTTATTGTGCAAAAACAATGGATGTGTGTTGACATTAATATCATCAACAGATGTGTGTGCTTGATCAGCAGAAGACGCGTTCACCGGCATAGTAACTGGTCGATCACCGGAGACAGCATTAGAATATGTATTACGCAAAGCTGAAGCCATTACACAAGCGTAACTCAACAATAACACGAACAATTGCAATTGCAGAAAATTGGAGAGATCGAAGAAATCGAAGAGAGAGATCGCGAAGAGATCGAAGAAATCGAAGAGAGAGATCGCGAAGAGATCGAAGAAATTGCGAAGAAATCGCAAAAAAAAATATATTATGAAACGTAGATCATGAACACGAAAAGAAGATCATGTTGAGAGGATGATTGTGTGCGGAATGCTCTGATACCATCTTGAATGATTGAACAACATGAAACTCCATTAAAGCTAGTAAACAAGAAATGAAGAAGATGATCATAACAGATTGTAACAGAAAAGTGTATATACAAACTTTGTAAGTAATTGTTTTACATGATAGCTGAGTAACAGAATGTAATGTAAAGATTCTAACTGAACAAAATGAGTAAAAGAAGTCTATTTATAGACTTTACAGATTGACTTTCTAAGTTGATCTTATTTTGACTAATACACATTTAACAGATGTTACCTTGTTTCTACTTGCTATTGTTCATTTGAACACTAAAAGAATTGCTTGGTCTGCAAATAGAGCCAGCCCAGTTAAGAATTTTGATAAGTTTGTGTTTGATGATACTGGAAATGCTGTTTTGCAAAGTGGGGGATCTGTTATCTGGTCTACAAGCACTTCAAATGAAGGGGTTTCTGCTATGGAGTTGCAGGACTCTGGGAATCTGGTTTTGTTGGGGAGTGCTGATAGAATTGTCTGGCAGAGCTTTGATCATCCGGCGAATTCCCTTTTGTCTAATCAGGATTTTAGTGAAGGAATGAAACTTGTAAGCAATCCCAGCGCGAGTGATTTAACTTATTTTCTTGAAATTAAGTCCGGAGATGTGGTGCTCTATGCCAATTATAGAAATCCGCAACCATATTGGTCCATCAGTCGAGATAATAGAAGAATTATCGATAAAGTTGGTGGGAATGTTAGTGTAGTATCTCTTAATGGTAATTCGTGGCGGTTCCATGGCAAGGGCAAAGTATTGCTATGGCAATTTGTTTTCTCGGATAATGCTGATCCAAATTCTACTTGGGTTGCGACTTTAGGAGATGATGGATTCATTACTTTCTATAATCTTCAAAGTGGAAGTTCTAATGGTAATTCTCCAACAAGAATACCAACTGATTCATGTAGCAGACCTGAACCATGTAATTCTTATGAGATATGTTATAACGGTAACAGATGTCAATGCCCCTCAGTCCTAGACTTCAAGGACAAATGCGGACCTGGTGTAGGATCTTCTTGCAATGAGCCAAAGGGTTCTATAGAGCTGGTAAATGCTGGAAAGGGGCTTAGCTATTTCGCACTTGGGCTTGTTCTACCCTCATCTAAAGGCCACTTGGATTCCTGCAAATCTTCCTGTCTTGCTAACTGTTCATGTCTTGCTATGTTTCATGAAGAGAAGTCCCAAAATTGCTTTCATTTTGATACTGTTGGAAGCTTGCAAGGTTCAAACAATGGGAGTGACTTTGTTTCATACATAAAGGTCCCGGGGAATGGAGGCAACGGGAGAGATTCTGGAGGGAATAGAGGCAACAAGAAAAAAGTTCTGCTTGTCATCGCCATACTCTCAGTAACAACAATGGTTATTTTTGGTCTACTTTATGTAGGAATTCGATATTACCAAAAACAAAACCGGTTTCTAGTGGAGTCTCCTAAAGAAGTAGAAGAGGATAATTTCATAGAGAACATATCTGGGATGCCAATACGTTTCAGTCACAGAGATCTTCAAATTGCTACCAACAACTTCACTACAAAACTAGGGCAAGGAGGTTTTGGCTCAGTTTATGAAGGTGTTCTACCAGATGGGAAGCAATTGGAGGGCACTGGTCAGGGAAAGAAAGAATTTCGAGCTGAAGTTGGCAGTATTGGCAGCATTCATCATCTTCACCTGGTGAGACTCAAAGGCTTCTGCATAGAAGGTTCGCACCGACTCCTTGTATATGAATACATGGAAAATGGTTCACTTGAAAGATGGATCTTTAAGAAAAACAAAGGAGATTTCTTGGACTGGGACACAAGATATGAAATTGCTATAGGCACAGCCAAAGGATTGGCTTATCTCCATGAAGACTGTGATGTTAAAATTGTGCATTGTGATATTAAGCCTGAAAATGTTCTCCTAGATGACAACTTCCTGGCAAAAGTTTCGGATTTTGGTCTTGCTAAGCTAATGAGCAGAGAGCAGAGCCACGTTTTCACCACACTACAGGGCACAAGGGGATACCTTGCACCAGAGTGGATTACAAACTATGCAATATTAGAAAAGAGTGATGTCTATAGTTATGGAATGGTTATGCTTGAGATAATTGGTGGTAGAAAAAATTATGATGCATCTGAAACAGAGAAAAATGCCATTTCCCTTCTCACGCTTTTCAGATGATGGAACAAGGTCAAATGAAGGACAACTTGATGTGAAACTGAAAATAGCCGAAGATGATGAAAGAGTGTCCATAGCAATTAAGGTTGCTCTTTGGTGTGTACAATATGACATGCACCTTAGACCATCAATGACAAAAGTTGTGCAAATGCTTGAACAAGTGTCTCCTGTTCCTTTACCTCCATCTTCTTCCCAGCAAATGAATTCGCACTTCTACTTAAGTTCCTTCAAATCAACGAGTGAGAATAGCACTTCTTTAGGGCCATTAGATCTCAACAGCTGTGCTGAATTTTCAGCAGTAAGGCTTTCAGGACCAAGATAGCAGAGCTTATATCTATGTGTATCAGGTAGGTTGCTATAATATTGTTCTACTACGTTAGCCCAGTTTCCATTTAAGTTTATTGTGTAAATAATAACCTTTATAGTAAATACACCAATAGTTTTCACAAAACAATACGTAATAAGTAGCTAATGTAACAAGTTATCTGCAAACACAGATAAAAGTAAATGTACAAGCCTGTATAAGATGTATCTGGTGCAAATTTGTTACTTCCATTATGCGGGGAAAATGTGTAAACCTTAATCCAAACGAGCAGCTTTCGAGTCATCCACTAAAAACCTCAATTCAAGATCCGCTAGCCTCTGCCTCCTCTTCACCTCCCCTTTCCTTCGCCATTAACTAACTGCCTGACATATCAGTTTATGCATGCATAGAAATAAAAATGGTACAAAATTCACAAGAACACACATATAAGCAACATATGAAGATATTTTCTATAAAGAACTCCGAGACAATCAATTACCACATGCAACATAAATTATCGAAGTTAGAGTAGGTCTGGTAATCAGGACACTGATATGCACGTAAAACAACTTCTATTTGTCATTCTGGTATAAAAATGGTTTTGAGGTCCTATAACTTTTGACGCAGATGCATAATTTTCTGAGGCCCTCCCTTTCCGACTATCAGTATTTCTAGACTTCACCTTCGTATGACATGCCATTTTCACCTTAATAACACAATCAAAAGTAGTAGAGATTTTACAGTACACAAAACCAATTTACCAGTGCAGGAGGCCACTAGCCAATGAGGATTAGAGGAAAATTCAATCAAGATTCCAAAGATGTGATATCACAGAGTATACTTGTGTTTAGGATACTAGGAAAAAACATGTCGATTATTTTGCCTACACGTTGACTTCTAATTTCTTTTCAAATAGGGTAAAGCATATGCATAAACATAACTATTTTATCAAGTATTAATGCAAGTAACTTGATAATATTGCTAGCTAACATGAATCCAATTTATACCAGATCTTTTCCCTCAAAGTCAGGAAAATCTTAATTCTGGAACATGTGTGAGTTTAAAATGAAAACAAAAAAGAAAACAAATTCTACATTTGAACCAAGCCCAGGAGTGCTAACCTTTTTACTTCCACAAAATTGGATCTACTTGATGCTGCGGCTTCATTCCTTAAAGAAAAATCAGGCTAGCCTTGTAACTGA
This sequence comes from Apium graveolens, assembly GCF_009905375.1. Lineage (NCBI taxonomy): Eukaryota > Viridiplantae > Streptophyta > Magnoliopsida > Apiales > Apiaceae > Apium > Apium graveolens. The sequence goes on from NC_133653.1 coordinate 233,729,560, forward strand.
TGCAGTCTGTTAATTGTCCATCCTGGTTGCCAAGATCCGTAGTTATATTTGTTTTGTGATTGCAGGCACTTGTATTTCCTGCTTATATTGAACACAATTACTGTTGGACAAACTTAGTATTTTAGATAAGTTGTGAATCATTTTGATACTCTATATGAGTGAGACACATTATGTGTTAGTGGTGTGTATTTATTGGAACGTATTCTCCTCTTCGAGGGGATTCCAACACATATTTACACGCTCAAAATGAGTAAAAGGTGAATGAGAACTGATGTTCCAAAGTTTTACCTTTTAATATGAAAAGTGGTTTTATACCACATCGAGAGTAGCACAAACCTATACCATGTACCATATCGAAAAGAGAAACAAGTTCTTTCAAGCCGCTTTTTATAAATAGAGTCTTAGGGCATCAGTTTTATTCAGTCAAAGGAATAAGAGTAATCTTTTTCATTCTCGGTCTCCTTAGTCTTAAATTTTTCCAATATTCCGGTGATAGTTCTCGGGCTTAGTTCAAGTTCGCTGAGAGTATATTCGATCTATCGATTATACTGGTATCTCGTTTTATCCTGGGAGGCTATCGACTCGCACATACGGTGAGAGGCGAAATAGCTTTAAGGAGACAGTTTCAACTGAACTCGAGGATCTTCATTTGGTTATATCATTTCTTTCTCTGTTTGATTTCGTTTACTCACGCACACAATTATTTGATTTATATGTATTAATCGCAGATTGTATTTACAATTACATCACCATACTTGAAACAACCTAACAGAGCATGCATTGGTCCAATAATATTGTACTTTTTACTCCAAACATTAGATCTCTCATAACAATATACATCCACCAAAGTGACCAAACTATAAGTCTTAAATGTCAGCGCATAGAGAGACTCCTTCAAATTGATAGCAACCGGATAAAATTGGCAGCTAGATACGGGAAGATCAAGTACAGGCAATACCCTGAACATTGTACTCCCAACCTCAAACCTAACCAGATGCAGATTCATGTCGTTGCACCAAGAATACCATCTACGCTTCCAATACGGCACTCCATTTATAATCACAGATGGCACACTAAAATAAGTCAAATTTCCAGGAAGCTTAAAATTAGTAAGTAAACTCCATGAGGCTGGGTTGCACGAGTAAAATTTCCTAGCTTCTTATTACTAAATCATTTTCTTTCACATCCCAACAGAATCCGAAGAATGATGAAGTAACACCGTCGCTTAACATAAACTGTTTAGCTGGAGAATTAATTTTCATAGCTTGTCGAATAGCAGGATTCCATAATATAAACTGTTTTAGCTGCGGAAGAAAAAGACACACTAAACCCTTAACTGAACCAACCAAGTAAATAAGTGCATGCGAAGATGGTGGTCTCGAGTAAGGAAAATCGAATAGTCTAGTTTCCGATAAACTGGATGAAGAGAGTATTGCCAGCTCCACACTGCCATTGACGCTTCTCTTAATAATGAGATTTTCATCATCCTCGTTGGGGTTTCGAGAGATGTATTTGAGATGATATTTCATAAAATCGGGATTTAAATATATAGACTTCCATAATTTACAAACGGAACGGAATAGTAGCACGGATTTTACAGGTAATCGTGTCAGTATTTTGATTAAAATTATATCGACCGACAGCCTCAGTTGCGCCATGTTCACCTGTGCTACTAGCGCATTGTTCATGCTGCCAAAGATAAACAATTTTTTTGACAGCAACACCAAACAACATCTTTTTACAAGCATCGTTAAAAAATCAACGAGTTTCTTCATTGTAGCGTATAACTGTAGGATCTCATAGGGGTTAATTAAGAAGAGGAGTTTGATAGGTGATAATCCCAAATCACCCCGGGGCCTTCTCCTTGCAGGGCCCGGACTCGAACTCCTTTTAGACGGCGACGACGGCGGCGTGCGGTGTAGTTGTAGGGTGGGAACCTACAAAACAGAACTGGAGGGGGGTGGCGTCCCCGCGGCACCTCCGGCGTGAGAATGAGAAAGGGTCTTTAAGGAGAAGAAGGGCAAAGTGGGGACTATGCGAATATATTCATGGGGTGTATGTGTGTGCATGTAAGTATAGGTGAGAGAGAGTATGTGAGATTGTACCCTGTAACCTTCCTTCGGTTCTACCTTTTATAGGCCTCCTACTAGGGTTTAGGGGTTTGTCTCTTTTAATCTGGACCGTAGGTGGGCCTTTTGGACTGTAGGGCATCTGGACGCCTGGGATGCGTCAGAGTACTGCCAGATCCGGACCGTAGGAGCGTTCTTGATCCCGGGTACTTGGACGGTGGTGATGTTGCCACGTGTCCCGGTCTCCTCAAGGTCAAAGCTGAATGCGTCAGAGTACTATCCGATCCGGACCGTAGGAACGTTCTGGATCCCGGGTACCTGGACGGTGGTGATGTTGCCACGTGTCCTGGGCTCCTCAAGGTCAATGCTGAGTACTCCCTGGGCTCTTGTGCTTGGGCCCTGGGCCTTTGTTATTGGGCCTGTATTATTATAGGCTATCATTTCCCCCCCACTCCCTTATGCGGGTTTACCCGGATGGGGGAGTAGAGTACTTATCATTGTGCCGCGTCGCCTCAGAAAACGTTTTCAAGGGTTTGATTGATTTGTTGCCCCCTGACCCAGGGGTCCAATGGGGATTAGACTCCGGGGTTGACTTGGCTAGTCGCTTGACTTGAGTTTAAGGTGGGATTCATTGAAGTATTTAGAAAAGTTTTTTGGGGGTTTTTTATTTGTTGCCCCCTGACCCCGGGGTCAAATGGGAATGAGACTCCGGGGTTGACTTGGTTAGTCGTTGATTTTGAATTTTAATTTTGTGCGTGGTTTGGTGGAAAAGTATACCCCTGACATTTGATTTGACCAGACTCTGAAAAGTTGATACTGCGAATCTGGGGTGTCAAGCGATTGTTGGGATTCCAGCCGGGGTCAAAGATACGTACGTTTTATACATATCTTTTGAGTGTGCAGGCATTTTAACTCCCCCCCTTTTTCTCCTTAAAAGACGTGCCTTTTCATCATTACCTTGACAGTCGTGGCAATAACTGCTGTGTAGTTAATTTCTGGGAGCGAATTGGAGGGTGCCACGTGGGGGAGGCGTGCAGTTATTTTTTACCCCACAAAACCGTTCATCTTTCTTTTGTCCCTCTTCCTCCTATAAATACCTCCCTTCTTTCTTTCTTTTTTCTTTAACATGAACACTTGCAAACAGAGAGCGAAGAGAGATTTTTTAGAGATTTTCGGAGCATTTCTTGTTGAAGCCTTCATTTTATCTCCTGTTATTTGTAAGTACATTCTTCTTGCTTTCTTCCACTTTTATGCCATGCATGCCACTGGTTGTGCTCGAGCGTCGCTCCGTTATTGTGCAGTTTTTTGTTCGAGTAGTGTGAATGCTTTGTTGCTTTAAAACTAAAATCGTGTAGTTTAATTGATTTTGCATAGCTTTTTCAGTGGTTTTGTGTTTGATTTGTGCAAATAACATGGATTTTGATATTTTTGTATGCGAATAAGTGGGTTTTCAGTAGTGTAAAAAGTTGAAGGGCCCGGGGTGTGTTCTTGATATATGTTTTTGGTTGTATGTGTATGTATATGTTGTAGATCTTGTTTTTGGGGTAAGATACGTACACGATTTGTTTCTAAACTTTTTCTATTTTTTGTTTTGTTTTTGTTATTGTTGGGTTCGGGTTTGGCATTGACTCCGGGGTGCGTTTATATAAATACACGTAGTTTATGCCGGGTACCCATTTTAAACGTACTGCTACCCTTAGGAGTCGATATCCCGAAAGGCCTAGAGGTTTAGGCGAGCTCAACTCATTCTACCCTTCATCTTCTTCTTCCAGTAGCTCTACAGAGATGCCTCCCCGGGTTGACCCACCCCAACAAGTCTTAGCCCAGATTCCTCTCTCACTGACCAGAAAACCAAAAAAACTTCCCGGAGGGAACCCCGAACGCGCATTTCTCCGGGTTCAGCTTCATGTTGTACTTCCTTAAGTTATCGAAACACTCTCTGAGGTCCTGGGTGTGCTCTGGGATTGTGACCGACTTAGAGATCATATCATCAACATAAGATTCCATGTTCCTGCCCAGCTGATCTTTGAAGATGGTATTCATCATTTTTTGGTATATTGCCCCGGCGTTGATTAACCCAAACGGCATCATAACAAAAGTGTAGACAGCCCGGTGCGTGATGAATGCCATCTTCGCGATATCTGCCGGATTCATCTTGACCTGGTTGTATCCCGAGAAAGCGTCCATGAAACTTAGCATTACGTGGCCCGAGGTCACGTCTATCAGCTGGTCAATGTTGGGCAGGGGGTAAGAGTCTTTAGGACACGCCGAATTGAGGCTTGTATAATCCACGCACATTCGCCATTTTCCATTGGGTTTCTTGACCAGCACAACGTTTGCCAGCCAATCCGGATACTTAATTTCACAGATTATGTCTGCTTTTAACAACTTTTCGACCTCTTGGTCGATTGCCTATTGTCTTTCTGGGGCAAAGTTCCTCCATTTTTGCTTGATCGGTGTTTGCTTTGGATCTACGTCCAGGCTGTGCATGGCTACGGATTCATCAATCCCCGGCATATCTTCCGGGGCCCAAGCGAACATGTTAGCGTATTCCTTTAGTATATCGATGAGCTCCTTCTGGAATGTGGTTTCCAGGCCTTTACCAATCTTGATTTTTTGGGTGGGGTTCCCGGGTTCCAAATCTACTTCGATTGTCTGCTGGGCAGGTTCTACCTTCGTCTTCTCCTTGCTTTCTATAAATTTCTTAATCCGGGCATCAGCGTTGGTTACGCCATATCCGGAGTCTTCAATCATATTCACATCCAGACGGGCCCTTTTACTAAGGTGCTCTCGATGCTTCTTTCTGCTTTGTCCCTTGGGTAGGGACATTATCTTCTTCCGGTTTTCCGGTTCCGTTTCCGCCATGACAAGTGCCTGACCATAGCATCTCCCTGCCATTTCCCTGTCTCCTTTCAATTCTCTAACGCCTCCCGGGGTGGGGAATTTGAGTTTTAAGTGAATAGTTGAGGGGATTGCCCTGAGCTTGGTGATAGTGGGCCTTTCAAGGATCATGTTGTATGAGGAGGTTGCACTTATCACATAGAACTTCATCATATGAGAGACCTGTCGGGGTGCGGTTCCAAAGATGATGGGGAGATAAATGATGCCCCGGATTGGAATCATCGTGTTCCCAAATCCGTACAAGGGATCTTCAAGACAGGGGTCCATTCGGAGGTGTCCGAGCTCCATCCTGTTAAGTGTGTGCTCGAATACAATATTAGCAGAGGAGCCATTATCAACTAGAATTCTTTTTACCTCGTTGTTTGCGACGTCAAGGGTCACCACTAGTGCCAAATTGTGGTCCGGATCGAGCCCCTCATAGTCAGAGTAGGAGAAGTAGATCGGCTCATCATCCAGACTCTGGATCATCATCGCATCATTTTCCGGGTTCGGGCTCCGGGGTGGAGAGGTTGTGCCTCCGAAAATAACATTCACCACGTTTTTGCCTCTTCCCGGGTCTCTGTCTTTGTCATTTGACCCCCTTTGAAGATACTGGTTCATGTTTCCTTTCTTGATCTGGTCTTCTATGCACATCTTGAGGGAGAAACAGTTTTCAGTGGTATGGCCATGATCCTCGTGATAGTCACAATGCTTGTCCCGGGCCCTGTTTTCGGGAGGCGCCAGCAAGGGTTTTGGGGGATAGTAAAATGGCTTGCCCTTGACTTCGCGCAAAATGTCGGCCCGGGGCCTGTTGAGTGGTGTCCACTCCGGTTCCGGCTTGGGTTCCTTCTTGGTCTTGGGTTTCCTTTCATTTTTTCTTGGGTCGGGGTATGTGTCTCGGGGTGGGGTTCCCCGGGACTGCTGAATGTAGTTGGCTTGCCTGTCAAGCTTGTATCTTTTGTCTCTCCGGGATGACGAGTGTCGCTTTGGAGACTCATCATCATCATGTATTCTTCTATTCATCTTCATTGATTTGAGGAAATCATTTTCCTTTATGAACTTTGATGCCAATGCGTATGCCGATGCTAGGCTCTGGGGCTCCCTATGAATCAAGTCTTTAACATAGCCTTCACAAGATATCGGGTGCAAGTTTCTTCGAAAAATGTTCACTGCCTCCTTTTCTTCCAAGTTGGAGAGTTGGTTGACTGCTTTCTGGAATCTTTTGATAAATTCCGGGAGGGGCTCCTTGCTTCTTTGCTGGATTGTTTCTAGATGACATATCTGCATCTCGTTCATTCGGTTGGCCCTGAATCTTTTCAAAAATATCTCGCGAAAGTCTTTCCAGGAGTCCACACTCCGGGATGGGATGCGGCTGAACCATTTCTGTGCACCCCCCTTCAATGTCGATGCGAAGAATCGGCATCTAGTCAGGTCACTGTAATCATAAATATTAGATATTTGCTCAAAATAGTTCAGATGCTCCTCGGGGTCAGCCAGCCCATCAAAGGAGTCAAAATTGAAGTGCTTCAGCCCTGATTATCTGGGGGTGGATTCCAGCTTCTTTGTAAACGGGGTTGCTGCCGCTCCTACTTCTATATCGCCTTCCACTTTTCTTTTAAGGTCCCGAAGGACCCGGGCCATTTGTTCTTGCTTGGATTCCTTCTCTGGCTCCGAGTCTGAAGAAACATGAATCCAGTGTGCCTTTCTCTTTAGCTTGGCCTCTTCTTCCCGGACTCTCCTTTCTATAGCTTCCTGGGCTTTAGCCTCTTCTTCTTTCCGGATTCTCTCACGGAGGGCAGCTCTTTTTATTTCATCTCTGGCATCCTCTGGTGGCTTCTTTAATTTCTTTGCAATCCGGTCGAAGACGGATCCCCGAGATTCTCCAGACCGTTCGCCGGACCGTTCTCGCTGATCCCCAAGGCGGGTCTCAGGTTCGGCGTCATGCTTTTTCTTCCACAGGTCCATTGCCGCCTGTATCTGTTCCGGGGTCATGCTTCCCCATGGGTTGGTGGGGGCCCCTGTGTGCTTGTGGGCAGCTTTTTCAATAACTATTCTCTGGTCTCCTGATTGGAGATTTTGAGAGGGAGTCTGGGTTATGGGGAGCCCTTCGTCCAGATCTTCCATGTCTCCATCTCTGGGTTAGGGAGGAGGCGGAAGGAAAAAGGCAGAAACTGCTGCTTTGCTCTTTCTCGTAGTCATGGTTATTCAATAGTAGTACAAATTCAAAATAGTAAAATTCGTAAAAACAGATCTAAGAGATTGGTAGTGGCGTTCTTACTGGGGGATGGTGTTTCAAGCTTCTGGGTGGTGGAGGAGCTGCGGATATGAACACCACCAGGCGGAGGTTCGACCCCTCCTTCTAGCGCCAATGATAATCCTAAATCACCCCGGGACCTTCTCCTTGCAGGGCCCGGACTCGAACTCCTTTTAGACGGCGACGACGGCGGCGTGCGGTGTAGCTGTAGGGTGGGAACCTAAAAAACAGAACCGGAGGGGGGTGGCGTCCCCGCGGCACCTCCGGCGTGAGAATGAAAAAAGGGTCTTTAAGGAGAAGAAGGGCAAAGTGGGGACTATGCGAATATATTTATGGGGTGTATGTGTGTGCATGTAAGTATAGGTGAGAGAGAGTATGTGAGATTGTACCCTGTAACCTTCCTTCTGTTCTACCTTTTATAGGCCTCCTACTAGGGTTTAGGGGTTTGTCTCTTTTAATCTGGACCGTAGATTGACCTTTTGGACTGTAGGGCATCTGGACGCCTGGGATTCGTCAGAGTACTGTCAGATCCGGACCGTAGGAGTGTTCTGGATCCCGGGTACCTGGACGGTGGTGATGTTGCCACGTGTCCTGGTCTCCTCAAGGTCAAAGTTGAATGCGTCAGAGTACTATCCGATCCGGACCGTAGGAACGTTCTGGATCCCGGGTACCTGGACGGTGGTGATGTTGCCACGTGTCCTGGGCTCCCCAAGGTCAATGCTGAGTACTCCCTGGGCTCTTGTGCTTGGGCCCTGGGCCTTTGTTATTGGGCCTGTATTATTATAGGCTATCAATAGGCAGGTTTGATAAATAGGCCAAGGTTGTATGCAGTTGATGCGGGTAAAATTTACGGTTCAACCACCTATTAAATTTATATAAAAAGTTATAGCAAAAAGTTCGTACTTGAAACAACAAAAAAATTATTAATACACAAATTAATTTGAACAAACTTTTTTACGATACGGTTTTAACATATCATATATTATTTATAAACTAATTAGGCTAAACTAATTGGCTTAGGATAAGAGTTTAAAGTAGAAAAGTCCAATATTCTTTACATATCATATATTATTTATTCATTTGTGTTTATAAAGGTATGTGATTTTAATTATTATATTTTTAATATATATATATATATATAATGGTTGGATTTTTGCGGTTATTTAAAAATCAAGTCCGCATCCAATCCACGAATATGTGATTTTTGTAATTTCAATCCGTAGTCAATTCGCATATTTCGTTAATCCGTTAAATACGGTTCGATTGCAAGCGGTAGATGCGGTTAAGGGGATTATATGTACACCCTTACGAAGGATAGAAGAAGAGTGTCTCAATATCGGTATGTACTTGTAACTCGAACATGACCGGGTCTACTGGTCCAAGATCCGGACCGGACCGGCTACCGGTCTAAGATCCCAACCGGATCGAGCATAGCTGGTCCGGTCTCCGATCCTTAAGTTGAAAAAATCCCGTCTTCGATCCAGTCTGGTCCAAGACCTGAAAAAATCCGATTCATACGTCTTGTATATAAATATTTTACCTTAACCTTATTTCTTAAAAAATCATATATAAATAAATTTTACCCATATCATATTTTAATGATACAAATTAATAGGTAATAAATAAATGGAATAAAATAGATCGACACTCCACTCTAAATTACTGAACTTCACAATTCATATGTTAAAACATTGATATTCACATGTTTAAAAATTTAATATTTACTTTTAAAATAGTAAGATATGTACTTATTTTTAAATTTTTATTGTCGTACGAAAGTAGTAAAACTTTTTTATGTATATAAATTTGAAAGAAAATTTTAAATAAAATTATAAGAAACAAAATTTTATATAAATATTAATTAAACCGATCCAATCCAGGTTTTTTCGATCCAGTCCTCAGTCCGTAATTTTGAAAATCCAGTTTTCGCTTCACTCATGTCCGATTTTGGACCTCTGTGCAGCCCTATTGATGAGTAAGCTCTGTTAATCAATAGTCTAAAATTTAAAGTCTAGAACACTTAAACCCCTAATTTGATCCGAGTGTGATCGGGTCCAAAGACGATTTTATGAAAATTAGGTTAAAATTGATTTGACTCCCGAGTGATAGGACTCACACACCGTCTTTTAATTAAACATGTTTAAAATGAGACTATATCAGAGACGACCCACCACCGATCAACCATCACTTAATTCTAACCCACTGTTTGGTGAACCGTGCGCTTCCAAGCTACCTCATAAATCCCGAATTTTAGCATTCTACTCCTTTCATCTATCAGTTTAATTTACCTACGTGTTTATGAAGACATTAAATAATAAGTATTAAAATAAATTTAAAAACGGAACAAAAATCTTAAATTATAGAACAAATGTACCTTAAAATGAACCGTCTGGACTTGCAAACTGAAATACAAATCACAAAACACAAATATTAGTACATTTACAACTTCAATCATACCATACAGTCAAAATAAAAATAAAATTAAGAATTTAATTCAAAAAGAACACTTATATTTAATTTAATTGTCATATTTTTGAATACTTTACCTGATTATTACAAAATTAAATGAACTAATCAATACATCTATATTTACACATACACATACACATTCACATGCATATATATATATATATATATATATATATATATATATATATATATATATATATATATATATATATATATATATATATATCGAAAGATTAAAGGAGACGACTCACCATTATTGTAGCTGCTCTTGATATGTATAAACTCTTCTCCAATAATAAAACTCTTGTTTTATAATTTTATATTTTGATATATTTTTCTAAGCTTTCTCTTCAAGTCAAAGAATATTTCAATTTACCTTCTAAAGATTTAATAACAGATGAAAGTAAAAATTTTATTTTAATACTTTTCTAAACTTTCTGCTCAAGTCAAAAGAAAATTAATCAAATTACCATCTTATTATTTTTTTAACATATTTTCTTAAATTGCCTTCTGACAATTTGATAATAAAGGAAAATGAAAAAATCTTTATTAATATATCTTTAAACTTTCTCTTCAAGTCGAAGAATATTTTAATTTATCTTTCAAATATTTAATAATAAAGGAAAGTAAAAGTTCTATTTTAAGATTTTTCTATATTTTCTCCTCAAGTCAAAGAAAATTAATTTTTGCACAATAAGTCAAAAAAATTATAAAATCATGTTTATGAATTAATACATCAATTGTAAACGAAGGATTTATTATTGGAGAATGTTTTCATATTGAGAGCAGCTGCAACAATGGTGAGCTGTCTCTTTCAATTTATTTCATATATATATTTATATATTTATGTGTGTATATATATATATTTTTATGTATATGTACATGTTTATGTGTAGATATAAAGGTATTGATTTGTAATAATCATGTGAATTATTCTAAAGAATCTGAAAATCAAATCAAATGTAACTGTTATTTCTGAATTAAACTCTTGATTTTAAGGTTATTCTTGTTTGCATGGTATGATTGGAGTTATGAATGTACTAATATTTGTATTTTATGATTTGTGTTTCAGTTTGCAAGTTCAGGGTTCCGGTCATAGGTTTTATTTTAAGGTACTTTTGTTCTGTAATTTAAGATTATTTTTCTATTTTTAGTTTTTTTCTAATACTTATTTTTTAATGTCTTCATACATACGCTTATCACACGTAGGTAAATCATATTGATGTATGATGAGAGTAGAACTCTAAATCCTGAGGTTTATAAGGCCGTTGCGAAACGTGATTTACAAAATGTTAGGTCAAAACCAAGTGTTTCATTTGAATAGCTAGAAAATTATAGAAAAGTTCAGTAAAAGCCGATGGTTTTTCCTCCAAAGCCGTCATGCTCTTTTCGAGCTAAGTCTATGCTGGCAAATGATTTTTAAAGATAATTTTCTCGTTGTTATTAGAGTAATAACTAACTTTGATTTGTGTAGTAGTTTTGTTGTTTATAAAGTATTGGTTGATCGGTGATGGGTCGTCTCTTATATCGTCCCAATTTTAAAATATTTCATTACATGACATTTTTTTTAGAATTGTATATTTATTTAAAATTTTAAAATGACCAACATGAAACTAGAAATTCAAAAAAATTATAATATTGTTTAAAAAGAATTATTATTTTATTTAAACACATATTTATAAGGCGCTCCGAAACACGGCTTAGTAAACTAGATAATAGATGATTAAACTTCAGTTTTCGATTTCAGATTTTTAAGTTATTTTGCTCATCTATTGGGTCTATATTGAGTTTGCATAAAAAATTACTTTTGTCCTGTAGAAATTAAAGCATGGGTCCTCCCCTGAATAATGAAAATGGCTCTAGACTATTTAGAGGACACATATTATCTGTAAAATATAGACTATATATATAATATATGTGTGATACCGAATGCTGAATAGGTAAACTGCTTTCTGGTATGCTTTTATAGTGTTGCGTGAGGAAATTCTAGAAACCTATAGGAAGCTATATAAATATGAATTATTTCACCAACGATTCATTGAACAAGCATAGAGAGATCATATTTCATGCTTAGTTGTACAATTATAAATTTTATTACTTTATTCACTAAATGAACCAAATTCATAAATGAATGACTCACTATGCAGAAGCCTATATATATATAACGTTCAATCGATTGCAGATAAGCCTTGCATATTAGTCTTCCCGATCCTCATATTCAGCGTCTAGAGTATGAACTTACTCGGCTTTTCTTTTTTTAAAAATAAATGTTTTAGTATGTAATTTTTTAAAAGGTTACAAACATGAATCTATTAACAAGATAAGTATGATAAGAATATGTATCAATTTCTCAAGTAGTTGATTTTTATACATTTCATATTGTTATTAGTTCAGGCGTCCTCATATTTTATTAAACAAGACCAATAAATCTATAGATATATCTTGCCTTTTCCCAAAGCTTTTCTTATGAAATTTTCTGCAAGAGTAGTAATCAGTGTACTACAAACTAACATATGTTCTAAAATGAGTCTAGATTTTCTTGCAACTTCAAGCGGATATCAAATTTTACCCTTTCAAATAATCTAGTATTTTTTAGTCGGAATGAGAAGGGGTAAATTAAAATTTGGTGGTAAAAACAAAATTTAGAGAGACTGGGCATAGAAGTTCAATGGATCCTCTAAATTTACATACGGTCTCGGTTCTACTATTTACTAGAAGATACAAGCTAGAGTCTAGACATCCTTTTGACACTTAAAACTGCTGAAATTTGGCCAACTTAAATGGCACTTAAACTCTAATTCGAAGAGGTTAAACTACCATACTCTCAAGTGTCAATGTAGAAAGTGATAGGCCACAATACTATTGGCCCATAGAAACCCTTGAAAAGCCCAATAGAAGGAGCCCAGGGCCCAATTACAAGAATGTGACTACATGTGGCAATGGACCCCAAGAGGTCTTGTCACATCAGAATATTGCTCTAAAAAATTAGTTTACGAGTACGAAGAATATTACTTAATTATGGGACACGGACTCCCACATAAATATAAAACACGCCAAATGTGCCTCAGCACACTCCAGCGACAGAGGACACCTGAACACGTGCTCCCATCATGGGCGTCTAGGTGCCCAGGATCCAGAACCTTCAAATGGTCCAGATTTGAGGTACAAATCCTTAAACTCTAATTAGAAGCCGATAAAAGGCCCCTAAAAAGGTGTTTTGGGGGTTACATTCTTTATTCACCTACACACTTATACACACATCACTTATATATTTACGTAATTTATATATTTACCCATCCTCTTCAGTACCCTATCTCATTCTCACGCCGGAGGTGCGGAAGGGACGCCACTCCCTTCCGGTTCTATTTTGTAGGAACCCCGTCCATAGTCAAACCATACACAATCAAGTTCTTGCACGAATAAAGTCTGAATATGAGTAGGAGAAGGAGTGGACCCCGGGAACATATAGGAGTTATCATTGACGCTAGAAGGAGGGGCCGAATCTCCACTCAGTGGTTGTGTTAATTTTAGCTACCTTACTCCACCTTGGATACCAGGATCTTGCACCCTAGTAAGATTGTTACTTTATTTTTTCAAGATTTACTTTTGTAGCCTTTATACTTTCTGAAAAATCATGTAGATCTAGTTTGGAAATAATTGCTCTACTTTTATTTCTCGTTTGATTATTACGGTTTAAAACTGCGTTTGCATTGGTATTGAGAAAAATGACAACAAGAAAGAACAAAGCCGCTGTTTCTGGTGTTGTTCCAGCCACCACCGTCCCCAGCTCTCCTTGACGAGACGGAGGATGAGCAACCCATAACCCATACCTTATCTCAATCTATCCAACTAGGAGACCAGAGATTTTTCATTGATAAGGTGTGTCACAAGCACGCTGAAACCTCGGATAACCCATGGGGAAACATAACCTCTGAGCAGATCCAGGTGACCATAAATATGTGGAAAGAATTGAACCATCCGGAGCATAAAATCCAGCCTTGAGACCAAAAAGAGCACTCTAGAGAGACGCGTGGATCCGCTCTTGCCCAAATCGACAAAACCTGAAAAGACCTACTGAAGATACTTAAAAAGACATTCGGAGGGCAACAATTCGAGATCGAATTCAAAGAGAAGAGGAATCCAAGGCCAAGGTGATGATTGAGAGAAGAATCTGGGAGGAAGAAGCAAAGTTAAAGAAAAAATCTCAGAAAATTCACATTCCTTCATCGGACTCCGAAGCGGAGAGAGAGTCAAAGCAAGAGGTGATGGCTCGGGCCCTTCGTGACTTAAAAAGGAAAGTATAAGGAAACTTGGAAGTAGGGGAAACTGCCACCCCCTTCACGATGAGGCTGGAATCTATTCCCCGGGAAGAAGGCTTCAAACACTGCAACTTTGATTCTTTTGACGGGTTGGCGGACCCCGAAGAACACGTCAATTATTTTGAACAAATCTCAAACATCTACTCTTATAATGACTTGACGAGCTGCCGTTTTTTTTGCATCGACACTGAAAGGTGGAGCCCAAAAATGGTTCAGCAGAATTCAATCCCGGAGTGTCGACTCCTGGAAAGACTTTTGCGAAATTTTCCTAAAGATATTATGGGAAAATTGCATAAATGAACTCCAGATGTGCCATTTGGAAATAATTTTAGAGAGAAGCAAAGAATCACTCCCCGAATTTATCAAAAGGTTCCAAGAAGCTGTCAACCAGATGTCTAATTTTGGAAGAGAAAGAGGCCATTAATATCTTCCGTAGAAATTTGTACCTGATCACTTGTGAAGGCTATGTTGAGGATTTAATCCAGAGAGAACCCCAGAGCCTTGCCTCGTCTTATGCCCTAGCCTCAAAGTTATTAAGAAAAATGACTTTCTCAAATCCATGAAAATGAATCAATGAATCAATGATGATTACGAGTCCCCAGAGACAAAACCATCTTATAGAAATGATAAGAGTTTCCGGATAGATAATATAACAACATTCAACGCTCCCAGGTCACCTCACCCCGAAGCAACTACACAGAACCTGAGAAGAGTGAAAGAAAGCCAAGAGCTAACAGGGAACCCAAACCAGAACCCGAATGGAATCCTCTCAATAGAATCTGGGCCGATATCTTGAAGAAAGTCAAAGGAAACCCCTTCTACTATCACCTAAAACCTCTGCTCGCACCTCCGGAATACCGAGCAAGAGACAAATACGGTGGATATAATGAAGATCATGAACATACGACTGAAAACTATTTCTCTTAAAAAAAGTTCATTGAAGATTAGATCAAAAAGGGCAACATGAGCCAATATATACAAATAAAGCCTAATGATAGGGAAAAAGACCTGAATATCAGCAACTATGTGGTCAATATTGTCTTAGGAGGTACGAGATCCCCACTCCGAAGTCCGGATATGGACGAAGATGTTATGATGATCTAACTCTTCCAGGATGAACCGATCTACATATTTTACTCCGACTATGAGGGACTTGGCCGAAGCATAATGAGGCGTTAGTGGTCACTCTAGACGTGGTAGAAAATGAAGTACATAGAATTTTGGTGGATAATGGATCTTCCACGAATATAGTCTTTGAAAATACACTCAATAGGATGAAACTAGGCCACATTCGCATGGATCCCTGACTTAAAGACCCACTCTATAGATTCAGAAATTCTATGATCCCCATCTGGGGCATAATCTATCTGTTTATTGTCTTTGGAACCGCTCAGCGACAAGTTTCCCTTGTCATGAAATTCTATGTGATAAGTGCAACATCTTCATACAACATGATCTTGGAAAAACTGACTATAACCAGACTACGGGCTATCCCGTTAACAATCCATTTGAAGCTCAAATTTTCTACCCCAAGGGGTGTTAAAAAAATTAATGGAGATAATGACACGGCGGAAAGATATTATGGACAAGCTTTAGTCATGGCAGAAACCAAGGCCAAGAACAGGAAAAAAGCCATGTCCCTCCCCAAAGGCCAAAGCAAGATGGGAATATTTCAATAAAAGGAATATAGCGTAACCAATGTGAATTCCTGGATACAAAAATTCATAGAAATAAAGGAGAAAACCAAAGTCGAGCCTGCTTCGCAAACAACAGAAATTGAATTTGATCCTGGGAACCCCACCCAAAAACTAAAATTGGGAAAAACTTAGAATCCTCTTTTCAGAAAGAGCCCATAGATTTGTTGAAAGAATATGCTGATGTGTTTGCATGTATTCTAGAGGATATGCCACAAATAGATGAATCTATAGCAATGCATAGCCTAGATGTTGATCCCAAACAAAGGCCAATCAAACAGAAGTGAAGAAATTTCACCCCGGAGCGTCAATAAATAATCGATGAAGAAATGTAGAAACTTCTCAAAGTAAATATTATCTGCGAAATCAGATATCTGTATTTTCTAGCTAATGTAGTCTTGGCCAAAAAAAACAAACAGGAATTGGAAGTGTGTTGATTAAACAAGCCTATATACTGCATGTCTGAAGGATTCCTACCCACTTCCCAACATCGACCAGCTAATTGATGTAATCACGGGCCATGTTATGCTAAATTTCATGGACGCCTTTTTAGGATACAACCAGGTGAACATGGATCAGATGGACATAGCCAAAACTGCCTTCATAACCCATAGGGACATCTACGCTTTCGTCATGATACCATTCAGACGCATTAATGCCGGAATGACATACCATAAAATGATGAAAACCAACTTCAAGAGTCAACTCGGGAGAAATATGGATCTTATGTTGATGATATATTTTTTAAGTCCACAACAATCTTAAACCACATCAAAGATAGTAAAGAATGTTTCGATAACTTGAGGAACTATAACATGAAGCTAAATCCGGATAAATGTATATTCAGAGTTTTTGCAGATAAATTTCTAGGTTTCCTCATCAGCGAAAGGGGGATTGAAGCTAATCTAGAAAAGATTAATGCTATATTAGAAATAAAGATACCCTTAATGCAAAATGATATCCAGAAGTTAGCAGGGTGTCATGTTGCACTCCGCGGGTTTATCCCAAAGCTTGCAGAATGGTGCCTTCCATTTTTGAGTTACTCAAGGGGGCTCGGAATAAGAAACTAATATAATGGACCCCTGAATGTAACACAGAATTCAAGGAAGTGAAAAAGCATCTAATGAACCCTCCTAACATGTCCAAGGCTGAACCGGGGAACCGCTTTTTTTATACATTACGGCCAACCCAATGGCCATCTCTCCAACACTAATTCGGGAAGAAAAATGGCGTAGATCCCGGTATATTATGTAAGCCAAGTTCTCAAAGATGTTGAAACCCGGTACCCAAACTTGGAAAGGTTTTCCTTAGCTCTTGTACTTGCAAGCAGAAAAATAAGGCAATATTTTCAAGGCCGAGAAAACAAGGTCATCACAGATCAGCCTCTAAGGAAAATCATTCACAAACCCGACACGTCCGGGAGGCTAGTCAACTGGGTAATAAAACTCAGCCAATTACACATTACCTTCATTTCCTGGACATAAATCAAAGCCCAAGCTCTAGTAGAGTTCATGATGGAATGCACTTTCCCCGAACCCCCATCGAACACTTTGACTATAATAATAGTCGAAGATAATACAGGCAACAAGGATTCTTGGAAGTAATATGTCGATGCATCATCTATCACTGATATATCCAGGGCTGACCTCATCCGCACTAGTCCCGAAGGATTCACGATTCAGCAAGTAATTACCTTCGCCTTTAAGGAAACCAATACCCAAGCTGAATATGAGGCCCTCCTCTCTGGACTAAGATTGGAGAAATTATTCGGGGTCACGAGCTTAGTCATACATAGCGATTCCCAAATTATGGTCAAATGAAAAATGGAGAATATATCGCCAAAGACTAAAAGCTTGCACAATACCAAGCCATGGTAATAAGTCTCCTGGAACTATCCCAGATTCAACTATTCTTCAAGTCAACAGAGAAGAATATACTAAGGCCGATGAGTTGTCAAAGCTAGTTCAGAATTCTTCAGACTTAAACACCTCGGTCTAATTTGAAGAAATCCGGATCCTGCGCATTGAAAGAGATGAGATTTTATGAATTAGCAGCCTGGAGAATTGGATGACTCCATCCATAGCCTACTTAAAGCATGGACACTCTCAGAAGAAAAAATTAAGGCCAGATATTTGAAGCACAAGGTTACTCGCTTTTTCCTCGAAGATGACCAACTTTATAGAAGAATTTTCTCGACACTAACTCTCAAATGTGTAGATTCGGAGGAAGCTGATTATTGTCTTCAGGAGGTACATGAAAGTATGTATGAAGATCACTTAGCTGCAAAAGCTTTAGCCTATAAGATAATTCGGTAGCGGTACTACTGGCCCACCATCCACACTGATGCAGCTGAGTTTGGTAAAAATGTAAACAATGTTAAATGTTTAGCAACGTACCAAGACAGAGCTCGAGCCTACCCGCCTCTGTTCTCTCCCTAATTCCTTTTGCTGTATGGGAAATTAACATCATGGGTCTGTTTCCCCGGGCCAAAGGAGACCTTCTTATGTCCTTTTCGCGATTGATTATATGAGAAAATAGGTAGAGGCTAAGGCAATATGAATATCAATCATCTAAATTGCATCAAATTTATGGACGCCATTATAATGAGGTTTTGGATCCCGGTGATGTTAGTATCGGACAATGGGCCCCAATTCATAGGTTCAAATTTTGAAGCATATTTTAAATAGCTCGAAATCAAGCACAGAAGGTCCTTTGTAGCCCATCCCCAGGGAAATGGAGAAGTGGAAGTAACAAATAAAACAATCCTCCAGGAACTTAAAAAAAGGCTAGAAGAATGCAAAAAGACCCGGCCGGATGAACTCCCAAAAGTCTTATAATCAAACAAGACCTCTCTAAGATTTGAAACCGGGGAAACTCCTTTCAAACTGGCATATGGTTCACAGTAAAGACTCCTTGTGGAAACCGGATCCCCATCCCATAGAGTTATTCATTTTGAAGAAGTCTTCAATGTGGAGGATTTTAAAGTAAACCTTGAACTCCTCATTGAAGTACGCGACCGGGCTATCCAAGAAATGGAAAAATATAAAGAGAAGAAGAGACTCCACTTTGGGAAGAAGGCAAAAGTCAGAGAGTATGAAGTCGGAGATTTGGTTCTCCGAAACACCGAAGCATCTGACCTAGCCTACTAAGGCAAGCTGCATCCTAACTGGGAAGGACCATATAAAATAAAGAAGTGCTACGCCCGAGAACCTATAAAATCATCAATTTGAATGACACCAAAATCCCAAAATCCTGGCACGAACTCGTCTAAGGAAATTCTACAAGTAAGCATAAGGTGCACATTCCAGAGACATCTGTTTTTATTAAATTAGAACTCCAATGTTGTATTTTGTTCCTATTATCTAAATAAGAAATTCAAGGCCATAACTAATATTACTCCGGAATGTAACCATTATCGAATTTTTTTTGTAATGAAATGCCATGTTTTAAGATTCACTAATTATTATTTTTTGTAATCTACTTCTAGTTAACCAAGAAATTTTAGTTATTATTTGCACACTTAAACGCATGCTCACAAAATTTCTCTTATATAAATTTTAACATCAATCCGGGGTCGAATGAACATAGCACATGTGTACTTAGAAAATTTGCTCACATTAAAAATTCTTATCCCCAACCCGAGGTCAATTCAACACAGTCCATGTATAAGAAAATTCTCATATGTAAAATTTTTTAACCCCAGCCCGAGGTCGATTAAACACAGCTCATGTGTAAGAAATTTTCTCATATTTAAAATTTTTAACCCGAGAACGGTGTCGATTAAACACAACACATTTGTACTTAGAAAATTTTCTCATATTTCAATTTTTTATTCCCAACTCGGGGTCGATTAAACACAATCCATGTGCACTTAGAAAATTTTTCCATATTTAAATTGAAACCCCAACCCGGGGTTGAATAAACACAGCCCATGTGTACTTAGAAATTTTCCCATATTTGAAATTTCATGCCTAACCCGGGGTCGAATTAACACAGTCCATGTGTACTTAAAAAGATTTCCCATATTTAAAATTTCATCCCCCAACCCGGGGTCGAATAAACACAGCCCATGTGTACTTTATGTTTAAATTTTAACTTCAACCCGGGGTCGAATGAACACAACCTATGTATACATAAAAAGTTTTCCCTAAATTTCAAGCAACTGTTAAGTGGCATTTATGTCCACTTAGAATGCTTCGTAAAGGCTCGAATTGGTGTTTTGTACTCAAGTTGTTTGTGTATTTGATATGTATTTGTAGTGTTTTGCATTTAAGGGAATAATCAGGAAGAAGGGTTGGAAATTACATGGTTTATACTTGGAAAAGTGTTAGGATAGAGCCTCGATCAATTGCGCAAAAGAAACCAGTAGTTGAAGGCAAGAAATAAAGAAGAAATGAATATTTCCAGAATCCTGTTTCAAATTAAAAGACTGATTTTCTGGACTTCTGGTCGATTTGGGCTGCTTTATAAAGACCTTTTAAAGATGTTTTTCATAACGGAGAGGAAGGAGAAGGCAAGAAGAATACCTAATAGCACAATTTCAATGAAGGAGATGAAGAACATGTTTTACTTGTGATTCTACGCTTAAGTTGTAATCTTGGATGCTCATTTTCTTTATTGTTGAACCTATTACTCTTGTTAACGTACTTGATTATTTATTCAGTTTATAATGACTTAATTTATTTACCATGCTTTCATCGGAACCCACGGTGATGATGAGTTCGGTTATGAACTAATCGTTATCGTGAGGTTCTAACAGATTTACTTAGGGATTTCAATAGTTAATTTGTTTCGATATATTGATGTGTGATGATTGTATGATATCCTAGTATTGGTTGAGCTTATTCGTCTTATGAGCGTCACAAACTTTTAAGATAACGTGTTAATCTCCATTGAAGCGAAAGTGAATATAGAGGTTTAGAATTAGCCATGCTAGCATAGGTTCATGTAATTGTTATGCATGATTTATAGATAATTTTAACCATCTTATTTTCCCTATGTAATCACTATAGATAACTTGTGCATTAAACCTTTATGTTGTCAAATTCTATAGACATATTGGGTCTCAACATAATCGGTGTCTATTCAGCTTCTATCTCTTTTGTGGATGTCTGGTAGTAGGGTATTCGTACAACGAAAGTTGGCATTTACTAGTTTCATTTGATCTGATTAGTTGTCATTACCATTACATGCTAAGGTTAAGAACAATGACTTTGAATGAAGTAGTAATGAAGTTAGAATCCCATGTTTGTCTCGTATAAGTAATTGAACCCCAATTATCTTAGTTAATACTATTTAGTATAATCTCTTAGTTTAATCAAAACCAATTTGTTATTTGTCTTAGAATTGAACGATATCCATATCATTGTTGCATAAGTGCATAAATTGAAGTTAACCTAAACCAGTCTCTGTGGGAACAAACTAGAAAGAATTCTATATTACTTGTGAATGTGTATACTTGCGTGTAAATTTAGCGTATGTTTTCATCCTAACAAGTTTTTGGCGCCACTGCTAGGACTCGGTGTTAATTTTTAGTTTATGTGCTTGACATCAGTGGTCGTTAAAGTTCATTGACTCGGATATTTTACTTGCTTGTTTGCTTGTTTGTGTTTCAGGTACTCTAGAGAGCGTTTATGCAAACGCGTTCTCGATCTCGAAAGAGAACACTGGATAAAGCGGAGAAAGAAGTCAAAGTAGTTGAAGAAGTTCTTGCAGAAGTTGAGAAAGTTGAAGAAGAAGTTGTTATTGCAATGGGAGAACCAATAACGAATCCGAAAGCTTTGATGGATTACTCTCAACCGAAGATCAATGACATTCAGTCTAGCATAGTCAGACCGACCATCGCGGCTAATACTTTTGAAATCAATGCTAGCATGATTCAGATGCTGCATAACTCAGTCCAGTTTGGGGGTTCTCTAACGGAAAATCCCAACATGCATATGAGAGATTTCATCGAGATCTGCGATACTTTCAAATTCAATAACGTTTCTGAAGATGCTGTTAAGCTGAGGCTTTTCTCATTCTCTCTGAGGGATAAAGCTAAGTGTTGGTTGGATTTTCTACCACCAGACTCTATTACTACTTGGGAAGATCTTGCTCAAAAGTTTCTTACTAAATTATTCCCTACGGAAAAGACGGCTGTAATCAGAAATGCTCTTACTCAATTTGCGCAGCAATCGAGAGAGTCGTTATGTGAAGCCTGGGACCATTATAAGGAGATGCTTAGAAAGTATCCTCATCACGGGATTCCTGATTGGGTGATTATCAATTGCTTTTATAATGGCTTGGGAGCACAACCTAGACCCATGCTTGATGCAGCATCAGGTGGAGCCTTATGGGCTAAGAGCTATGATGAAGTTTATGCGTTGATTGAACTGATGGCTGCTAATAAATACCAGAACCCTTCTCAGAGACTACTTCAAGGCAAGGTAGCAGGAATTCTGGAGGTGGATGTAACTACTTCTATAGCTGCTCAGCTTTAAGCTTTAACAAAGAAGGTAGATTATTTGGCTAATTATGGAGTTAATCAGATCACTAGTGTTTGTGAGCTTTGTGTTGGTGCGCATGAGACGGAGCAGTGTGCTATTTCTAGTGAATCAGCTCAGTTCGTGAGCAACTTTCAGAGGTCGCAACAACCTGTTCCAGCCACTTATCATCCCAACAACTACAATCATCCTAACTTTAGCGGGAGCAACACTCAGAATACGGTGCAACAGCCTTATCAACAGTATGCAGCAAAGCAATTTAACCCTCCTGGTTTTTAACAATCACAATATGCACCAAGAAAATAACTCTAACTTCAACAATCTAATGAAAAATCTGAATTGGAGGAATTGAGGCTCATGTGCAAAAGCCAAACGGTTTCTATTAAGACCCTGGAGAATCAAATTGGGCAGATTGCCAATGCCTTGCTGAATCGATAACCTGGTACACTCCCTAGTGACACAGAAGTTCCAGGCAAGAAGGAAGAAAAAGAATAGGTAAAGGCAATTACATTGAGGTCTGGGAAGGTTGCAAGCCCCGAAAAATCTCAAGTTCCAGAATCTGAAGTTATGGTTGAAGATGATGTGCAGAAGGAAACAGAAGTGGAACCAAGGAAGAAAACTGTGGAACACACTCCTCCTGAGGGTAATATATAGGAGAAACAGGTCTATCCTCCACCTCTTTTCCTAAGAGGATGCAGAAGCAAAAGTTGGATAAACAGTTTGCTAAGTTTCTGGAGATGTTCAAGAAACTTCATATCAACATACCTTTCGCTGAAGCTCTTGAACAGATGCCTAGCTATGCGAAGTTTATGAAAGGTATTCTCTCTCGAAAAGTGAAGCTCGATGACTTAGAGACTGTTGCTCTCATGGAGGAATGCAGTACTGTGCTGCAACAGAATTTACCTCCAAAGCTTAAAGATCCTGGAAGCATCACTATTCCTTGCACCATCGGAAACTTGTCGTTCGACAAGTGTTTATGTGATTTGGTAGCTAGCATCAATCTGATGCCTTTGTTTGTCTTCAAGAAGTTGGATTTACCTGATCCAAAGCCTACATATATGTTTTTGCAGTTGTCCGATCGTTCTATTACATATCCACGGAGCATTGTGGAGGATGTTTTGGTGAAGGTGGACAAACTCATCTTTCCTACTGACTTCGTAATTCTTGATTTCGAGGAGGATAAAAAGATTATCATAATCTTGGGAAGACCATTCTTGGCTACTGGACGAACCTTGATTCATGTGCAGAAGGGTGAGCTCACTATGCGAGTACTGGATCATGATGTGACTTTTAATGTTTTCAATGCCATGAAATTCCCTACTGATAAAGAGGAGTGCTTAAAAGTGGAATTGGTCGATTCTGTGGTTACTTCAGAACTTGATCAAATGCTAAGGTCTGATGCCTTAGAGAAAGACTTGATGGGGAATGCAGATAGTAAAGATGATGAAGGTGATGAGCAGTTGCAGTATTTGAATGCTTCTCCTTGGAAGCGAAGGCAGACCCCGGTCGCTTAAGAAACTAGACTTTAACCATTTAGAGTCCTAATGTTCGCTTTCGCGCTTAACGATTCACTTAAGTCGCTCGAGTACCCTTGGCTCCACCATTTTAAATAAATTAACCATTACGAGTTTTAAGGCGATTCTTTTGCAAGTGTCTTACCAACTGCCTATTACACCTTACATAAATGTTTCATACACTAATTAACCCTTTTTAGGTCTTTAACCTATGTTTCAAAGTAAGGCGAGGGGTAATGTTTCGTTCGCGAAACGTCGTTACTTAAAACGGCCGTTTCTCCTAAACCGTACATCGGAATCAAACGAACCACATATCAAAACGAAGCTCGTAACATGAACTATCTAAACATGGCATCAAAATCTAACAGGGAGTTCTCGGGTCCTAATGTTATGAACAAAAGCAGTCTAAAGTAAATCGGACATTATGACGGCTATGTTTACGCGATTTCCCAAATTTAAACCATTCCAAAACAACCACCAATCAATCCCAATTCACATCCCAATCAAAACTCCATCCATACTACATCATAACAGCCCCAATCAACTCAACATTAACAATTTATACTTATTCTTAAACTTGAATTTAAGCTATACTTAAGTTCATTAATCAATACTCCAAGAATTACAACTCCAAAACATTACAAAACCAACTATCCTCTACAACTCAACCAAACTTTAAACAAACAAGCATCATGCTTCACATATCCTATATCAATCATAACCATTCCTAAATACTCAAAACTAAAAGCTAGAGTTTGGAGTTTATACCTTCTTGAAGCTCCTTAACACAACACAAGAGCTTTGAATGCCTAAAAGAACCTTGATCCTTGCTTGTATAACCTTAAACTTTCATAAAAATTCAAGAAAACTAAAGTTATTTTTTGAAAGTTACTATTCACCATCTTCTTCCTTGATTTATAAAAAAAGATTGGCTTGGAATTAGAAGCTTAAACTTATAGGAAGTATGTAACTATCCATGGGGAAGCTTAGATAAATACCTTGCCAAATAGTAAGTGGTGGAGCTTGGATCTTCATTTTTGATAAAAGAAGCCGAGAGCTTCCTTGAAGAAATGGAGTGTTTTGTGTTTTTTGTTGTTATGATTTGTTTTTGGCTTGGTTGATCCACCTTGTTTGTTTAATTAACTTTTTACCATGGTAAAGAATGAATGGTCCACAATCAACCAACCAATCCCTCCTTTTTGTCATGCTTAAGTCACCATGCTTATGTCATCTTCCACACTTGTCTTCTTCTTGTTGGTGTGATGACATCATCATCCACTAACCCCTTGATTAACTCCTAATTGCTTGCCTAATGACCGCTGATCTGTTATATGGTTCGCTTAACTTTCGTTCTCGTTTATCGTTTGAGGGATCATACCCGGGATCTTATTACTTGGGTTCCCTTTAACCTTTCTCAATACATTATATTCCTTTTATGATCCTCTATTAAAATCCTTGAATTTAAATCCTTTTTATCCTGTTACCTTATACTCAATTCTTTCGATATCTGGTGGATTTTCGGGAAAAATCAAAGTGTTCGGATTTGGATTCTGACGATCTTTACATACACTTATATACCACATAGAGTACTAATAATATCTCAGAAGATCAATAAAAGAACCCCTACATAGTGTGGCATGAAAAGTTTTCTCATTCAGCATAATCTGCAAAATCACTATTCATAAGGGTTTCAAAAATTTCCAAAAATTGGGGTTATTACAGTCTCCCCTCCTTAAAAGGATTCCGTCCCGGAATCAGATAGAAAATGAATAAGGATACTCTCTTAGCATTACACTTTCTAACTCTCAAGTAAATTTTCCCACATTGTGGTTCTTCCATCAAACTCTGAATAGTTTGATAACCCTTCTCCTAAGCACTTGTTCCTTTTTCAATCTATAACCCTTCCTGGTCGCTCCATATAGGTTACGTCTGGTTGCATGTCTATGCGCTCATATGCCCCTATTTATCTGGCATCCGAATTACACTTCCTTAACATTGATACGTGAAACACGTTATGACTTGCTACATGTTCTGGGGTAAGGCTAGCTCATATGCTAACTTCCCAATACTTCTTAATATATCCAAGGGTCCGACAAATTGTGGACTTAGCTTTCCTTTCTTTTCGAATCTCATCAATCCTTTCCAAGGGTTTCCAAGGGGATACCTTTAACAACACTAGGTCCCCTACTTCCTATTCTTTGTCCTTTCGTGTCAAATCAACATACTTCTTATGTCCATCTTGGGTTACTACTAGCCGTCCTCTGATTAGATCTATTATATCCATGGTCCTTTGGACTACTGCGGGTCCGAGCATCTTGCGCTCTACAACTTCATCCTAACATAAGGGAGATCGACATTGTCTTCCCTCAAGGATCTCATAAGGCGACAACTCGATAATGACATATGATCTATTGTCGTAAGAAAACTCAATCCGTGTTAAGTGATCATTCCAATTTCTTTCAAGTCTATTGCACAGACTCTCGTTATAGCTTTTAGCATTAGAGCTTTTGCTTCTCAATACCCATTCTTTTCCAGTTCGTAATTGCTACTACCTTCCGTTCCTAATATTATACTGGTTATACTTTTGCTCGTTAGCATTCTATAACCTTTTAATAACCTCGTCAACCTTAGTATCACGAATGTGTTTCCATTCCGAATACCACCACAACTTTACTACTCCTTTTTCAGCTGCTTCTATCTTCGAAAGCTTAATCCTTCATATAGAAGTAAAAGAATTTATTGAGAGATCACTATGATCATGAACACTTGTTATATCGCATAGTTAGTACAGAAGGTGGCCAGCCTTTAGTACTTGACAAGCAATTAAACAATAGATGGTATCCTACTAGGCTTCTATCACACAGATAGATAGTCATTCGACAATACCTCCCCTTCTGGAAGGGTTGTTCTTCTCAGCTTATATGAAATGAAAAGGAGAGAAAAGAACGAACTGAAGAGAATTGTATATATATAAAATATACTGCCACAAAATATCTGGCTTGGAATCTACCTCTGAACTATAGAGGTTTGTCATAGGAGAACAAATCATATACGTATATATATCAACATCAAGTATTATCGTATCGCATTTCACATGCTTAAATATTTTTGCTATTCCGTCCATCATTCTATGGACCCATGCTCTTCCTCGAGCTTATACACAATCACCTTTGAAACTCCCTCGACATTGAAAATCAAATATGGGATCTCATTCTAGACATCATCGCTACTAGAATTCTATGCTTGCATCGCAACCTTCCTCGTATAGTCATACGACCCTCTATTGATAAGGAGGAATAAATATTCAATAGGTAAATAATCTACTTAATTAGTCTATTCAATGATAACTTATACATCACCATGACCCGATTAGTGGTACTCAATCTCAACATTCATTACAGTACAACTCTCACAGTTGTCATTGTCTCATTATTCATAGACTCATTGGAGCATTACTATGGTCTACCACTGACCTACTGTAGTCATTCATTTTCCACGAAATCTTCATATCTAACCATACAAAGTCCATACCTACCTTATCGAATTCTTCTAAGGAGTTAACATAATCACCATTCATAATTCATGAAGAACACTCCAGATCCTGGTGTATATTCATGACATGAAGCAGATAAAATTGCAGAAGAGTTTCAATCAAAGCAACGATAGCAGGTTAATACCCTTCTTAATCATATGCCTTCAATAGAAGACTTAACTCAAAGGTTCGTTTAGTCCTTCTTGAAACATGGTCCTGGCTTATCTCAAGATAGTACCTTCTAAGATAGATAGCCCGCTCATGGCGATTACACGAATTAAACCTTTACCCAACTACTATTACGATTGAGTATTGCACAGTCATCAGAAGGAATGTCAATCTTCCAAACCATAATACAACCTTCATAGCTTTAACCATCAACACTGTATTCTTTTGGCACAAGCGCCTATAATTTTTCTCTTACCTTTAAAGTGTCGGCCACCTCTTTGGCCTTTCCTGATAGTAAAATTTCCTTACAGTCAATGTCATTTTAACCACCTCCAAATAATTTTCTACCTCATTTCAATCACAGCTTATATGAAGATGTTTTCCTTAAAGTCTGATGAGTAAAAAAAAAAAAAAATTATCACCATTTTTCCATAAGTTATTGCCTCAGTCTTTAGAGGTTAATCACTGTCACGACTGACTTTTAATCATACTTAGAACATCTTTTTATCTTAAGTCCTAATTTCCCTGAACAATTTTGACCATTACTGGTTCGATCCATACTTTCTCGTGGTTTAACACGTGCCCCACTTGGCATCATTATAATTACGTCACATTTCCTTTATCAACATTTCTATTCTTGAGAATTTTGAATATTACCTTTCTCCTTGTAAAACCTCTAAGGTTATCCTTGAATCGTTCCTCCTGTATTCCCTAGATACAGGGCATATCAAGATACCATTTATTAATACCAGAATCATTATCTATATACTTCTGAACAAATTTCTCCACTGATTCTTAAAGGTTGTTATTACCTTAATCCTTTCCAATTCATACTGTCAAAACTCATACTATCCCTATTAAGGGTGAAATGACAACCTTTATGCATTCCCCTAGGATTCGTTTTAAGTTACCAGTGTTCTATCCTTAATTCCACCTTTAAAAAGGTACATGCATCCTTCCATGGATAAATCAAGTCATATATCCCTGATAAGGGTGTCTTTTTCAATCATTCCCACCTCGATAGTATATGCCTAATTTCACAATAACATCTGTATTCAAAATGAGGTCAATCAATATGGCCTCCAAAAAATAACAACGGTTGTCCGCTTTTCTTGCCTAATTTGGTATCGATAACAAGGATGTTCTGGAAGATATTGGTCGTGTTCAACGTGAACCTCTTCTTAATAATTCCTTATTTACTTTTGTTGTTTATCTCAACAGTCACCTCAATATTGGGATATCTTTCATACCTGGCGTCTCCCTTTCTGGGTATCGAGCCACCGGTCTTACACTTCACATTCTTGAAGGTCACTTCCTTCATCCAATTTTCCTAATTTCTTACTTCCTTGTCTCCTCAGTCTATCCGCATCTCATTATTTATCCTTCGAATTATCTCAAGGTTTCCTCGAATCCTCCCAACTTACAGGGGATAAAATATATGTATCTCTTATGCCTTCAACCATCAATTTTAACTCATGGTGAATCACCTTCATCCTGACGAATGCATACTTTTCTATTTTTATTGCTACGAGTCTTTAGGGTTTCCTCATACCCAACTCCCTTATCATACCTCAAACTCTATTGCCTTTATATTCCTTTCCACTTCAGTTTCTTTTTATTTTTCTTTCTCTTATCATTATTTCATGAACCAACACAACATAAGCATTGATTTCAAACATCCCATCATTCTGGATTCGTGTCCTCAGAACGAATCTTGATAACTTTTACAACTTAAATTCATAATTCATCATACTCGTCTGCCTTTGTTGTGGCTCTAAAGCTTTTACACTATCTCCATAACCTTGGGAAGTACTTTCCTGAAAACAATTGACTGAACTTAAATCAGTTTATTATAATATCTTGCTCCGTGCCTTCCTTGGCCTTTCACCAGCGGGTGGCCTCTCTCTTAGGAGGGTAAGTGACAAAACAGTCTTTTGTGATTCGTCAATCATTTAGAATCTCAAATGATTCCTATATTTCCTTTAGCCAGGCTCTTGTCTCGACTGGGTCAGCTTCTTCCTTGGAACTCTGAGAGCTTAGCGACTTAAAGGTCCTGAAAGAATTTCTCACCGCATTGTTTCCTCAGGGTGGTGGTTGGGGATAATAGTCTAAGTTCTGTCTAGACAGGTCCATAAATTTTTCATATAGGAGTACCGTCTCAGGTCTCCTTTCCTTACTCGACTTCTGTTTCCTTAGTCTGAACATTCTCTCCTCCTCCATAATCGGGGTCATCCTACATATTTTAAATCCTCATTTTCCATTTCATCATGTTATGGGTTCCTTTTATCTTGATGGCGACCTCCCTGACTATCACGTTCAGGGTTTGCTCTAAATCTTATTCCTCAAACTAGCTTTCATCTAAGATCTCATCTTTAAGCTATTGAACATTTGGAACCCAAATTCTGTAGGAATCTCTCATTATTCCCTTATCCTCTTTCTCGGTATTAATGTCTTATCTATTTGTTGGCTCCCTGCCTTCATTCATCATTTTTTTCTTGGTACAATATGATCTTCTCCAATAATTCGGGCTGTATTGCAATCTCAAACAGCTTTTCGGTACCGGCTCCGGTTACCTTCACTTCTATTTCCATTTTCTCAAAATCTCTTGTCAACTCTCCCAAAGACATTTTCATCTTGAGTCTCTCTTTTATACTAAGGGCATTAGCCACTATTTTTGCTTTCCCTGGATGATAAAGAATCTCATAATCGTAATCCTTGATTAGCTCTAATCACCTCCTCTGGTGCATATTGAGCTCTTCCTGCGTGAAAATGCACTAGAGCACTTATGGCTTGGGTAATTCTCGCACTTCTCTCCATACAAGTAGTGCCTCTAATCTTTAGGGCAAAACTATTGCCACGAGCCCAAGCTCATGGGTAGGGATATCGAATTTTATATTCCCTTAATTGTCTTGACGCGTACGCGATTACCTTGTTGTGTTGTATAAGAAGCACCCTAATTCCTTATGCGAAGCGTCACTACACATCACAAAATCTTTTTTTTCCATCCGGCAATGCCATCATAGGGGCCGTCACCAATCATTGCTTCAGTTCTTAAAAGTTGTTCTCGCATTTCTCTGTCCATTCGAACTTCTCAGTCTTATGAGTAAGCCGCGTTAAAGGGGCTACTATCTTTACAAACTTGAACGAACCTCTGGTAGTGACCGGCCAATCCTACCTCTGGTAGTCGCCCTAACCATGGTCATCAATTCCTCAGTGGTCCTTTATTCATTCTTGTTAGGATCCTCCACGAGATCCTCCTCAGCAACAATCCCATCTAGGACAATATCCTCAACCACTACATCCTCAATATGAACATCATCCGGTCTTGCGTTAGGACGCTCTATTGGATCCACAATCTGATCTCCAATAACTTAATAAAACATCATCGCGTTGTTGCTTCTCAACCTCAGGGTTCGGAGTCCCGCTACCATATATGCCTTTTAAATCTCTTGGATTGGAATAGATGAAAAATTCTCCAAAGCGCCTCAAGCCATCTATTGAAGAAGCTCATACACTCGAGCTTAAACCTTTGCTTGAACATTTGAGGTATGCGTTTTTAGGTAATACATCTATTTTGCCTGTTATTATTGCATCTGACCTTTCAGGTAGTGATGAAGAGAAGCTCTTGAGAATTCTGAGAGAGTTCAAATCAACAATTGGATGGACTATAGTAGATATCAAGGGAATCAGCCTTCTTATTACATACATAAAATTCTGCTTGAGGAAGGAAGTAAGCCGATTGTTGAGCAACAGAGAAGTCTAAATCCGATCATGAAGGAGGTCGTGAAGAAGGAAATTCTCAAATGACTAGATGCAGGGATCATCTATCCTATTTCTGACAGTTCTTGGGTGAGCCCAGTTCAGTGTGTGCCGAAGAAATAAGGCATCACCGTGGTCGCTAATGAGAAGAATGAGCTCATTCCTACTCGAATAGTCACGGGGTGGAGAGTTTGCATGGATTACAAGAAGCTGAACAAAGCAACAAGGAATGATCACTTCCCTCTTCCCTTTATTGATCAGATGCTTGATAGGTTGGCTGGGCATGAATACTATTGTTTGCTGGATGGCTATTCAGATTATAATCAGATTTGCATCGCTCCAAAAGATTAGGAAAATAATACCTTCACTTGTTCGTTTGGTACTTTTTCCTTCAGAAGAGTTTCTTTTGGGTTGTATGGTACACCTGCCACATTTCAGAGATGCATGATGGCTATTTTCTCTGACATGATTGGTCAAAATATGGAGGTGTTCATGGATGATTTTTTTGTGTTCAGAGTTTCTTTCGACGAGTGCTTGCAAAATCTTGGCGCAGTTCTTAAAAGGTGTGTTGAGACCAATCTGGTTCTTAACTGGGAGAAATATCACTTTATGGTGCAACAGGGCATCATTCTTGGGCACAAGGTCTCTAGTAAAGGTCTTGAAGTGGACAAAGCTAAGGCGGGGATCATTGAAAACCTCCCTCCACCAATTTCTGTTAAGGGAGTCCGCAGTTTTCTTGGTCATGCGGGTTTCTATCGGCGGTTCATCAAGGACTTCTCTAAAATATCTAAACAATTGTGCAATCTATTAGAGAAAGATGTCCATTTCAAGTTTGATGATGAGTGTCTAGCTTCTTTTGAGAGCTTAAAGAAGTGTTTGATCATGGCACCTGTCATAACTGCACCTGATTGGAATGCGCCTTTTGAAATGATGTGCGATGCAAGTGACTATGCAGTAGGAGCAGTTCTTGGGAAAATGAAGAACAATATTTTTCATGTGGTCTACTATTCTAGTAAGACCCTCAATGGTGCTCAACTAAACTATACTACTACTGAGAAGGAACTCTTGGTCATTTTCTACGGTTTTGAGAAGTTTCGATCTTATTTGCTTGGGACGAAGGTGATAGTTTTCACTGATCATGCTGCGATTCGCTATCTCGTCTCGAAGAAGGACTCGAAGCCTAGACTAATTCGATGGGTTCTTTTACTTCAGGAGTTTAAGTTGGAGATCAAGGATAGGAAAGGTACTTAGAATCAAGTTGTTGATCATCTCTCTCGGTTAGAAGATCCAAATACAGCTTCACATGACAAGATCTTGATAAATGAGTCTTTTCCCGATGAGTAGTTGTTTGGGGTGCAAGAAGAAGAACCATGGTTCGCAGGCATTGTGAACTACCTTATGAGCAACATTATGCCCCCAGACTTATCTTTTGCTCAAAAGAAGAAATTTCTTCATGAAGTGAAGTGGTACATGTGGGATGAGCAGTTTTTGTTTCGGAAAGGAGCTGACCAAATCATCAGGAGATATATTCCGTACAGCGAGACGGAGGGTATCTTGGAGACTGCCATTCGACTATTTATGGAGGCCACTATGGTGGAGAAAAGACAGTGACTCGTATCCTTCAAGAAGGATTCTTCTGGCCTACGTTGTTTAAGGATGCACATCAGTTCATTTTGAATTGTGATCGCTTCCAGCGTGTCGGTAATATGTCAAGAAAGGATGAGATGCCTCTTAATATGCTTCTCGAGGTTGAGGTCTTCGATGTTTGGGGAATTAACTTCATGGGGCCATTTGTCTCATCCTACAATAATCAGTATATCTTGTTGGCGGTTGATTTTATGTCAAAATGGGTGGAAGTTAAAGCTTTGCCAACAAATGATGCAAAGGTAGTGCTAAATTTTCTTCACAAGAAGATATTCATAATATTTGGAACTCCAAGAGTCATAATCAGTGATGAGGGATCGCATATCTGCAATCGTAAGTTCACTGCCATGATGCAAAGATATAATATGAATCATCGTATTGCAACAGCCTACCATCCTCAGACTAATGGTCAAGCTGAGGTATCTAACAGAGAGATCAAGCGAATTCTGGAGAAAGTTGTATGTCCATCAAGGAAGGATTGGTCTTTGAAGCCGGATGAAGCTGTTTGGGCATATCAAACAGCATTCAAGACTACGCTTTGCATGTTACCATTTCAACTGGTTTATGATAAAGGATGTCATTTGCCTGTAGAGCTAGAGCACAAGGTATATTGGGCTTTGAAGAAATTGAACCTTGATCTGGATGCAGCTGGAAAGAAAAGGATACTTCAATTAAATGAACTCGATGAGTTTCGACTTCAAGCGTATGAGAACAAAAAATGTAAGAAAGTAAAGAGGTGGCACGATAGGGGTCTAGTGCTCAAATCATTTGTTCAACTCTCATCTCCATCTTTTTCCTGGGCAATTGATGTAACACCCCCAAATCCGGGGTCGAGGATCCGGGTTGTCACGAGTTCCATTTCCCTTAATATCACCCAATCTTAATACACAATCAACTACTCTGTACTGTGACCCCACAATAAACACACACACCACAAGTTATAGTCTCAGAGATGAATATCCAAAAATAATCACAAGTCATTTTATTCCACAATTATATGTCAATACACCTTAAAAAGGTTTCTGAATAAATTTACATTTCTTTGCCATTATTACAATTCATAAATATACGTAATCTGGTACGTCAAAAGTTAAAAGCCTAGCCTATTGGTAATTTCTACCTCAGCTACAGCGGCCTCAACGCTTCCCGAAAGCTGCGGAACGTTTCCTATCCACTTGCGAATTGGGAGCTTGGTCCTGTTCATCTTGTCTATCTGATGTTGTGTGATGAAAGAAGAAAGCAAGGGTGAGCAGCAAGCCCACCAAAATAATATGTATAATGATTAACAATATATGAGCCTTCTCATAGTACTCATGAAAATCTTGGTCAAAAGAAATGAACCAAGTTTGATATCTTAATGCGATGAAATCGCAAAATATTCAATCTATATATACATATATACTTTTCAAAATATTGGAAGTCCTCTTCCATGCATAATACACACAGAGTTCCAGTGTATAACTGTATAAAAATATCGTTGCAAGGTGATCTCATATATCTAACCCTG